>NC_072735.1:54222320-54544778 GCF_026930045.1 Uloborus diversus
GAGGCGTTTTGGAAATGACAAAGGGAATTCGCCGGGACAAATGTTCCCAAGAAGGCTGTTAATGAATGTGACAAGCATTGTGTTTCCGAAGATAGAGTGTATATTAAATTGCGGAGCCTCTGACAACATTCAATTACAAAGAGATTCTTTCTGAAAACGTCTTGAAGAAGCAAAAGGTCTGTTCGCGTTCTAAATATAGGCTTAGGAGAGCGGGAAAGTATTTAAAGATGACTTTCGATGAATGGAGAAATATTTACGGATGGGTTTTGACCTTCTGAACGGGGTGTGTATATTGAGGCTCGTGATATACGGCGTAATATTTATATTTTTAAAGGGAGGTAAATTGTTTTTTTTTTTTTTATTTCAAATGCTCTGTATTGGTTTATTTCGCAAGGTCATATTTAGAAAAATTTACAAAAAAGAAAAAAAAGTATGTACTGCTTTAGAATATATGTTCATTATTCATACGTAATTGGTGTGAAAAAAGTCCGAATTCTGAGGATTAGAAACGAGAAGAAAACCTTCTAGCATCAATTTGAATTTAGATGTCTTGAATTCAAATGATGTTTTCCGCAATCACGAAATGCGATCGGACCCTACTTTTTGGATTTCTTGTTTCTACAAATGGAATGGAAATGTCCAAGAAATTTGCATATTATGACTGGTGATTTTCTAGAACAGGTAATACGAGGCAATCCATAAAAAACGAAATAATGATTGGGATGCCGTAATAAAGAATTTTTGGAGCAGATGTCCACCAGTGCACTTATCATAAAGATTATTTACAGCGTATAACACTATGTATTTTTATTTCTTATCAATCTTAAATGATGGGAATTGGTAATCTTGAAATTTTGTATTAATGGAATTTTTGTATTAGATGAAGTTTTGCTGTTTCAGTTAATCTATATCGGTGTTCTTTCCTGAAAAAACGTAATTTTACTAAAAAAAAAGAATAGAATATATTTTTGAATTTCATCTCGCCAAACTTTTATAGAAAATGAATTTTCCTATCGCATTCATCCAATCTTTCTAAAAAAAAAAAAAAACGAATTTTTCAATGCAACGTATTTTTTTTATTTAATTATTTTTAGGCGATTTTTCAACAGTTCACAAATATGTGACATTAACATCTTTGGAGGAGAGGGAAAGAGTTTAGAATTTTTCATCATTCATTTTTCACCCCAAGAAGTCTACAAAGACTGAACATTATCTTGATTTCTTTTGAATACAAAAAAAAAAAAAAAAAACTCCGCACGCTTAATGTTGGTGGGAGAACATACCGGATTCAATTGGCGAAATTCATAATATTAAAAATATAGCTGTCTCTCACTTTAACATTACCATTTTTATGCATGTATTTATGAAAAATACAGAAAAATAATTGCAATCAAACTTTCATTTATGTGTCACCCGGGGATTGCAGAGCAAAACGAGCAGAGGGCCTCCAAATAATCCCCATATATACAATAGCGAATGATCAAGTAACGCTGACGTCACCAACAATGAAACTCGCGCCACGGCATGATAATTTTATAATATATTTTGGTAATGTTTGACCAAGGCTTCACTTGATACGCGCATCGAGTGAAATATATCGAGTGATAAGACGCGCATCGAGTGAAGCCTTGGTTTGACAGGCAGGGAAATGCTTTATATTTTGAAAAGGCTGAACTGGATCCGGTAATTTAACTGTTTTACTAGTAAGGCTGTCCTTTTTGGAGAATTCGCAACTCCAACGAACTATAGGGGGCACTGCAGTCACTGTCTAATGGCGGACGAAAAAACTAAAACAAACGCACGTGGTAACGAAGAAAATGCTAAAAGTGTTGTGATTTTTGTTCGTATGTATGATTTTTTTTGTTTTATCCTTTATAAATCAATATTTTAAGTCCTGAGGATATTTTGGCCCACGTAGAAAGAGATTATTCAAGAAGCATTACTAAACGTCAAACATTAATGCAAACTACGTAGGCCGTAGTTCTAAGCAGCCATTTTCACGACGTTGAGTTCGATATTTATCAATTCTTGATAAAACTGAATAATAATTGTGGCCTGACAAGAATAACAATTAATGCTAGAAAATTTAATGTGACATTACAAATTATTACCAAAAGAAGATGATACTTCTTTGCTTTGCTTGGCTAGCGCTTATTGTTTTGCATTTGTAGCTGAGTTATTTCTCTCGAATTCCCGAATCGGTTAATTTAAAATTTTTCTGTTTCGATGTTTCTAATTTCTGAGTTACGATTTAATTATTCATTGTATGTAAATCATCTACAAAATTATTACGGATATATGGTGGTAGTTTTCTTTTCAGTTGATTGACCATTATTTCTTTTTACTTATCGAATTCTGTAATCTTACTATCATTTTATTCCACTCATGATAAAAATTAAAAATGGTTTAACTAAAAACGCGAAATCTCGCCAAGGCTACTTTGCTCGCACAATACTAAAACTATAACCCTAAACAAATTTGGCGAAACCTTTCAGCTGAGAATAAAAGGAATAAAGTAAATTCTGTCTCGGTTAAACATTTTTCATTTTGTTCTACGATAATAAATTCAAGAAAATATTTTGCATACTGTCCATTCCAACTAAATGCTGCTGTAAAATATGGTTAATTAAATTAATTTAAGATTAAAAAAAACTCATATGCTTACAAATTCATACAAAACAATAAAAATTTTTTACCTGGTATAACGTTATCCAATTTTGTTAATCCAGAGTTTTCTTGTTTACGCTTCCACCATTTAATACTTTTTTGAAGGAAATAAGGAAAACTAACATTATTTTGAGAAGCTCGAGAATACTACTAAGGGACGAATTAATTTCTGTAGCTGAAAGCAAACTAAGACACATCGATTGCGTTAATAAATACTCAGAACAAACTGCCTGTGTTTACTTCAACAGACACACGTGGAACGCAACGTGGCAATGTTTTAGTTTCTTTTGCAGTTTTGTAAATCACTGCAAGGGGTAGCGTATTCGAGCGCTGGAGTTGCGAATGAAGAAAGGAAAGAGTAGTCAACAATTAACGTTATCTACTATAATAAAATTTCTTTACCAAACAAGAGTTTTTCTTTATAGCATATCAGTACATTTCGTTGTTTTTCTCTGAGGGGATGGCAGAGAAAAATAATGGAACCAATGTTTTATCTACTGCAGAGGTTAACTCGAGGAGGAAGAAAACAATGAAGTTTTCCTAAATTTCGTTTTTAGAAGAAGTTAACACTTGATTATTAGAGAGTTTCTTGAAAAACTCTTAATAAAACAAAAACTTCCCTTTTTAGCCTACTTTCCCAGTGAAAGTCAGATAAAGAAGAAAAAAGCATGAAAGAAAGAAAGCTTAATGCATCTTTAAAATATCGCAAAAAAAAAAAGTCTAAAATAAATAAATATCTAAAAATTGGAAAGTGAGGTATTTAGATGGGGAAAAATGTCTGTCGGTCTGTCCCCCCCCCCGCAATAACTTTTGAGTGAATAGACCGATTTGAACAAAAAAAATTTTGTTCGAAAGATCTCTGCAAGGATTTCTTTCAATCATCTCTCTCAAAGATCTCTCTCATTCCCATATTTCACTTTTTGATTTGAACAATTTTTCGTTCAATTTTGATCAGTTCAAAAAAACTTACCATTAGCGCCTACGGGGAAATTCAAAGCAAAAATAAATCTTGAACTTAGAGGCGTAGCGGCTTCAAACAATCTTTGTAGGAAAAAGTTTTTGATGAAGAACATGTATCGAAAATATCTTTTCGATTTGTACGACTTTCCGTTCAATTTTGAGCCGTTCAAATCTCTTAAACTTTACAACCTACGGGGAAACTGAAAGTCAATATAGATTCCGAACGTAAAGGCGTATTTACTTCAAACAAATTTTGTTGGAAATAGCTCTCGTCGACCTACTCCCGACTCCGACACCAAGAATTTCGGAGCCCTTGACTCCGATTCCGACTCCTGTGCCTGAAAATTAGACGGACTCCTAACTCCCCGATTTCGACTCTGACTTCGAAGCTTTGGTAAAAATTTATACACGGAGGAAAAATGACTGACTCTAACTCTTGGAAATTCGACTCCGACTCCTGTTTCAAAAAATAAGTCCGACTCCGAAAACATTGGCAGACTTGCGGACTTAAAGGGAAAATGACAGATTCCAACTCGAGTCTTTGAATTAAAAACCTTCGACTCTCGAATCTAACTCTTTTATCCCAAAAACAGATTAACTCCGACTCCACAGCCATGGTTTTACTGCGAAATAATTATTTTTATTAATATGCCTTATTTTTGTTTTCACTCTAAAGTTTCAACTTATGTATTTAATTTTTGGCGGAGAAATTCGGTGTCCTTTCTCTTTTTACGTAAAAATATGCGCAGACGATTTTTTTTTTCGACAATGAAAATTATTTTTTTTAAGTAAACCTTTTATTGTTTTTTTTATTTTTGAAAGTACATTAATTCATTAAAAAAAAAAAAATTCTTTCTGCCAACGGGAAAAACAAAAGATTTTTTTTTTTTTGCTATGATGTATTTATTTTAATGAACTCTTAATTTTAATTCTTTTTTTTTTCTTTGAAAACGGTTAAATATTTTTTAAATGGAAAAAATGTGTTAGCTGCTTTGTTTAAAAGGTGCTACTACTTTATTTGTTTGTTTATTTATTTTTTACGCATATAACTCTTTCGATGAACAAAGAATATTTTATTTCCAGAAAACAGCTTAAAATATTAAAAAAATATGTTTGAAATAATTTGCGATTTTAGCTAATTTTGAGAATATTGATCAGATACTAGAAAGTCGATATTGGTATGGTGGAAAGTAGGCTCGTTTAGTTCTAGATAGAACTTCTTGTTTAACATCAGGAAAATGGTGGCAAGAGTAAGAAAGGGAGGGAGGGGGGATCCTTCAAATCCCTGACAATCTTAGCAATTTATTTCCGTTTGATTTTATTTATTTATTTTTTTTTGGCCATCGGCTATCTTTGAGCAATCGATTGGCATCGGCCCATTGGCCAAAAAATGCTATCGGTCAGCCCTAGTAACATCGTCCCCTTTTTCATGCAGTTGCGTATCATTGACCCCACAGGCCGGATATGTAAAAAAATTCCTATAAAAATGAATTATTTCCCACAGTTATTAAACATATTTTAGTACTTAAATCCAAATTCTCAACGCATGGGATACATTAAAAACCTTTTCCCCCACCAATTAATACCAGCTTCATAAAATGATCACAGAAGCTTCTTTCATCTTGTCCTAATTTCTCATTTTACTTCGTTTCTCACGCTATTTCGACTTTGATCGATGAAAATGAGAACATAATTTTCCCACGTATAATCCTATTTCAGCGCAATTATTGAAGATGTTTTTAATCGTTAAAAGAGCCATTACCGATGATTCACTTAGTTACTACGACTCCCCCTCCCTCTTCTGCGCCTTATTAAAAATTTCTAATTTTATATTGATCATAATATTCAAGCTTTCCTTCAGGTTTTGAGCGCTTAACTTTATATTTATTCCTGAAAGTTAAAACTTTGACTTTGATTTCTATATATCTAAGATGCATTGAGCATTATTTCATGTTTTTTTCTTCTTTGATTTTTACTGGAAAAGTAGGCTAAAAAGCTGATTTCGAGTATGTTTTAGGTTTTTTTTTTTTTTTTTTTTTGTTTGTTTATAATCTATTTTCTTCATTAAAATATACAATTTTGCTGTAAATATGCTTAAGTAAGGAGCAGAAAGAACAAGAACGTGGCGTGAGAGAAAACGTGCAGTAGAAGTAAAAACGTGCAGTAGAAAATGAATTTTTTATTGCGAACACAGAATGTGATAAAAAAGATAAAAGTTTCACTTTTAACGTGTGTTTTTACGACACACACATTTTTTACTTTAGTAAGTTGATATTTCGTATTATAATACATAATGGTTCCTTGAATCAGAAAATCGGAATATATCACAATTAAAAAATCCAAAGTTTAAAGTGCCAGGAGTCAAGTGGAAATAAATGCTTAAAAATGTCTCCTTTGTGTAACTGGATTGAAAAAAATAGTTAGACGAACAGCGAAAGTTTAGGGTCAACTCCCAAATTTTGCTCATCATTTTTGCTTGTCATTTTTCCTCAGTATAATCCCACTGCTGTGGTACCCCAAGCTCATCAACTCATATAGGGGTCATGAAAATGTCACTATGAAACGCTTGCATAATGTATGGCAACTTAAAAACGTTGTCACCGTAGCCACTGGCGCAGCAAAAATTACCTTCTGGGGGGGGGGGTGATCAAAACAGTCCTTGCATGCGAAAAAACTACTGTACTGGGATTGGCAGAAATGTTAAAACCAAACTCCCTTTCACTGTGCCACTCCTCGTAGCTAATAACAGTATCTGGTTCTGGTTACAGTTTACGGTGATCAAATATATTTTTTTAATTTTATTTTCAAACCCCGACACACAAAGGAGGGGGGTTATAAGTTTGACGTGTCTGTGTCATCTGTATATTTGCGTATCTGTGTGTCTGTCTGTGGCACTCTAGCGCCTAAACGGATGGACCGATTTATGAAAAAAATATTTTGTTCGAAAGGAGAGTTGATCGAGACTGTACTTAGCTAGGTTGCATCTTTGGATGACATTAATTAACAAAGATATTAATTAAAAACCTCTAAAAGGTTTTTCGTGATTTTTGTAGTGAAACCATAGTTAAAATTTTGAAAATTTAATACCAAAATAAAGAGATTTTTTTTCCGCGTCTAATCGAGACCCACGTGATAACAAGCCTGACAACTCCTCTCCCCCCCCCCCCCGCTTCGTTACGCCACCAGTCGTCGATCTTTGAACTTAGCGCGAAACTTTGAAAGCAGTGCAGTTTGCAAGCAAACAGTAGTGCTTGCTGCTTGCTCTGGTTGAAATAGATGAAATAGGAAATATGTAACTTCGGATGCACAGTCTTGAACACAATACTGTTGGATTTATCTCATCCTTTAAACTTACCGGAATGTAGAAGCAATTAAAAAATATATATATAATAAGTCTTGTAAGTGTCTGAGTGTTTGCTGAGTGAAATTGAGTCAGCGATTTGCGCTACCGAACAACCTGCATGAGAAGAAAAAAATCGGGCGCCTCATGGAATAAATTTTAAAGTTCGGAGGTAAGTACTTTTCTCAGATAAATAAATTAACATTTTATGCTTCATGCAGTTAAGGTTACTTAACTTTTCCTCCATTACACAAACAATTGTCAGTTTCCTTTCTGATATCTTTGTCTGTAATTTTAGCATACTGCTTTAATATTTGAAACGGTTAACTTGCAACTTTTTATTTCTTTATCTTTTCAACCTTGTACACGCATTTATTCGAAATGGATTTTCCAAGCTGACACATGTGTCAAAATTTTCTGCGAATATACTTGTTGCTATCAGAAGCAACTAACTTGGTGTTGATATTCAGTTAATATGTAAACAAGTTTATTGAAACAGGCTTTTAATTGAACTAATCTTATATTTTCGGTTTCGATTAAATTGTTTTATACGCTAGCATGTGTTATTTTGATCGAAAAACATTCCTTGATGGGCTTCCGTAGTTCTGAGGTAAGAAGAAGCTTTGAATGCCGGAGGTGGTGGGTTCGATACTCAAACATTTTCCCCCAACTACGCCCCTGCAATGTTATTCAAACAAGCTGGTTCTGTGCGCAAATAAAAAAAAAAAAAAAATATGTTTTTTTTTTTTGCACTGTTTTCTTTAAGTTTTATGATATTTATGTACAAATTGTGGTTGAGTTAACATTATGATATTCATGATTTCTGGGCTTGCGAAAGATTACTTTTGAGCAGTGGATACAACGTGTTTTTGCCAAATGCTCTATGCTTATTTGTTATGCTTAAAAAAGGCAAAATGTCTTGAACTATATAATTTTTGAACTCCTTGGGTTTTCTGTTAAAAAGCTTTCAGGAACTCTGAAACTGTAACATAAATTGAATTAAGGGGCTGTCCATAAAGGATGTTGCAAAATTTTGAACAAATCCTCCCCCCCCCCCCTCCTTGTTACATGTAACTCTGTTCAACATGAGCATATTGTTATAAACAACGCGTGATGTCACACTTGTTATCCTCTCCCTTCCCCCTGTCACAAAAATGTCACACTGAATTCCTAAAAGAGCCTACTCAGCAAAATGTTGATCTAAATTTAACATATATGAAGTTTTAAGTATTGAAGAAAGTTGATAAAATGGTGATTCTATGAGAAGTTTTTTGAAAAAGGTTACTTTGTCATCAATTAATGCTCTTTAAAATAATTTTTCAAAAGCCTAAAATGATGAACTATTAACCCCCCCCCCCCTCCCTCCCACACACAAGAATCATTAGCAGCAGAAAAAGCTGAAAATGGAGAAGTAGCCTAATTCCAAAAAAAAAAAAAAAAGGCTGCTTTGATATTGAATACATTTTTTTTTGATATACAACATACAGTATTCATGATGTTGTATAATTCATTCTTTAATTAACGTTTTTCAAGTTGAATTCCTGTGTAACTTTTCGAGAGTGCCCACCGAAGGGGTGAGGGGTAGGAATCATAGTGTCATAATAATGATAGCTTTTCAACAGCTATAGTTATAAATAACTGTGCCCTTGAAATTTTAAGGGAGATGGGGGAGATGTTTATGGGGTATTTTTCTTGAAGTTTTCATAATTGAAGAAGGTAGGGCACCGTTTACTTTGGGGGATGGCACCCAAACATTTATGTCTTTTTAAGAGTATAAATTTGCTAAGCTAAGTTAACATTAATAATCTGGTATTATGTATTTTAATTTGATGTTATGTCTTTGAAACATATTGCAGTTATGTTTCTTGTTTACTTTAGTAAAAATGTTTATTTATATTTTAAAATTTCATTTTATTCTTATTCAAATACAATGGTAAAATTATTTTTTGTTTTGATGTAATTGTAAAATGAAAGTTCATTTATTTATTTGAATACTTCTTAAGACTTAATGTTTCAATACAATACATGAGTAGTTAAAATGCGATTAGTGTTAAAAAAAATTTCAAATGAAAAATAAAACTCTGTTTATTTATCACTTCGTTTTTACGAGATTGTAAAATAAAATCGTGTTTAGTTATTTGAATACTTTGTAAGACTTATAAATGTTTTTATGTGAAATACTATGAATTAAGCTCAGTGTATTTTTTAATGTATGATTATTGGTTCCTTTTTATGTTTTCAAATGAAAAAGTAGATGTTTTAATGCTATTAAAATAGTAGAAGACAATAATAAATAAACCAAATAGTTTAATTAAACCAAAATACTAATCGAAGTGCTCTCTTCCCAATATCATTGTGGATCGACGAACGATGACGTCATTTGCTAGTTGGATGGCCTTCCTATCTCGAAGGCCTCGGTCTAATAGAATGCTTGGAACTTCATATTTCATAGAATAACGTTTTTTTTTAAAACAGATTTTAATAACGGCTAAGCCTTTATTCACGCGATTGATACCGAATTCATTGTTGGCCGACAAGGAAATTAAAAGCAATGATTTTAAATTTTTATCTGTTGCCAGTTTCTATTTGTTAACAAATAAAATACTTGTAATATATTTTTAATAGTATAAGGCCTTTAAAAGGATTTTCAATTTTCCCTCTTGATTCTACAGTTGCGACTCAGTCGAGGATTTTTAAAATTTTTAATTTTATCGTTGCTTGTTATCTTTCAATTTATGGATTCTATAACACGGTTATTTGCCCTCATCTAATTATAGTGCGTTCGGTTTTTTTTCTTTTCTTTTCCTTATCTGGCAACAAAGCATTATCCACTTATAAAACGATTAATATACGCCAAACGTGCAAGAAAGCGCGTTTTTTCCTTCCTTGTTTACGATCTCCCATCTTGGCGAAGTTTATTGTCTCAGAGGTAAAGGTTTCAGAAATAAATCATATTGTTTGGATTTTTTCGCCTCAAAAACGAGAGTATGTTGCCTTCTCTGACCAGACTCGTATTGCCAAATGTCACGGCTCTGGGAGAGGTCAACGTCTCTTTTCTTCCTACTTCTCTCCCTTTTTGACATACTAACCCCAAAGCAGCCAGGATCTGGCGCTCTTTCTGGCGCCCGACTTAAACTTCCATGACAGAGAGGGCAAATTTCAGACTCAACTTCAAAAAGACGAAAATTACAGCTTTTGTCTTTCATTTTCGAGAAGACAGCCAGGGGCGCCCCGAACTTGAACTCTTGGGAGGGAAATTTTATTAATTTACTGAATAAAACTCCGAAATTTACCAAATGAAACACAAGCATACTCGCACAAATGCATCAGCAGACGAAAGTTACCCAATAAGGAAGCTTTACTGGAGGTCGTATTGGCCTCCCATCCGAACGCCCCTGAAGAAAACCCTTATGCTTGCTCAACCACTATACTTCTCTTCTTTTCCAATAAATGTATTGTACATTTACTGAAACCGACTGCTATAGACCAGGGTCTCGCTAAAGTTATACAATACTTATGTATGAAATCAAAGTGTTTGCTGAACTTTACATATAAATATTGTTGTAAATAAGCTATGATAAATATCTCACAATTTACTTATGCAACAGTTCTGTATAGTTCCCATTAAGTTATAGTTTTTCAACCGCTCTTTTGCAAAAAAAAAAAGAAAAAGAAGCTTCATCGTCCACGAAATTTTTTAGCTAGTTCTTACCGGTCTGTAGGTCAACAAAAGTTAAGAAAAAAATATTAGTTGCTCATTACGTAAGAATGTAAGTTCTAAATAATGTAGGATTCTTGCAATTATTTTTATTTTGTAAGAAATAAAGCCATGACTATATGAGAGACTAGAAAATCGCCCGTCAAGATATGACGGGTGAAAATTGCTTCTACGTTTGAACGAAGCAATTGCCTGTTTCGTGATATTTTGATAGTTGAAATTCTAACCCTTACTCCAGTGGATAAACTCTAAACTCCAGTAGATAGCGTTCATTGTTGATCACTTTTTCGTTTCTTCATTCTCCTGAAATGATAGTCTTACCAATAAAACAGTTAAGTTACCGGATACAGTTCAGCCTTGTCACAATAAAGCCTTTCTCAGCATTTAAAGCATTACCAAAACATATTATCAAATTTTCATGCCGTGGCGCGATTTTTACTGTGGATGACGACTGGAACGTTACTCGATCGTTGCATATTATATACAGGGTGTTCCGGATTAACCTGCAAGACCATTATTTTCGCAACTGTTAGTCCTAGATGTATACTTCCAATTGCAAAAATGTTCAAAATCAGATGCAAGGTTAAGATATTGAAAGTTTGTAGTAAAATTAAAAGTAAGTCAAAAAATATAAAATATTAACTTTTTATACTGGCCCCAGGTCCCCTAACTTATATTTAGGGAAATAATCTCCATTGAAAAATAATTTCAGCAGAAAAAGTCTGAAATTAGTACGACCAATATTCACCGAGATATGAAACGCAGCGTTTTGTGACTTAGACCACTTTTCACTCGCGGTCAATAACACATATGGGAGGGAAATATAGCGGATAGCAAGTGTTTAAAATGATATGTGTGCTAGAGCGTGGTTTCTCAAATTGTTTGAGGTTTTGTGTTTGTTTTTGCGTATCACGGCATAGTATTTGAATATATTTTTTAATAGCCATGAAAAATAAACTACCTTGGTTTTTCTTATTTTGACGACCTGTCATTCTTCTGAAAGGGCGGTAAGTTCTAATCTCATCTTCTGTATGGTCCCTTAAAACTTTGAAATGGAATATCTCCTTGAGTTTTGATCGCACAAATGTCAAGTTTTTTGTGTCAGTACTAGTTCTCACTGGAGATTACTTCTGTAAATATTAGTTAGTGGACCTAAGGCTCGTATAAGAAGTTAAATTTTGTATTTTTTGTTTTTTTATTTTTATTTCAAACTTTCACTATCTTAACTCTGCATCTGATTTTGAACATTTTTTGCAGTTGGAAGTATACATCTAGGACTAACGGGTGCGAAAGTAAAGGTCTTTGCAGGTTAAAACGGAATATAACCTCATAACACCCTGTATATAAGGATTTTTTTTTTAATGACCAGAATATTGGATTCAATTAAACGATATTGTGCAGATTTCTGCCTGACTTGAAAAATATCAGACGGACTTGAATTGAGAAGATCGAGATTAGTGGAGAATAAAATTTTTCAAGATTTAAAGAAGTTGCTCATGTTTGACAAGTTAAATACCAACTGTATTTGCCTTAAAAAATACGCTTCTAAAAAGCTCTTCCAAGTTTTTACGATAACAAGATAAAATCCTTAACCGCACAAAAAAGTAACAATATTTTTTTCTCAATATGCGTACATTTTTCATTAGTCTTGCTGCCCTTCTTAACAAGAGAAATCGCCTAATGCGTGTTTGTTCGAACATAATCCCTCAATAAGATTCAGTAGTATATCTGCTCTAAGAAGATTTTTGTCAACTGTGTAATTTCATGCTAATCTTTAAATAGTTTAGTGAACTTTAAATCCACTCGAAAAACATCGCGCAATTCCATTCCAAGGACTGTGAAACATTTCAAGCTCAGCAACAGGTTGCTTCGCCAGCTAAACGTGACGGGTATCTTTATGATATTTATATTTAAGTTCACTGTTGATTAATTGTTTCGAAAATCTTGCTTTGGTTAGGTTTAATGATGGGAGAACAATTTAGATGAAGAAATATTTCTGCAATAGAGAGAGAACTGAAATAGTGAACATCTGTTCCAGTGATGCAAGGGGTTCATCAGAAAAACTGATTTTAAACCCTGATTTCGCCCCGTTTTGAAAGGACAATCACGTTTTCAGGTGGCCTGTTGCATTGCCACCACACAGTTATGGGTAGGGTTGCCAGACGTCCCGGATTTCGAGGGACAGTCCCGTAATTTGAAAAATTGTCGCGTGGAACTTCCATACGGGACGGTTTAAGTCCCGTATTCTAGAAAATAACAATATTTTACAGTACGAGACAGTATTTTAAGGTAAAAAAATTAAGTAAAACGAAAACTGTGACTAACTAATTAGCACCTGTTCCTATCAACGTCGATCTGTATACTGAACTTCGTTATATTGCTTGCTTTATTCTTTGAGTTAGAGTTCCTCCAAATATGTTTTCACCCTTAAACATCTTGAGAAGAATCTTTCGAAAGCTATTGAAACATGATTGTTTTGTCACCCCTTAAAAATATACCACAACCAGTAAGTGCCCTCAACCACAAAAATATCCTCCCTCCCTTTTCATACTTAGAAGCCTGTCCCGTATTTACTGTTCATAAATTTGGCAACCATGGTTAAGGGACACTGAAATATCCCACTTTTTGAAGTGACAGAATGTAACACTGGGAATATTTTAAACAAAAGACAATGTGAGTGGAATTTTTTAAGCATTTTCATACCAATAGCTTCGGATGGGCGAACTTTCATACAAGGTAAACACACCAGTAGTGGTCACTTCAAGGTTACTTTATATACTTTGAAGAAAGTAATAAACAATAATAATGTGATTAATATAGATATAGTACTTCATGTAACTATCATATTGAGTCAATTTTATTTCTCAGTTATTTGAATTTAAAGTAAGTAATGTAAATTCTACGGACGGGGAGATTGTCAAATGGCCACTACTCACATTTTCAGATTTTGGAGTGACCGCTAATGGACCAAATTTGAGGTTTGAGAAAGAAGGATAAGAAATTGAACAAATTGAAATTCTGGCACTTTTGGAAAATGGGACGATTAAGAAAGCGTTGGGCTATTACACGCTCATTGGAGTTTCAACTGGTGTGTTTACCTTAATTATTGTCTATATTTTATGTTTGCTCGTGATTATACCAACAGCAAGGGTAACTTCGCTTACGAACAACATGTGAACTAGTGAAAAAGCATATTGCAAATCGATGGCCACTTAACACGTTTTCATCACCATGGTTATGGAGTCGGAAAGAAAAAGATCAGCTCCGACTCTTGAAATTTCGCCTCCGACTCCACAGCGATGGCAGAATTGCAGGCTCGGCGGGAAGATGAGGGATTCCGACGCCTGGAATTTTGCCTCCGACTCCTTAATCCCAAAATCAATCCCACTCCAACTCAACAGCGATGGCAGAAGCGAAAATGATAGATTCCGATTCCTAAACCCCAAAAACAATCCCTCTCCAAATTTGCAGTAATAGCAGAACTGCAGACTCTAGGCGAAAATGACATGTTTCAACTCTTGGAATTTTCTCCTCCAACTCCTGGAAGGTTTGATTTTTTTTTTCTAAAATTCAAAATGTCTAGCATTCCAAAACATAAAAAAAAAAAAAAAATCGAAATATTGTCTGTCCACGGTTGCTATGGTATTGGCAAGACAAACGTCCAGCTAAGACAAGTCTATCTGAATGAGGGGATGGGTAAAACTTCGATGCGCATATTCCACTCATTTCAGTGAGACACTACTGAGTTTATACAGGCTAACACACATCAATCTGCAAAAGCTGGCATCCATAAAAACTAATAGATGCGCCCATTTCCCAGGCCCGACGAGAATCCATGTCAGCCTAGTCGGAAACTAGGGGCCTGGGCCTTGGGGGAGGGGGGCACTGCTCTCCCCCCCACCCAAAAAAAAAGAAAATAAAGAAGAAAAGAGAAAGAGAAAGAGGGGGGGGACTCCGATTAAGAGAAAACGTAAAGATTAAGTAAGATTTACTTTTTTAACCGACTTCAAAAAGGAGGCGGTTATCAATTCATACCGTATGTATGTTTTTTTTTTTTGTTTGTCCACTCATAGCGTCTCACCTAGTGAACCGATTTTGATGATTCTTTTTTTAATGGATAGGGGATGGCTCAACTTAGGTCCCATTACTTTGTTTGACCATATTTGTTCTTTAGAAAAAAAGTTATGGGCAAAAAACAGTAAATTTTATGCAATTTCCCTATTAAATGTTTTTGTAGCGAAGTTCGCACTTTTCATCCGTGGATAACGGTGGATCAGTGGTAGAATTCTCGCCTTCCACACGAGCGACCCGGGTTCAAATCCCGACTAGGACAAAGTGAATTTTACTAAAATTTCGTTTCTACTGTTTCCCGTATTTTCTCGAATCTTCTATTAATTTCTGTATCTTTCCAAGTCTGGAAAGTTCCAGCACTTTCTCAAGTTGTATATAAGGAGATGTAACGTTCATTCGTGGTTCTGAATAAAGATCTCGAGTTGAGACTAACGAGTATTCGCTTCATTTTGCTTTCATTGTCTTCGCTATCTTCATCTACGCGACAATAGGAAACTCATTGTTATAAAAGTTTGGTGCCATATAACAGTAACATTAATAGTAATTGTAATGATAATTTTGAATGAAGACTTCTCTGAAGCAAGCATAAAATTTCTTCAAGGGACATTTCGATAATGGGGAATCTGGCGCTGTCGTCTCATTTTTGGCGTAAATAATTTTATTTTAGTAACCCTGCTGATTTATAGTAACCCTATGTGAATTATCAAAATCTTCCTTTCTTCAGCGCTATTGCTCCATAGTAGGGGTAAACCTAACCTGGAAGCGAGGTGATGCAGTGATTAGGATCTGCTTAGCCTTCACAATGCTACCATTAGGTTTGACTCAACTACTCTGTAGTATTTTTATCGTTATCATCTATGCCGATAACAGATGATCCGGGCTAAGTAAGAAAATACAGGATTGCATCATGAGCAACTTAGATGCTGTGGAATGTAAATTAGTTAGGAAAAAACGTAATACTTAAATGGTTATAATTAAATTAAGTACCAGAGAGGAACAAAGATAAGTTTTTAGTGCCAATCGCTTAAAGTTTGACGCGTGTCAATAGTTTTTTTTTTTTAGTATGGAGCATTTTTAAGAAAAAATGTGAAGTTTCGTGATTTTAACTTCTTATTATTTCTGAAATACCTACATTTACACTAAAAAGAATGAAATAAAAAAAAAAAATTTGGAAAAAAATAGAACCGACTTCAAAATTGCTCTAAAAAGTGAAAAATAATTTTATTCTTTAAACACCATCGATAATGCTTTTAAACATAATTTTTGAAGTTGGCGCAAAAACGATAGATAAAATCATTCACAGCCATAACTCAAATACAACTATAAATTTAACCAGGACCAGTTTCTTCACTATCACATACATTATGCATTGATGACAGCATATTTGAATAGCGATATAAATGTTTCGTTCGTAACATTGGATGCTTTTCTGAAAAAAAAAAATATGAACGAAGCATGGTTACACTGGATTTTACGTTTTGTTATTGCGCCAACTTCAAAAATTATGTTTAAAAGCATTATCGATGGTGTTTAAAGAATAAAATTATTTTTCACTTTTTTAGAGCAATTTTGAAGTCGGTTCTATTTTTTTCCAAATTTTTTTTTGGTATTTTTGTTGTGACATTTAAAATAGAGTTATTTGTTTTCTGGTAAGAAGTTTTGATCCCCCCCCCCCCCCAATTTTTCACTTTTCTTTTTTCTTTCCCTCCTCCCCCTTTTTCATCTTTTTATCTTTTTTGGGGGGCGGGAGGGGCCTGACGACATAACTGACAAAGGGCCCGCCTTGGCTCTCTGTTCCCATTTCGACTTGCAAACTGGATGTTAGCCTTTCTATCTCATCAGGGACGGGTACAAGGTAATAGGCAATCGCCCCCTGCTTGAGCCGAGATACTGTCTGACCACGGATTGTATGGAAAGACAAACATCCGTTTTACAGCTGGAAATGAACGAATCTATTATTTTTTAGCGATGCCAGCTTGTGCAGAAGCAGAGTCTCATTCAAATGAGCGGAATACCGGCATCAAATTTTTACTTTTCCCCCTCCTTCAGATGGATTAGTCTTGTCTGGACGTTTGAAAATTCCATACGATCCGTGATTGAACAGTACAGGAACTGTTGTCAGGTATATTTTCAACATTAAAGTTCCAAAAACGCAATTTTACATAATCTTCGATGGTGTTACAAGAAAGGGATCTCTTCTCTGGAATTCCCCTGAAATTGAAGTTTTGAAAACGCAATCGTAGCCCGTCTCTTATTACTCAGGGGATAGGGACCATAACTTTCTACAGGAATTTTTTTCGAAATTGAAGTTCCAAAATCTTAGTTTTAGACAATCTTAGATGATAGGTTCAAAGGATCACCCTGGATAGTTTTCGAAAGAAACACAGCTGTAGGACACCTTTGATTACATAAGGGTAAGAGTTGGGGTTCAGTACACTTCTTCGAAATTTTTTAGAAATTAAAGTTCCAAAGAGTGAAGAGTAAAAACAATCGCCCCCTCCTTGAACATTTTCTGGATCTGTCCTTGCATCTCATCAAGGATCAGACTGAAGGACACTTCTTTCCCATATCTCACCTCATGTTGGGAAAATTATGCAGTTCTTTGTATGGAATTGATCACAACCAACTACCATGATGGTCTTTACTGTTTTTAAATATATCACTCCTCCAATGAGTTTACCTCCTCTAAAAAAATGCCAAGGAGAATTTTCTCGTAAAAAATCTAGCAATACCTCTGCGTCACCTTATCCAAAATGAAATTTAATATTAAAGAAAGTTCGCGAGCGTCTCCCGATCATCATCTCACACTTTTGCATAAAAGAGTCACATTTTCCTAATTTGGGATTCTAACTTCAGTGTTGAGGAAACATCTGGAAATGGAATTCGATTAATTGCCACCAGTACTTTATATCTGACAAACAGCTGACGACAGCAGATAACTTTGGCCTTGAATCCGAGAGCCGCTTTGAACGAGAAGACAGGCATGATAAACTGATTAGTCATGAATACTCGGAGTATTTTTGCTGAGGCATTAATATTGCTCTGGTGAAATAACATCGGGAAAAAGGGTTTATGTGTAACAAGCGTGAATTAATGAGCCTTTCGAGCGCTTCAGAATGCGATTCTTGAAATGAATAAATATTCATAATTATCTGTTTTTCTTCATTATTCCCCTGAGAAAGATTTATTGTGAAATGGAGTTTTTGAAGTTATACTTCTGACGCCAGGGAATGCCCTGTACACTGAGCCCCCATTTAAAAAAACAGGGTGGCGACAGATCAGGGAAATCAGGGAGATCAGGGAAAAGTCAGGGAACTTTATTGATCAGGGAAAAATCAGGGAAATATCAGGGAATTTTGAAAAAATAATAAAAATTCAGGGAAAATTGATCAAATGAAATTTTTTTTTTGCTTTGCAAAGTTAAACACCCTTTTTTCCTATTCATTTTCCGCCAATTATTTGTTTAAAAAAAAGTAATATTAGTGAGATGTGATTATGCACTGACACATGTTTGTGCATTTTTCCCCCCTTAAGGTTAAAGTATTGAATCTTAAGTTATTAACCACAGGATGAATTTCTTAAGCTTCTGTGTCTGTAAAGTTGTTTATTTCACGTAGTTTGAATTTTTCTGCTAGGCGTTCCATGCTACGTAAAATAAACAAACCAACAGGCAAAGAGGAAGTTGCCATTAAAGACTTTGCTCCATTGCCTTTACTCATTGTCTTGAAATAGCTAGCGTACTGTAATCACGATTTCAAGATTTTTTTTTTTTTTTTTACAATTGATACTCTAAGAGCTTAAAAGGTATTTTACTTGGCGTTTTCGATTTAATTGCTAAAATTGAATGTTAAATGAAAATCAACTTTGTTTTTTGCCATCTTATTATTCGCTGTCGCTTTAGAATATACGAAGGGTTTTTATATATATATATATATATATATATATATATATATATATATATATATATATATATATATATATATATATATATACATATTTTCAGACTTTAAAATTCTTTCATTTTAAAACCAAGTTATATACTATACAATTTGAAATCAATTATTGTTTTTTTACATTTCAATGTTTGTTAAAAAAGATTTTTTTTCCGACTAATAATGAAATCATTTGAAATTGAGTTGTGTACATAAGTAAATATTTTTACTATTTTTTAATAGTTAAAATGCTGTATTAATTCGTTAAAACCTAAGTTATTGATTAAAGAATAGCTCAATATGACTGGTTGTTGAAAGGTTCCAATTTGTTTTACATAAATATGTCCATTATTTATGTAAGTAAAACTGCATTACTTCTATACTTTCAAAATTACTTGTTATTCTCGCAGCAACAATTATGCTGCTTAAAAATTCAGTACACTTTTCTAGTTTTATGATGATTAGGTATTTCTTTACGAGTGGTTTTAATAATTTCTTAGAATTCTTATGTTTACAGGATACTGGAAGTAAAGCATTTGTTTTAGATTTCCTATAATATTTCTTGGTAGATAATTTAATATACTATTTTTACTAAAAAAAAAAAAAGCTTTTTTTCAAAATATATTTTTTTAATTAACAGCTTAAAATGTTTTAAACACTGCATTTTATTTAATATGCAATGGTTTTCAGGTAGGGTAAAGGAAGAAAACCATTATCCATGGTAACGTAAATCAGGGAAATTCAGTGAACTTAATCAGGGAAAAGTCAGGGAACTTTTTTCGCCGTTCCTGTCGCCACCCTGAAAAAGGAATCTTTCAAAATGTGTTCAACATTATTCACACAATAATATAATGCATAATAATTTTCTCTATCTTGAAGCGAAAAAGAAGCATCTTTGAACCCTCCAACTGGTGCGCGTATGTGAGAGACACACTAAGAGGTAATTTTTTATACAGCTCTACGACAAATGGCGCTACGAGCGTTTGATTTCAGTTATTCTTCTCTCTTCTTTAGACCTATTTTTTTAGTCCCCAAAGTCCCAATTAAAATTTTTCTAACATTCGAAGCAGTCTGCAAATCTGCTGTTTGTATCTGAGAAATACGCGCGCCTGTTTCTGTTAGATTTTCTATTTATTTATTTTGTTTTAGGCTTGAATATTATACGTTTTTTAGAAATGGCCAAAAAATACGTTTAAACGGTGCTCTACTGCAGTAAAAACTTCCTGTGAAAACATACTATCATATCCCACTTCAGGGTCCCCCGTACCTACTACTATTTGTGGTTTAATCGGTTGGACGGGGTCTTGAAGACAGATCTGTTTCTTTGGTCCAGATCAGAAGCCGAGCAAAGTTCAGAGGTATTGATTAACTTGGAGAACTTCGTGGCCACAACATATTTAACGTGCCTCATTCACCATTAACGGACACGGAGGATCTTCGACCGGCTGGCATCGTACGCGGGAACCTTCGGCTACAAGTCTGAGGCCTTACCGATCAATCCCCCACGGCCTAAAAAAAGGGGAATATAAGTGGATTACTGGTTGTAATGAGAAACAAAATATATTTTGTTATGTTTGCTTGTGATATGGAGACAAAAGGCAATGTGTTAAGGTGTATTTGCCGAAAGGAATTCAAATTTTGCCGAATCGAGCTCCAAATTCTGCCGAATGAAGAATGATGGTAATTTTTTCCGAATCGTCAGACAAAATTTGCCGAATAAGGAAATTTTTGGAAGGTCACAGTGACCTCCCAACGGAATGCCCCTGATTCCGTTTCTGCTTCTCTGGAAAAATAAATTCCCCTTTCACATAAAATTAGTCACGATTCAAGTTTCAATTACTATTTTCAATGCCTTGCCGGTACTGGAAAATGTACGAATTCATCCCTGATTTGAAGATCATTTTGAGTAAATAAAATTTAAGAAAGCCGTAGAATGTAAAATGTCATTTTGAAGTTACGAACATAGCAATTAAAAGGCTTCCTATTAAAATAAATCAATATAAAAAGTTCTTAAAATTCTGTGAATACTTCTAAATTTCTCTAAATAAACTTCATGGGATTTAAACTGGGGCATTCACCTAAAGAAGTAAACACTTTCATTAGCGTTCATACATTATTGAAAGCAATGACTACTAATCAGGCTTAATTTTCGTCTTTTGATCAATATTTTTAGAAAAAGCCTTAAATGCTCGTACTCTTCCCCAAGCTTCCCTTGCGAATGAGTAGCGAAATTGATGGAAACGAGTTTCTAAGCTTCCTATCAATACATCCCTATACACGAGTAAGCACTTGATAGGTTTCAAGGGAAACCTGCAATGAGCAGGGAATTATCAGAATGTAGCAGATTCCTATTATTGAAACGCGACTTTTGTTCTTTCGTTTTCGTCCCTCTTGTTTTGTTTCGACTACAGAAACAAAACAGTGAATAACATGTCTGGTTCTGGTGGATCTACCAGAGAGCAAATTTTAAGAAATTGATTTATTTATAAATTATAAATACACAAAACATATCTATAGTATAATGTGGCTCTGATAACTTGATGCATGATCTTGACAATGCTTACTTCTTTTTGGCAAGATTTCGGTGTTAAGAATGATTGTTACAAATTTGGAGCAAAATGGTCAGAAATAGGTTTCTAAAAGACAATCTTCATATTGACTACAAGCAGGGTGCCCACCTTGGGAGGGGAGGGGAGAGGGGGGGGGGGGTCATGGCGCACAATGCGCCATTGAAATTTTTTTTGGGGGGGAGGCGTGTTTTTAGGGTTATTTTCAACTTTTTTGGGGGGGATGTTCTTGGTTGGGGGGTCTTTGTGATATTTAGGCGGGGCTTCGCCCTTGCCCTTAGTGAGCATCCCTGATATAAGCATGTAAAAAATTTGTAACAACGATTTATTGTACAAAATTTGCAGATTACTGCAGATACATGCGTCGGGGTTTCAACGAACACCCTTTTCAACGCAATGAAGTGTGAGTTTTAGGATGAAAAGTCATCAGAGAAAAGCAACAAAGTGAAACAGAAGACTGTTTAAACAGTAAAAACATGAGATTAACAACTCACCCGTCATTGCATTGAAAAGGGGCTCATTGAAACTCCGAAACATGTGTCTGCAGTCATTTTCAAGTTTTGTGCAATAAAACTTTGCTACATCTTATTTTAATTTTCAAGTACTAAGGCTTTTCTTCAATTGTTACATCATGTAGTAAGGAAAACAGCAATTCTTGGTTTGTATTTTTTCTTCCATTTTTGTGTTTTTTCATGTTATCTAGGGGAAAAAATTCAAATATTTAAATTTTTTTTGTGTCTTGACCCGCGAGATTCATCTGTTTGTGACAGGGGTGTCCACCTAGAGCGGTCATGGCGCAGACTGCACCACTGAAATTTTTAGGGTGTTTTGAAGGACTTCTTTTTTGTGGGAAAAGTGGTGCCCGATTTGGAAAGTTTCTTCTTGATACTTGGAGGTGGGGGCACCCCTGAACAGTGATGTTCCCATCAAATTTTCTGAGGGTATACTCCCAGTAATCCATTATGCATAATATCTGTATGCGATCATAATACATAACATGTCTAAAAAATGTTTCAGAGTGTACGACGTGTATCAGTACACCCCTGCCCCTGAATATGAAATGCGGCCCTCGGGTTAAAAAAAGTCAGGGCAACACTAATATATATAGACTGTACTGTTTACATGAATTGATACCATATGGATTATTCACGACACCCCTCGCCTCTTTCTGCGGCAACATTGGGTGCCACGCAGAGGTACCGCCCCCAAGAGCAAGGGCGCACCCCCCGCCCCCCCAATGTCGCAAAGACCCCCCAAAAGCAACCCCTACAAAAAAGTGAAATACCCCTCAAAATGCCCACACCCCTAAGAATTTCAATGGCGCTGTCTGCACCATGACCCTCCTCCCAGGTGGGCACCTTGGTGCCACGGCACCTACTTCGGGAACCCCTGTGACAGATTATTTGTCCGTTCAATAGAATCTCGGTAAACAATTCGAGTCCTCTTCAGTTTTCGCGAAAGCTGCAAATCCGCCACAGAAAGAAGAAGAAAAAAAAAAAAAAACTAAAAAACTGCGTAGGCAAATAGTGAAAACTTTTCCTCGTGGAACTAACCCTTGGGCCACTAGACTTGCGACGCTTTGGTCGGGTTGCTTGCTGGCATCCAGTTTTTGAAATGCTCAGGCGCCAAAATTCACTGCAGAGAAGAAGAAGAGGAAAAAAAGGTTAAGCGAACAGACCTGTGGGCTACGTTTCTCTTTCGGAATGCACTCCGCTATTTTTGTTGCCATCCTTTAATAATAAATCTTGAATGTTTTATGTCGTTTCTAGATTTAGAACGCTCATCTGGATTTATCTTTCGTTTTCGGATGTTTTGGTCGTAATGCGCTCACATTATGCATGTAATCTAGTTAAATGGTACGGGAAAGTCGCCTTCTTCCAAACGTGTTTTGATGAAATTAAAACTGAAAGGAGTTTTTAGATTTTCCAAATAGTTTTATTTTTTAATAACATTGTCTTTTTTTTTTTTTTTTTCATCGATTCATCAACATAATGTTTGATCAGTTTTGAAAACACAGCGTTTTCATAAAGTCTTGCACTCAGTGGCGTATATAGTACCCTCGGACGAAGAAGGAGGGAGCACGCTCTGAAAAGATGAAGTTATTTATCCCTATGTTAAAATGACTTTTTTTTTTCATTTGAATTCTTTTTATAAATCTTCTGGGGGGGGGGGGGGGGCGGGGGCACTCATAAATCTTGCTGGAACACACCAAAGTCAATGTACGCTACTGCTTGCACTAAAAAATATAGTTCAGTCTAAAAAAAAAATCGGCTTTAAACTATTTTTTAAATTTTGGTCCTTGTCTCAAAAAAATTTTCTCACTCCGTTCATACCGGGAACCGGACAAAACGTCCAGATCCATAACGTCCACGGACATAACATCCATGACCAAAACGTCCAACGGACAAAACATCCGAGGGACATAACGTCCGACGGACATAACATCCAACGGACATAACATCCAACGGATATAACGTCCTACGGATATAACGTCCCAACGTTCATACCATGTGGCAATGGGGGTGTTTCCTTCAGTCTAAAGTACTACTTTTTAGTCACTGAAATTGATAGAATAAACAATACAAATAACATGGAGCCAGAAAAAACTTCTATTTTCCCAACGGTTGTTTTTTATTGAATTTTTTTAAAATGTCTCATTTTGGAAAAAAAGTGCGGTCTTTATGATCTCACAAGTGATGCACTTTCGCGCACTACTTTATTGGCGCGCTGAATGTTTAAGCTTTGCTATCAACCGCGTTGCCAGTACATGTGAGTAAAGAAGCGAATTAAATTATTGCGATCTGTGCTAATGGCATCAGTGCATGGCATTTCATCACTTGTGATGTTATGCACTGAAGCGAAAAAAAAGGAAATTGAATTGCGCACCCCAATTAAAGTAACTTAAAAAATATTAAACTTTGTCAAATTATGTAAAAAAATGGTCAAATCCTATGTTTTAAACGTACTCTTTCAGAAAAAAGAATACTTTAATGCACTTGTGTGTTAAGTTTTACACAATTCTGTGACCATGGATGGATCCAGAAATTGTTCAAGGAGGGGGTGATTGATTTTTTAACTTCCTTCTTACTTTGTATCTGGTTTGCATGTACTTTAGAAGGGTGGGGTGCGGGGAAAGTCACATCATTTTTATTTAATACAGCTAAAATATAGAGATTTTTCCGAACGGTCCCCCGAAGCCAGGGGCGTAGCTAAGGGGGGGTGGGGGTTTGGGGACAAACCCCCCCCCCCCCCCCCCCGAAACGTTAGTCTCAAAAAAAAAAAGAGAAATAGAAGAGAGAAGAGAAAGAAAAAAAAGAAGAAAAGGAAAAAATTCCAAGCGATTATATATATATATATATACATATTATATATATATTATATATATATATATATATATATATATATATATATATATATATATATATATATATATATATATATATATATATATATATATATATATAAAAGAAGTAACCCCCCCCCCCCGAAAGTCGGGTCTAGCTACGCCACTGCCCGAAGCTATTCCTTTACTTTTCTGTTGACAGAGGTAAAATTGTGTTTTAAAACTACAATTTCGTAGTAATTCCGTGGAATGTTTGGAAATCCTTTCCGCCCTAACATGATCGAAAGTCGACTAAAATTGCGCTTTTTTGGAACTTCAGTTTCGAAAAATTACCGGAGGAAAGTCACTGAATCCATTCCTTCTTCTAATAACACCACCTGAGAAGTCTACAATTGCGCCTTTAAGACGCGAATTTTTCAAAAGGCCTGGGGGAAGGCCTCCTAATGTCACCAAAGATCGTCTGAAATTGCCTTCTTGAAACTTCAATTCAAAAAGTTTCCGGGAGGAGGATTCGAAAACCATTCCTTTCCTTAACGTCGTCAAAGATGGCTTACACCTGCGTTTTAGAACTTCAACTTCGTAAAATTGCCGGCGCAGTATCCGTCCTTTACCCAAAAATGCTCTGCGACGGTCCTCAAACCTGCAAATCATCCACTGGGATTGCGGCCTTTACGTCGAAATTATGTACTCTGTAAAAGCATGGGACAGAAGTGGTTAATTAGTTCCCTTCGATATTGAAGTGAAACTTTTTTGCGAGGGCTTTGATATTCTGATCGGCAAATTTTTGTGTGATGGAAGTGACGGTGTTGTTTTGTGAAACGAAAACTCGCAGATGCACTCTCCTCATTTTTTTTTTTTTTTTTTACCTTTTCGTTGTTTGTGGTTGCGTGTACTGCGTTGAATACAGCTGTTAGTTATCAACAGAGGGTCTGTCAAATTATGTATGTATAACCAACGCATGTCGAACATTCTTTTGTGTTCTCGTTGTTTATAATATACAAGCTGCGTTGCCCGTCTTTGCCCGATCTACTTTGAAAATAAAAATTGTGTCAAGTGACGTGTATTCAACAATGATGCATAAATAAGAGAAAAAAATCATCATGCAAAATTTCCTCTCCAAACAGTGATGACAGATATTAAAATCTTTTAAGAAATTTAAATGAGAAAGATGGCTTTAAAAAAGCGTAACCATAGAAACACAAAATAAAATAAGTTTAAGAATTGAAAATGAGAAATATGGGAATAAACAATGGATTCAAAAAGCGTTACCGTGGAAACGCAAAATGATATGGTTAAATACTTGAATAGAGAACAGATTTTTGCACTTCAGTTAATTCGCTTGTAACTTTTTTCTAATGGAGATAGAGTGTTAAACTTTGGACCTAAGGTCGAGAGAGATCTGGAGTAAAAAATGTCGCTTTTTCCAATGGTGTCAAAAAGAAAACTGTGAAACAATTCCTTCACTTTTTATTGATAAATTTAATGAAGAAAGTAGTTCCTAAACTTTAGCCAAGCCTAAACAAATTCGAGCTAAAAAAGCAAATAACTCCCGCCGTAATTAAGTTAGAGCATCGAAACAAATTGCGTAGAAAGTGGGAAATTCTACTCTTTTCCAACGATATATAATATTAATATATACAAGTAATTTTTTCACCCCCATATTCGAGAATGTATGTGAAAATTGGGCCTAAATTGAAATAAAAAAAGAAATATTCATTTAATTTTTTTCGAACTGGTCTGCAAAACTTTTCAGGACTTAAAGGAACAAACTGTGAAAATTTCAGCAAAATCGGCCAAGTAGTTCTCGAGTTTTGCGAGTTCAAACACACACACGCTTTTTGGAGACTTCATTTTATACTATGTAGAGATTTTCTTCATTAAAATACACAATTTTGTTGTGAATATGCCTGAAATGTCCTGACCGGGACTCGATATAGGGTCCGATGAATGAGAAGTTTAGCACTCTCACGATTTTTTTCTTCTTAAGAACGAAGATGATGATGCACAGTCTATAGTTTTTTCCACACAGTGCAGTGTATGTACCGCACCATATGCACAGTGTATATATAATCTTTGATGCATATGTGCATAGTTTTATGTAAATAAATGAATGATAAACACAATCTATGCTATTTAAAAGTGATTGATCGTATGTCTTGACAACACGCCTTGTTTTTCATAGTATTGTACTTTTCAAAATATTGTGAATTGTTGTACAACGTATGGAACTCCCCTTTTTATGACAATTTAATATAAATTTACAATACACAAAAATAAAGGTACTTAAGTAAATTTACCTAGTAAAACAATTTTTCGGGTAAGAGATCTTTAGTATTTCAAACAATGCCCGGCTATAGTTAATTCAGATTACGCAGTGAAATTTTGGTGCAAGTGTTACTGTTACAAATTTAACTTCTTAAATTTCCCATTCTTTCTGCAATCTGTATATCACAAACGCGAGAAAAATTACTGCTGACATCTGTATGTCCTGAGAAATTTCCGGTACGTCTTACGTTGATAGCCATTTGCTAACATGAAAAATACCGATAATTCGATAACGCGTCACTTCCACGATTACGCTCTTGAAATCTTTGCACTGCTAAATACTATTCCTCCGTGGTATGTATGGAGATCGGAAAAAAAGTACCACTTGCATATTAAGCAGATTTTGTTTTTCTTTTCGGCTTTCATTAGATTTTATTTTGGTACTTTGATTGTAATTCAGTAATCAATCATCTTGTGGTCATATGTTTGGCTAAACAGCCAGAGCACCACAGTCGAAGGCGTGTCCTATTTTATTTTTACCGCAACATCCCCCCCACTTTTTTAATTTAGCATCACTAGCGTGTCCCCAATTTTAATTTTATTAATTTTTGCTTAGAGGGCGAACTAACCTCCTACTTTCTTTCAGGGCGACAGCACTGTCGAGCATCAAGTTTTTTTTTTCTCTTTCTAACAGATCTGCATTGGAGGCCTTACCTTATGTAAACCTAGTGCGATCCCCTGATGTAGAATCTATTTCATTAGCATGAACGGCGGATGCCATTACCATGAGAATTTTGACGTCCAGTTTCCCTACCAGATGGAGGCACATAGGCTCTTTTCGATGTGAAACTGCAACAGGAATTTAATTTTGCTAAGAGTACTTAAAAGCAAGGACTTGGGATCTTTTTCATGCCGCATTCTAATACGACATGGACGCTGTCTATTTTCTGCGTCTTGAAAATCCATCGACTGAAGCCAAGTTCGAAAATTCTCGTTTTCTGAAGAAGAAATAATCTTTAAAAAAAACTTCCAGTAACAATGGTACTGATTTAAATTTGGCAGCTTCGTTCCAAAAAAAAAAAGAAGGAAGGAGCTACCCGCACAAATCTTTTTTTACCTGACTGCGCGTGCGCGACGCAAAGGAGGATAATGTGTTTATAAGTCTATGTATGTATGTTTGTTCCTATGTGGCATTGTAGAGGCTAAACGCCTTGGCCAATTTTGGTAATTCTTACGTCAATCGATTTATCTTTACCTTGGGAGTGTCACTAAACACATGACAGTAATCAAAATTCACCATATCAACAACCAGCTGCCAGTTTGTCAGTTCTGGATCGTGTCGCACGCTACCTGCGTGCGACTCAGTGTCCGACAAATGCAGGTTGCTTTTACAGCCTGAATTTTTTGTTTACTAAAAGTCTACTAATTGGGACCTTCAGTGGTCTAAGCGATTGCTTCTCACACTTGAGGCGGTGGGTTCGACCATGGCTACCTGCAAGCCATGGTTTGACTCCCTCTCACCCTCGCTCCGGATGTACTTTCCCCTCTTTCCTGATGTAAATTTTTTTATGTGTTGTTTATATATATTCTGCTGTGTAATAAAAATATATCATGCGTAAGGGAGGCAAGACACTCAGATTGTAGTTCTCATCAAAATAAACCCATGCAATCAGCACCAAAAGAAATAAACTAATTCGATTTTCATCTCTAACATGTTGCATTTGTTTTTGTTGGGATTCAGAGGACTGAGTTTCGCTTTCGCGACGTGTACTTTCTTGACAGGCATTTTTTAGTTTTGAGGGAAAGATTTGACTGACGATGTTTCCGATTTTGTGTCATCATGAGTTATACAGGTTGTTTAATATAGCTGTGCTGTAGTTGACTTAAGTTCGTGCATTTTTGCCGAAGGTCAAACACATGTAGCTTTAAGCCGAGTTAGGTCCCTAGGAGGACTAATTATCAGTAGTTTAGACCACTGCATGTTACTTAATAAACATCACGATATAAACTCTCTCAATCAAATGACAAGATTGTGAAATGTACCGTCTTACAATCATAATAACTAAGTCAATGAAAATTAACTAAAAAGTGTAAAATAAAAAAAGTATTAAATAAAAACAAAAAACCCGACTGCGTAAAAACCAAAAAACCTAAAAAGAAAAATGTAAGCCCAGTAGTTTTGAATGTTATTAAGTACTACTGAATTACTACATTTATTTAGTTTTGTAATCGTACACAGATAAGACAAATCATAAATTCAAAAACAGAGTAGAAGGATCAACAGTCGGGGCCGATTCCTTTCTGAATAAAGGAACCCTGTAAGATGGGAATGGAAAAAGCGAAGAGAAGTTAGTCCCACAAGTTTGTGAGCGCAAGAAAAAAAGGAAGTTGCACCAGAAAAATTAAAAAATTATTTCAAAAAATTAAGAAATTAAAAAAAAAAGGTGACAGGCTTGAGTAGGGAGGCATAGAAGGACCGCCGGCCGAAGGGGGCGCATCGGCCGGCGGTCCTGTCTGCCTCTGAAAATGACCGACTCTGACGCCCCTGTCTGTAATAACCCCACCCCAGCGGACGTATACCGCAGCGCCGGTCTTTGGTAGCGCTGTGATGCGCACACCCCTTTTTCTCGTTCTGAACAAAAGCGATACTTTCGCCAAACGAGCAACCCGTTCTTCTTTCCATCCACGGACAAAAATGGGTCAACCCTCACTTGGCCCACTGTCAAGGTCAGTAGGTTAGGAGTGTTCGGGGTCAATTCGTGGAAAAAGCTATCAGACGATTTAGTACCTTAGGGGACCCCCTTCTCGCCAGATCCATAACAATGTCTTCGTGACATACTTAAACATTGCTCCAGTTCTCCTTCTCTCACCTCCCCCCTTCAGTTGCGTTGTTTCTTTCATTGATCGATAAGAATGGGAACGCCTTTTCTCCAATTTCACGTAATAAGTGGATGACTCATTTCCAAGGGGATCTTCCCCGGGATTTACATTCTCTTTCCTTTTTGTGTTCCATGTTTTTCCGTCTAAAGCTGCGTAATACTTCCAAAGAAAATGAGAACTGGTGACCAGGATGTATTCTGAGAATTATTGCATTGCTGTTTTTTATGATATTTTGGTAATTTCGTTCTTTATACGATACATATATATTTATCCTTATTTGAATCGACATGCGGAGTTAATGACCGTTTTCGTATAACGATGTTTAGTCTGCTATATTTACCATTTTAAATAATGACTCCCCTAGAATCGCAAGTGTCTATTTAACTTCGGGAAGAGGAAAGGCGCCCCATCTCCATTTCACCTAGATTAGTAAAATATTTCCAACGATTGTTGAAAATTATCTTAAAAATGAAATGCGCAATTTGATGAGAATAAAAACTTTCCATTTTCATTCTTTTGTCATAATGTAAACAAAAATCGTTTCTTAATGCATTAAAATTTTGAATTCAGTCTAAATTCGTTTTCTGAAGAATCTCAGAGGGTCAGAGGGCCAAGGATGTTTACAGGGGGATCAGGGCCATCAACATTAGGGGGTGGGGATTAAAGAATTTTTTTAAAATTTATTTATTTGCATTTATTTATTGATTTATTTTGAATTATATACTTATTGATTTTATTTTGATTATATTTTATTTCATTTATTTATTTAGTTTGTGTGTGTGTGTATGTTATTGGCGTAGCATAGAACTTTTGTAATAGAATTATAATAATAATTAAAAATAAATAAAGAAATAAATAAAATTTTTAGAAAATAAATAAAATAAAGAAGGGAAAGAGGGTTGAAAAAATTTGGTGGGAATTTGCGGGGGATGGGCACCTCTGTCAAAAGGTGTACTTTCCCTGTTGATTATTTCCGTAAGGTGCAAATAAGGGGCAGTCAAAAAATGACGTAATATTTTTTCGCTACAAGTTTTAACCCCCTTTTCCCGTTTTTCACAAAGTGTTACACTTTATTTACCTCCTCCCTTGTCACATATTACGAAGTATATTGTTTCAAAAAACTGTGTGGTTACTCACTTCTTTTTACCCCCCTACCCCTTGTCACAATTTCCCGACTCCGTCTTCCCTTGAAGCGTGAGATCATTTGTAGACTAGACGACACCTTAACGCAAATTGTGTCACAAAAATTTGAACAAGAGATACTTTGCTTATGGATGAGGAATTTTTAGGCTCCTTAAATTTTAGACACCATCCTTATATATATAATAGCGAATGATCGAGTAACGCTGACGTCATCAACAATGAAACTCGCGCCAAGGGATGATAATTTAATAATATTTTTTGGTTATATTTGACATGCTTTATTTTGACAGGGCTGAACTGTATCCGGTAACTTGACTGTTTGACTGCTAAGACTCATTTTAAGAGAATGAAGAAACGTAAAAATGGTCAACAATGACGGACCGCTATCTATTGGAGCTAGGGTTAAAACTTCAACTACCAAAATATCATCAAACAGGCAATTGCTGCGTTCAAATGTAGAAGCAAATTTTCACCAGTCATACCTTGACGGGAGATTTTCTAGTAAAGGAATATTTTCTGAAGTTTTTTTTCAAGTGCTGCGTTTCTTCACGTTTAAAATCCAATAACATTAAATGCATTTCTTCATTGTCTCAGCTCTGAGATGGAATTATTTATTTCTTTATTTTTTCGTTTTCTCGTGAGTTCTTGAATAGATTTTCAAACATTTGATTCCAGACATTATTCCCCTTCCCCCTACATTAGTCGTTTCCCGCACAGATATTCGACAGAACTTTTTTTCCAGATACCATTCCGTTCGGGAGCCGGACAGAACGATCCTTACGTTCACAAGCGCAGGGCTTTTTGTTGCACTGAAAATGTGACTACCTGTTACCCTAAAATACGTGTGTGCATTTTTTTTTCTTTCGAGTCTTTGGGGTTTTTTTTTTTTTTCTTTCGAGTCTTTGGGTTTTTTTTTTTTTTTTTTGGAATTGTTGATTTTTTTTTTCAAATTATTTTTTGCCAAAATTTTTGGAACACTTCAAATTTTCATCTCACCGAGTTATATATATATATATATATATATATATATATATATATATATATATATATATATATATATATATATATATATATATATAAAGTCAAAAAGGTACAAATTGTCAAAAAAAAAATTCTTGTGACAGTGTGACAGTATGTATTTATTTAAGTTTTTTTTTAAACAAACATTTTTTACACATATTTTAGCACACCGCATTTTCGGTGTTTTTAATTTTTTATCTCATTACTTTGGCATAAGTTCTATTAGCTACCATTGCTTTTTTCTCCCCCCCCCTCCTTTTTTTTGAATCGACCTCCAGTCTATGACTTCTCAAATTAACACAATACATTTCTTTCACGTCAAAAATATTATTCAAAATATTACTATACTCAACGAGCAATTTATAAGGTTAATTATTACGGCAGCATTGAGCCTTTTTAGAACAATTAAACAATTATATCGCATCAGAAATCGTTCCAATATTCATTTTTATAGAATATAACGTTGCATTGTAATTATTCGCTCAGGCAGAGTAGCATTGAATTTGAAATTGATACAGTGCGTTTTTCTGTAAACCTCAAAAAAGCGACCACTTCTATTGACGACCTATGTTTCCCTTTTCAGCATAACTGGCGATTGGTTTCATTTCTTTAGTGCGTTATTAGTATCAGTAGGGCCGTGATAGCCCGATCGGTAGAGTGTCGGATTCGGGGCCAGAGGGTCCTGAGTTCGAACCTCGATGGTCGAAGACCCACCGTCGTCATTAAAGGGGACTGGGCGACGTTAAATATGCTCGTGGTCTCAATGTCCTCCAAGTGAAACGATACCTCTGGGGGTGCTAGCACCAGGTAGCTATTAACTCCTGGACTAGTTCTAAATTCTCATTAACTGTTCGATCCGGTGATGGTGCTGCCATCTATCGGTATAAAAAATAATGGAGGCAAGGCACTTAGTATGCAGCCCTCGACATAAATACAGTTGTAGTCAGTTGTGACTCTGAATAGGAATAGGATTAGTATCAGTAAATCCTTTCAATTTTTATGCATTTCTTGAGCAGCAGTTGGCAACTGGCGGACCGCGGTCCTGTTCCTTTCGCAAATGTTCCTTCCAATATATTAATAAGGAAGAACCATAAACTTAGCACCTCATTTCGTATTTGAAGTAAATACCCCTCAACGGCTATTGTATTTAGTTGCGTTTCCAAGGTGAAACGCTTGCTTTTGCAGACGCCACAAAAGTCTTAAAATCAATATTTGTGGTCTCTTGTTCCTTCCATGAGAGATTAAAAACGCTCATGAGATTATTTTTAGCCGTTTAGCTATTATATTACTAATTTGATTGTTAAGTGTTTTTCCTGTTTGGTGTTGTTTTTTTTCTTTTGGCTCTCAATGCTAAATATCAAATTATTGATAGGGCAGCTTTGAACTAACTTGTTCTATTGTTCATCATTAAAAAGTAAAGAAAAAGATATGAGCGAAGCGAAAAACGTGGGAAAACAGAAAAGTTAAGTTAAAACTAAAATTAAGAAAAAGAAATTTCACAATAGGAAATCAGCACAAGTAAAAAAAAAAAGGAAAAGGAAGATGAACAAAAAATATTAAAAGTAACTGTTTAACCTTCCAAAAGCTTTTTATTGCCAAATTTATAAAATTTAATCCACAAAAAAATTAATTAATAAAAATCAAAAGAAAAAAATAGAAAGGAAAACAGAAAGTAAGGAAAGGGGAAAAAAAGAGAGCACCTGTTGACCTTCTGTCAACTACATGTTAAAAAAACTGTTTAACGTTCCGAAAGCTTTTTTATTGTCAAGTTTAGAAAATTTAATCCACGAAAAAATTAATTTATTACAATCAAAAGAAAAAAAGAGAAAGATAAAAAAAAAAGAGAGCACCTGTTGACCTTCTGTCGTTTTTTTCAACGACTGCAAATTTTTATATAAATGCTAGCTATTTCAAAATAATAATGAGGAATATTTGTTTCAATGGAAAATTACTGAAATAGTGCTTAAACTTAAAATTACTTTTTAGGGGGTTGTCTGTTCAAAGCTTTGTAAACAACCGTTGTAAACAAAAATGAATTTTTTTTTTTTTTTTTGAAAAATTAACTCCTCTCCCCTTTTCTCCTAACTTTTAAAATGAGATTGTGCTGTGTATGTGCTTTTGATAATAGATTTAACATTAGGAAGTTTTTAATTGTGAAAAAATAATAGTAAACAAAATAAACACATCAATTGTGCACATCTCACATCAGTATTATATATTTTAAAGGTACACAAACAAAAACTTTCGCTTTTGTAGAACAAATTTCTATTTACCAAGATATTAATTTTTTTATTCTGAAAAGTTCATTGTTATGCAAGAAAGAACAAGTAGTTTTTATTTTTATTTTTTATATCATAGAGAAGAGAAACATATAACTAACAGAAATAATGTTCATAGCATAAAATGTAAAACATAATTTGACAAATAATGTATTTTCTTATTTATGTTTCGGCTCTCTTCAAAGTTTTTTTTTTTTTTTTTGAAAAAAAGAAAGTAATAGTCCAGCGTATAAATTTCAGAGCGGGATCTGTTTTGTTTTATATCCTGTTTTTGTTCTGCAGTTGCTTAGCAACTTCACGCAGGCTCATAATTATTGAAGATCAAGGTGATGACCTTGAGCATTCGAAAAGTCAAATGCCCGTACTCGATTCGAGTAATCTACACAATACGTATCTTTTCTTCCATTTTCCTTCACTGAATATGAAAAAAAAAAAAAAAAAAAAATCCTCAAAATGTCCGCCTTTTTTTCTCCTCCGAATCTGATTTGAAAATATTTCAGATAATTTCGCCGACTAAGTATATTGATATAATTTAATCGTTCCAATATACATTCTTATAGAATATAACGTTGCATTGTAATTATTCGCTCAGGCAGAGTTAGCATTGAATTTGAAATTGATACAGTGCGTTTTTCTGTAAATCTCAAAAAAGCGACCACTTCTATTGACGACCTATGTTTTCCTTTTTAGCATAACTGGCGTTTCTTCTTTTCCTTTTCTTTATTTTTTCCTTAAATGAACTTGATTAAAAGGAACTAAAATTTGGAAAAATTATTGTTCTAAAGTTCTTAAAACGCCTTCTCAAATTATTTTTTCATTTCTTTAATTTATGTAGTTAAGTTTGTCCGTAAAGGTTTCCAGATGCTTGACGGCATTGGGGAAAAAATCCTGTAAATGTTGCTATTTTACTCTGAAAGTATTCCAGCCGTGAAGTTTTCATCGGAGTTTTTCTTCCCTTCTTTTTTTTCTTTCTTGTTTTTCTTATATGAAGTGGATTAAAAGTAATTAATTTGAAAAAATTATTATTCTGAAATTAAAAAATTAATTTGAGAACAGGTTTTATTATCTCCCTGATTTCTTTAATCTTTAAATTTAAGTTCGTCCTGAAGGTTTTTTTGATGCTTTAATGTGATTGGAGAAAAAATTCCTGTAACTATTGCTTTTTTATTCTGAAAGTCCTCACGCAGTGAAGTTTTCTCCTGAGTTTTTCTTTCTTTTCTTTTCTTTTTTTTTAAGATGATCTTTATTAAAGGGAATTAGTTTGAAGAAATTATTATTTTAAAAACGAAAAATTAGTTTCAGCAAACTTTTATCATTTTTCTCGTTGCTTAAATTTATGCAGTCAAGTTTGTCCTGAAGAGTTTATCTGATGCTTTGGCGGCATTAGAAAAAATTCCTGTGAATGTTGCTTTTTTATTCTTTTTGTAGGTCTACATGCAGGGATTTTTTTTTTTTTTTGTTCTTTTTTAAAGATTTATTGTAGTTTTTTTTTTGTTTTGTTTTTTTAATGATTTAAAATATCTTATTAAGTTAAATAAGTTATTTTAAAATGGGGGGGGGGGAATTAGTTTGAGAATATTTTCATCATTGCTCTCAGTTCTTAAATTTTTGTAGTCAAATTTGTCCTTAAGAGTGTATTGATACTTCGGCAGCATTGGGGGGGGGGGGATTTGTAAATATTGCTTTTGTAGTTTGAAAGTTCTAATGCAGTATAACTTTCTTCTGAGTTTTTATTCTTTTTTAATAACCTTGATAAAAACAATCAGTTTGAGGAAATTATTGTTTTGAAATAGAAATATATTTTCGTGAAATTTTTTTAATCGTTTCTCTTTTTTCTTTAATTTATATAGTCAAGTTTGTCATGAGTTAAAGATGCTTTGGTGACACTGGGAGAAATGCCCTGCAAATATTGCTTTTGTGTTATGGAAGTTCTCTTGCAGTAAAGCTTTCATATGGGTTTTCTACCTTTTTCTTTCTTCTACTTTGTTTTTCTTTTCCTTTTCCTCTCTCTCTTTTTTTTTTCAAACCATCATGATTGCAAAAAAATTAATTTGAGGAAATTATTATTTTGATTTAATTTGAAAAATATTTTTTCAATTTCTCGTACTAGTTTAATTTGTTAGGTTTACCCTTAAGAGTATCCCGATACTTTGGCAGCAATGGAAAGAAATTCCTCTAAATATTGCTTTTTCATTCCAAAAGGCTCCGTGCAGTGAAATTTTCTGCGTTTTCCGTTCTCTTCTTTCTTTCTTAAAATATCCTCATTAGAATGAATTAATTTGAGGAGATTGATCTTTTGGATCAGGAGGAATTAATTTGAAAAAACTTTTTATAATTTCTCTTATTTCTTCATTTAAGTATGCCGCCCTGAAGAGTATACTGATATTTTGGCATCAAAGAAAATAAAGTCCTGTAAATATTGCTTTTTTATTATGAAAGTCCTAGAGCAGTGAAGTTTTCTGATTTTTTCGCTCTCATCTTTCTCTCTTAAATGATCTTGATTAAGAGAAATTAATTTTAGGAAATTTTTCTTTTGAATTTGAAGAACTAATTTGAGAAACCTTTTTATAATTTCTCTTATTTCTTTAATTTATATTTTCAAGTTGGTAATTGAGTGTTTTGATACATTGGTGACTTTGAGAAAAAAAATTCCTGTCAACATCGCTTTTATATTTTGTAAGTCATCATGAAGTAAAAAAAAAATTCTGGGTTTTTTTCTACTTTTTTTTCTTTCTTTTTTTGGTTCTTTTAATGATATTTTTTAAGGAAAACTAATTTTAGGAAATTATTAATTTGAAATTGAAAACTTAATTTAAGGAAAGTTTTTATCACTTCTTTTATTTCTTTCATTTATATGGTCAAGTTTGTCCTCAAAAGTTTGTGATGCCTTAGTGGCACAGGAAAAAATACCCTGTAAATATAGCTTTCTTATCCTGAAAGTCTCCAGGCAGTGAAGTTTTCTTCTGCCTTTTTTCTTCCTTTTCTAGCTTCTTTTTCTTTATGATTTTGATTAAACGGAATGAAAATTGTTTTCTTGAAACTGAAAATTTAATTGGAGAAAACTTTATACCGCTTCTGTTATTACTTTGATTTATATAGTCAAGTTTGACCTTATGTGTACTCTGATACTTTGATGGCATTAGAAAAATAAAATAGTCAATTTGCGATAACTAGAAGTCCGATAACTCTAATGTTACTATAGCTCGAAGTTTTTATCAAGTCCCAACCCCTTTGTCTAATTATTCTCAATATCTCGAAATTAACTTCCTTTAACTCGAAGTTTTTTCAAAGATGACTCGAAATTTATGTCGAAAGAATGAAAAAAGAAAGAAACAAGTGACTATGAGAGAAAAATTAATTCACCGTCACTTTCAATTCCTGCAGAATAGACCTCTAAAGCAAGAAGAGCACCTGTTGAGTTAATGTGCGATAAAGAAGTTATACACGAGCGGAAATGAGTTAGCTAGTTTTCTTTTGTTGTACTGTAGTGTTTACACTTTGACATGTTGCTGGACTAAGAATTTGCTTTTAAGAACGAATTGCTACGAATTGCTTCAAACTGTCAAGTCAACTGATTGTACCTTTATTCAAAGGCTGACCTAAGTTAAGGTGTGTTCCCCTCATTCTTTAGTTTGATCATTAGCTGATAAGTTCCTGAGAGACAGAGTGAGTTTTCCTTACTATTAAAGATGTCTAAGCAAGTACTCTGTCAATGATATTGAAAGAAAAAGAGAAACTTCTAAAGCGGTAGAATGCATGAATCCGAATTTGAAACAAATGAAGATGTGCACTTTTCCTGAAGTAGAATCATCTCTATTCAAGTGGTTCTAGCAATATCGAAATCAAAACCATCCTTTTGACTCTTTGCTCTCAATATTTTTGATTAAACTGTGCATATTGTGCTTAAAAACTTTAAGTTCTGTAATTTTGCCTGTTATATGTACATATTAGTTAAAATATTCGATGGTTTAAAATGTTAAAATGTCGAAAACCGAAACCAGCGGTAAGACAAACTTTAGATAAGTCGAAGTTTTTCGTCGGTTCCTTTAGGTTCGAATTATCGCGAATTGACTGTATTATGTTAACTTTTCTACATTGAAAATCTTCATTCAGTAAAGTTTTCTTCTGAGTTTTTCTCCCTTAAAAAAAATATTTATTAAGAAGAATAAATTTGAAGAAACTATCATTGTGAAATTAAAAACTTAATTTAAGAACAGTTTTTATCCCTTTTATTTCTTTAATTTATATAATCAAGTTTGTCCTGAAGAGTTTCTGATGCTTTGGTGGCACAGGAAAAAATACCCTGTAAATATAGCTTTCTTATCCTGAAAGTCCCCAGGCAGTGAAGTTTTGTTCCCAGTTTTTTCTCTCCCTTTTCTTGCTTCTTCTTCTTTTTTTTAATGATCTTGATTAAACAGAATAAATTTGAGGAAATTGTTTTCTTGAAATTGAAAACTAAATTTGAAAAAACTTGATACCATTTCTGTTATTTCTTTGATTTATATTGTCAAGTTTGACCTTCAGTGTGTTCTAATACTTTGACGGCATTGGAAAAAAAAAATCTTATAAATATTGCTTTTCCTTCTGAAAATCCTCATTCAGTAAAGTTTTCTTTTGAGTTTTTCTTCCTTTTTTTCAATAAGAAACTATTATTGTGAAATTAAAAACTTAATTTAAGAAAAGTTTTTATCACTTTTTATTTCTTTAATTTATATAGTCATTGTCCTGAAAAGTTTCAGATGCTTCGGTGGCACAGGAAAAAATACCCTGTAAATATAGCTTTCTTATCCTGAAAGTAACCAGGCAGTGAAGTTTTCCTCTCAGTTTTTTTCCTCCTTTTTTTTTCTTCCTTTTCTTACTTCTTCTTCTTCTTCTTATTATTATTATTATGATGATCTTGATTAAACAGAATAAATTTGAGGATAATGTTTTTTTTTTTTTTTTTTTAAATATAATTGAAAATTTAGTTGGAGAAAACTTTATACTATTTCTGTTATTTCTTTGATTTATATGTGTTGTCAAGATTGACCATGAGAGTTTCTTGATACTGTGATAGCATTGGGGAAAAAATCCAATAAAATTTGCTTTTATATACTGAAAGTCCTCATTCAGTAAAGGTTTCTTCAGAGTTTTTCTTCCTTTTTTCTTTCAGAAAAGTTATCGTTATTTCTCTTATTTCTTTAATTGATATAGTCAAGCTTGTCCTGAAAAGTTTCTGATGCTTTGGGGGGTAGAGGAAAAAAATGCCCCGTAAATATAGCTTTCTTATCTTGAAAGTCTTCAGGCAGTGAAGTTTTCTTATGAATTTTTCTTCATTTTCTTCTGTCTTCATTTTTAATGCTCTTGATTAAGAGAAACTAATTTGAGGAAATTATTATTTTGAAATTGAAAACTTAATTTTCGAAATGTTTTTGTCATTTTTTAAATTTCTTTTATATAGATATTTAAGTCTTCTTTTAACGGCATCCAGATTGTCTTGCAAAATTGGAAAAAAAGATTCTGTAAATATTGCATTTTTATTATGAAAGTTCTCGTGCAGTTAAGTGTTCTGATTTTTTTCGCTGCTCTCTTCCTTTTATAAATAATTTTCATTAAAAGAAATAAATTTGGGAGAATTATTATTTTGAAATTGAAAAATTAATTTGCGAGAACTTTTAATCATTTTTTATACATTTATTTTCAGTTGATATCCTCAAGTTTGTCCTAATGAGTTTCCTGATGCTCTGACGCCAATGGAAAAAGTCTCATGTAAATATTTTTTTATTACTAGTCTAGTCCATTTGCAGTGAAGTTTTATTTTATTTTCTACATTTCTTAAACTTTAAATAAATCTATATGATTATTCTATTCCTCTAAAAACTGAGATATTTATCCGAGAAAGTGAAGCATTGAAAAATAAATAAATAACGTTTAAAAAGTAAGAACATCTTGCTTTAAATTCATAAATAGGCATACTAAAGGAAGCTTATTCACGGCAATGAATGATTAAAAATTTGTCAAAGTAAATGAACATAAATTTTCTTAAAAAAAATTTGACGATGTAAAAACATTAAAAAAAAAAAAAAAAAGGATTAAAAAAAAAAGAATTTTTTTGCACAACAAAGTGGAAGCAATTGACAATAATATTGTATCATGTAATTTGCTGGCTAAAACCTTTTTCGTTGGTGTTTTTTAAAATTTATCTCACTCAAAAAAAAAAAAAAAAAAAACTTGCTCAACTTTTACGGATACAGTCTCTATTTTTAGCGAGACCTCCAAAAAGCATGAACTGAAAATAAAACCCGGCAGTGAATATTATTTATAAGTGAAACAAGTGCTCCTCGTTCCAATAGAAGAAACGAAAGTCAAGGAACTTTCCCTAAATCATCAAAGGTGAATAAACTGGAACCGCGCACCGTAAAGGCCGGCCGCACTTACCCCCTGACCTAGATTCCAAACCGCCCTACTGTCGCCTACATTTGGAAGAGAACGCGCTGCGGGTTAAGGTGGCTAACCCGGAAAAAGGTTCAGCTCGTTTAAATCGATTCTAGATCGGGTCTGTTTTTCTTGATATCAGAAGTAGATAAATTTCCAGAAATTTCTCTTGAATTCTGGAAATAGCACGAATAAAATGTTTCCCTCCTGTTGAATTATAGCTCTAAAACCAGGGGCACTCACCCCGATGGGAGGTCACGGGAGGTAACCGTTACCTTCCAAAAATTTCGCTTTGCGTCAAATTTTGTCGATTCGGCAAAATTTGGATTTCTACTCGGCGAAATTATCATCATTCAGCGAAATCCATTCGGCAAAATTATCATCATTCGGCTAAATTTGGAGTTCCATTCGGCAAAATTACCATCATTCGGCAAAATTTGGAGTTTTTTTCAGCAAAATTTTCATTATTCGGCAAAATTATTATCATTTGAGGAAATTTGGAATTCCATTCGGCGAAATTTAGAGTTAAATTCGGCGGTGAAAACGAGGAAAAGAAGGAAGAATGAATGAAAAAACGAGCACTACAAAATAAATCAATAAATAAAAGAAAAACAGTAAATAATAATAATAATAATAAAGAACAAAATTAAATAAAGAACTAACACAAATGAAAGGCGAAAGACGACCTCTCAAAAATTTCTTTTTTCGATAAATTTGCCTGACGAGTCGGCAAAATTTGGAGTTCCATTCGGCAAAATTATCATAATTCGGCTAAATTTGAAATTCCATTCACCAAAATTATCATCATTCAGCTAAATTTGTTGTTCCATTCGGCGATTAAGGAATTTCCGCCCTTCCAAAAATTTAAGTTCCGGTCGTCCCTGATAACATAAAATGATTTCATAAAGATGGAGATGTGTAAACCACTTGTTTTGATTTATCTTCTTAAGATTTCTGTCAGCTTTGGAATCTTTCTGTTTAATTCACGTGCACGGTGCAAAACGTGTCAGAAGACGCTGAATCTTAATCTCAATCACGAATTACCATCAGTTCATCCAACCGAGAAGTTTGCTGATTAACAATTATGCGTCTAAATGTGCAAGCGCGACAAGAATTCACGTGACACGTTATCGTCCAATTGGATATTAACTTCTTGATATTATCGTCATCGTCTGACGAGTTTTTGCGACAGTTTGTATTCAAGCAAAATAAATTGAATGCTGTTGACTTTGTGTCGCTAACCGATATATAGCAGAATTTAGTCTACTTTACGTTACAAAAATTGATGTCTTGGAATTAGCCGTTGTTTGTGCACTTTTTTTCTCGCATAAATTAAATGTGGTTGACTATGTGTCGCAAACCGATATGTTGCAGAATTTAGTCTATTTTAACGTTGCGAAAATTTATGTCTTGGACTTGGTTGACAGTGTTCGTACGCATTTTTTAAAAAATAAAATAAATGCTGTTGGCTATGTCGCAAACTGGTGCATTGCAGAATTTTGGTTTAGTTAACAAAACAAGATGTTTTGGAATTGTCTGACAGTGTTTGTGCACATCTTTTTCGCTTTTCACGTGCAATAGAACGTGAACCTAAATAATGTAAACTATTTGAAAAACAATCAACACAGTCACTTTCGGCGTCGTCTTTTCAATGTTGCGAAAGTTTCGGACGTTTTGCGAGGCATTTTTTTATGCAATAAATGTGATGTATTTACAACTTCAACAATTGCTTTCTTTGTTTCTGAACATTTATTGTTTTGGTTTTAAAATGCTCTGCAATGTCAAATTCGTTTATTCTATTGTTGTTGTTGTTGTCATGAGATAGCTAGGCTGGCAATTTGGGGTGCGCTGCTTCGATTTCTCAACTGAACCGTAATTTGGTGTGAAGTTCAGCTTCTACAGTACACACTTGCCATAAGGACCAGTTTATAGAGTAGGTAACCATTCACAGTATAACAACAAATTAACACAAGGACAGGAGAGAGAAATTACGTTCATACCGAGCCGGGATTCGAACCCTGACCTTCTTGTTTCACTGACCACTAGACAAGGCAGGTAGCGTTTATTCTATTGTATAAATACAAAAGATGCAATAATTATTAGCCAAGACTATGGCAAGTAAATTAATTAATTTGATTATAGAATATTGTATTGTCATCGGGTCTGAGGTTATATACAAAATTTCAAATGAACCCGATCACATGAAGTGTGTGAAAATTGAGTTGCAGGATTCCAAGCAAGATGATATTTTGTTATATTCCCACATAAAAAATATTCTACTTGCATTGAACTTATGTTATACATAGAAATTCAAATAAAGCTGAAAATTTTTCAAGAGTTACTATGTTATTTATGCTGCAGTTGTTGTTTAAGTCGATTTCATCGACTGAATAAATTTACCAAACTCCGTCATTGTCAATTTAACCCTCTCAGTCACTGTCTGATCGAAGTTTGTAAAATCGAATGGAACATGTCAAACACACAAAACTAAAAAGCAAAAAAAAAAAAAAAAAAAAAAAAAAATAATAATAATAATGAAATAAAGTTTCTCAAAGTACTATGTTTTTAAAATGAACTAAAAAGCATAACATAATTTTTCTAAGCTTCATTAATTGTTTCAAAACAAGTATGATAAACTCTGTATTTTGAGGTTGTCGTTTGCCAGATGAGTTCAAACCAGATTTAAACCAAGCTCATTTTTTCCAACGCTACCATTTTCTGATCTTTAAAACGTGATCATTTTACTTTCAGATCCCAATTACATAACCTTTGTGTGTTACTGGGATAATAACTAGTGAGTGAAAATTTAACAACCAGTATATTACAGTACAAATACAAGACGACCACCATGTCATAAACATTCTAGTTTTGGAAATAAACAACAACTTCCCGAAAAATAGTCCATTGGCTCACGAAAGCGCAATACAAGTTTTTGATTTATGGTTCAAAGTTTTTAAAGAAACGAATTCTTTTTCAGCGTAAGATAGCAAAAGTAATAGCGTGAAAGAGTAAATACTTCTTGACTTCCATTTGCCTAGATTTACACTCCAAACAATAGAGAAAACTCATTACAATCTTGAAATAGGTTTCTATCAATTATTTTTAAACATGCTTGCGTACAGTTGGAGCAGAAATTTATTTATTTTTTCATACCAAAGCGTTTAGATGTTTTGTAAACGAAGTAGGCAAAATTTCATCTCAAAGTAAGTGCAGATTTGCATAGACCATCTTACAAAAAGCTTTTTGAAATTCGCAGTTCAGATAAACTATAAGAGGTGCTGCAATCTCTAGCTAATGACTGCTGTAACAGGTAAAACAAACAAATCCAGTAACTATTAACCAGTTTTTAAGTTTAATGAGTGTCAGTAATTTTACTTTTTCGTTCATGAGTTTTCTCATTTGTGTTCTTTTGAAATTTCACAACACAAACTGTCCGAAGCAGCTATTCTTAGCCGGTGGTCTGCCGGACCAGCACCGGTCTGCATAAATATTTTATCGGTCTTCATAAATTTTTGCTCGTAAAGGTTAAAAGCAATTTCCTTGCTCAAAATCTTTACACTAATAATAAATCTGAAAATCAGTGTGGATATCTGGATGTCTATCTGGATCTCTGTGACGCGCACAGCGCCTAAACCGTTCGGCTGGTTTTCATGAAATTTGGCACAAAGTTTATAGTATGGGAAATGTGCACCTCGAAGAGATTTTTTGAAAATTCTTTTTCGTTCTTTTTCTATTCCAATTTTACAGAGTAAATTATCACAGCGTGGAAGAGCAAATTACGAAATTATCATAACGTGGAACCGTAACAATGGCGAGCAAATGAACATAGCAAATTGGCGAGAAATTCGTCATCCATTATTTGTATATATACAGGCGAACCAAATGACCTTTTAATTTTCAACTACGGGCACAGCCGTGCGGGGTACCACTAGTAAGAAATAAATAAACAAAATGAAAATAAATAAAAATATGAAACGAATTGAACATATTTATAATGCCCAAACGACATTTTATTCTCGTGAAGTTACGCCTCGTAATTTTCCATAATTTATCACAGATGATTATTCACATAAGTACACTAATAACAATAACTACTTGTCTTTTTATTTGAATATATTTGTGACAGTTTCTCTATTCCAATTAAAATGCTATTCATTAAATGTATTTATTATTAGTATTACTTTGTAAAAAATGTGGAAAAAATTATGCGGACCGGTGAGGTTTTTTTCCCCTAAGTTTTTAGTGGTCCCCTGAGTCTTTGTTTTTCTTTTTTACCTTTTTTTACGATTAAGATAAAAATTTTACCGGTCTGAGAAATTTTTTCAAAAGCTTTTGCCGGTCCGCAGGTCAAAAAAAGGTTGGTCTGAAACATAAGTTTTGTCCCAAAGGAGGAACAAATGCTTAATTCTTTGGTTATTTTTTTAAATCACCGCAAAGTGGCTCTAGAACTACGAATTGTTCGATTACAGCTGAATATTTGAAAATTTTCTCAACTTCTTCCAGGGACTGTCCCTTTTATGTTTAATTCTTATTATTTATTCTTTACGTTTTCTGATGAAATAATTGTGATAAAAGAATTTTATAAAACTACCTGTTTTTAACCTTTTATTTAAACAGATTATAAAAAAAGGGAAAAAACTGTTGGAATTGAAAGGAGTCTTTTAATTACCAGTAATAAACAGAGCAAGATAAAATCTGATACCAGAACTTACACCCCCTTATCAAGATTCATTCATCATTTTTATCTGTCCGTTAAAAACGGATTAACCATCCGAGATTGCGTCGATTTTTCTAGTTACTTATGATGAAATGTTGCCAACTGAAGAAAAAAAAAAACCCCTGGAAACTAAAGTAAAAGGAAACAGAGCAATTGCAGTTACTTATCTTTAGTGGCTGTTAACTGCCTATATCTGTCACCAACGGCAAAAAAAAAAAAAAAAAAAGTTTTTAAGGATGATGCGGTTGTTCTGCTTTGATTTGGATTGCGGTTGGTTGATGCTATTCCATTTTTTTAAAAGGCTTGAGGAAAACTGTACGTGAAATGAAATGGCAAAGAATTCCAGTACAGTCAAACTCGCTAATAACGAGCCCTGATTTAACGAGAACCCGGATTTAGTGAGGAAATCGGAAATACTTGGTAGGTACAATGTTAAATCTATGGAAGCATTGCTCGCTTTCAACGAGCAAACACCACTCAAAGCGAGCAATATTTTTCTGATTCATAAAATTACAATTGACTTCCAGCTCAGCTTACCCTTTTTTGGCAACATTCCAAAGTCAACTAAAGTTGGTAACAAATCATAAATCCCAAGAAAAAGAAATGACTGCACTTCTTTTAACTTGTGGAGTAAACAAGCATTTAAAAATTACACATGTATTGAGTATATGATGTGTATTAATCAAGAACAATGACACGAGAGATTCAGACAGTTCAAAGCAAAGTAACCGACTTCTTTGGTACTGTACAGTAATTAAAAAGGAGAAAAAAAGAGCTTCTGTAATGAGCTTTTATGATTTTTTCATGAACTCGTTTTCTACGAGCACTAGGTTATAACAAGCAAATATCGTGGTCCTTTTGCGTTCGTTGTAAGCGAGTTCGACGGTAGTTATAAGTTCATGCTTTGCAAAAATTTGCTGTGCAAGTTACGAGTTTTCTCTGAACAAGTCCTTTTTTTTGTCACTTTTTTCGTGAAAGATGGTTTTAAATTTTTCACTGTATAATTTGGTGTAGAAAGTCCACTTTTTTCTTATTAAACAAAACAGTTACAATCTTTTTTCAAAATATCTAACTCTGTTTTCTATCATAAAATCTTGAGTAGATTTTTTTAAGAGTACCTTACTGTGTCACAGTTACCAAAGAAACTGGTAAGTAAGTGTTTTAAGTGTTACAGAAAATTTAGTTGTCGGTTTTCAAAAGTGTGAACATCTGAGAGTGAAAAAAAATTGCGTACAAACCTGCCAACTTTCTAAGGAAAAAATCCAGTAGAATTTTTACCATCCCCTAAAGTCAGGGGGTGCACGGGAGGGGGGAGAAGGTACACCTGTTAGCCCAGGCCCGAGCCTGAAGGGGGTCCAATATTTTTAAAAGTGGGATTGAAATATAGGGGTAAATAGTAAAGAGGGGGACCTGGAAAAGTCATTTGTGACGGGCTCCAAAATTTCTGCGCACGCCCCTGTCTAAAGTACAATCATATCTAAATTATTTTCTTCATACATTCATAAAATAATTGAAAAATTTTTGATCCTTCTTTATAAGTATCGATACGATAATGTTGCTAGATTTCAATGCAATAAAGTTTAAATTTTAGCAGGAAGCTTTCAATTCTTATAAACAGTTTAACAGGGTTTTTTTTTCCACAAAATTCTTTACATAAAGGGATCTTTCCAAAGATTTATCACATCCTGTAGATTTTGAATACAAATCGGGAAACCGGGAGAAATGCTCAAAATCCAGGAAACTATTGGAAAAACCAGTTGAGTTGGCAGGACGGACAGGAAAATGTAACATGCCGGAAATTCCACAAATAACAACCTTACGATCCATGTTAAACTAACATTATTAGTGTACGGAAAAATAGGAACCTAACTATCAAAACGAGCTGATCACATGACTTCCTTTAATGCCAATTTAATGATAATAGCGTCTTGGTGTAAGCAAGGAAGCACTAAATATTTTCACCCCTAGTTTCTTGCGAACCGAAGCAAAAAAACACATTACACAGATTTATTTTCCCATTATTGGCAATTTTAATGTGATTCAGTGGTTAACGCTTTAACTATCACCATTATTTGCTAAATTAAAACCAGATTTAAAAATTAAAAAAAAAAAAAACGTCAAATTTTTGTCAAGTTTGCGACAAAACTTGGCTGTCAAAAGCTTGGCGATATATCGCCAAATGTTTGACAAATTATAACACCACTTGAGTTGGCGTTGAAATTAACAATGATTTCCAGCAAAAAAGGTGTAAAAGACCCCTTAGAAACATCCGAATGCCACCAAAAGGGAAGGTGCACAACCAGACCCCACTAAGAGTCTGCGTACCAAATTTCAACTTTCTAGGACATACCGTTTTTGAGTTATGCGAGATACATACGCACATACGTACATACTAGGGATGTGTCGTTCACGAACGAACGGGTCAAAAAGAACGAATCTTTAAAATGAACGGATCCGTTCGTTCACCTAAAAAATGAACGACCGTTCCTTTGAACGGTGAACAGTTTGGAACATTGTATTGATGCACTTGTGATAAAATCTTTTTTTTTTTTTTTTTTGAAATTACATTCATCTTTAAATTTTTAACTCTCAATCAATCTCAATTTCCTTTTTCTCAGTGCAGTACAATATATTAATTTTGAAACTTTTTACTTTATGATGTCTTTATCATTTTTCTTGAACCTTAGCAGTTAATTTGCAATTTTCGAATGTATCCATTTCAGTAATGTTTTGTGTAACTTGTTAAGGCTACAAACAAAATGTTTGGACTTTTTCCTTCCTGTCCCATGCCCTGCAAAAAAGTTTCTCACGCTTTCTGTCGCCAAATTTATTTCCAAAAATATATTTTAGGGGTCATTCTAGCCATTCTACCCTCACGTGCTGGACAAAAAGACGCTTAAATTTCATTAAGATTTTGTCATGTCTCTTAATATTTTCATTAAACAGGGGTAAAAACATTTCTATCATTCCATTTGATACAAAAATATTCCTGACACAGTAATATTTTTTATGAAGCTATTTTTTCTTTCAAATTTTATTTATTTGCATGTGTCACGTGTGGGACATCTAAACTCAATCTCTAGTAACTTGCTTATGAATTAGTTCATATTTCTGCTCTATTAATATATTAATGTTAAAATAAATTGTTTATTTTGAGAGTAAAGACTGCAATATAAAGGAAACATATCTCATTTGTTGAGAAACAATAAATAGTTTAAACCATTGAAAAAATTATGTATTGGGCTGTCCCATGAAAAAGTAAGTTACCTTATCCCGCACGAGACGGTTCATATACTTCATTAAAAAGTAATACATAATTGAAAAAAATAATCATGAAATCTTTTGCTTATGGAATCACGCATTCGTTTGTAATTTGTTAAGCAATAAAATGTTTATCATTACCCTTTTAAATTATTATTTTTATTGAAATATATAAGGCGTTACGTGCGGGACAAAATTACCGTTTTCCATGGAATGACCCTTTATCACTTTTCTGGGAAGTTTTGTCTTCTATAACATCCCTACCAACTACCATCTTACATTTTATTTGACTTTATTTTTAACTTGCTTGGCGACTTTCAAGTAACTTATTAACATTCAATATCCAGAGATTTTTAATAAGGATTATTACTGTCAATTTTTTCCCCCATTTAAAAAAGGGTTTGCGGTTTTTTTTTTTTTTTTTTTTGAGCAATCACGATTGCTTACGGTTCCTTTTTCAGCTTGGACCAGGGGACCACCACCCGCCGTCCTCCAGGCGCGGCTGTCCCCCGGTCCTGAGCTATCCGCTTCTCCTGGTCGGAGGCGTCCATGTCCTACACACACACACACACACGCACGCTCACACACATACAAACACACGACTTCACACGTATAGACTACGCTCACGCCTATGTGCATACACACAGGTCTACGCACACACACAAGCCTACACACACAACTATGCACACGTAACTGCACAGAAGGAGGGGCAGGCTTGGGGGGACAGGAGCCGTTTCTAGAAAGAATAACTCCAATGAGTAGGGTCCTGTCGTGATTGCAAAAAAACATAATTTGAATTCAAAATTTCAAAATTCAAATTAATTTTTTTTTGTTCTTATCGCTATTGTGGGATAATTTTGAATAATATTTTGGTGAGTGTTTTTTTCTTTTAAATTAAGTTATCCGGTACTCCGGCTGAGCTACCAATATATTTATTGTTACTTTTTTCGTTATACATGGTCTACTATATGTATATATACAGTGTAGATAGGAAAAAATATTTGAAGGAACGGACTTCTTTCTTTTGGGTAGATTTAGGCCAGTTTTAAACTAAAAAACAAACGTTTACTTTTTAAAGAAAAGTGTCTTTTTTATACCAATTTACAGTAATTTGCTGTACCTACCGTTAATCCTTTCTAAATTGATATCATCTTATCTTTTTTCAAATTTTATTCTGAATTACTTCAAAGAACACTAGTTCTGTATTTATATATACTTCAACACTTGCTTTATAATATTTCAAGAAATGTTTTTACCTTGTTTACTTGCTGACTCGCGACGCGTTCCAAAACTTGTGAGGCTTCTTTTAAGGTATGCTGCTTCCCATGAACGAAGTCGTTCAAACGAACGATTTAAATGAACAGGTCAAAAAAATGAACGATCCTCTGATGAACGGATCATTAAATAGAACGACATTGCGCCCACCTCTAGTACATACGCACATACGTACGAATGTCACGAGGAAACTCGTTGTAACTAACTCGGGGATCGTCAAAATGTATATTTCGGGTGTCTGTACGTTCCTAGGCATATATCCACATGTGGTCGGGTCAAAAAAAAAAAAAAAAAAAAAAAAAAGAAAGAAAGAAAAACTCAACATTCATTCGGGAGTGAGCAAAATGGAAATTAAGGCCGATTTTTGAGTGAAAATTTTTTTGCGAATACAATACTTCTTTTTTTGTAAAAGGAAGTAAAAACGTAAAATGAGGAGAAAACGATCGATTCGGGAGAAAATCGTTGTTATAGTACAAAATAAATGAATAAACAAATAAATGCAGATTTCAAATTACGAAGATAAGTTTTAACTTGGCAGAACCGTAACATACTGTCCTTGAAAATTCTGTAGCCGTTTTGAAGAGTTTCTAATTATTTTCTTTGTCATTTGAAATTCTATTTAGACTATAAATGCACACGCTCGAAAGAGATGGAAATATTTACTGCTCTTGTGTTTGAGTTACGAAAATTGGCAAGGATTCGTTCTTGCATCGAAAAGTTCTGGCACGCGTGGAAAGAAAGAAAAAAAAAAGCAAATAAAATGTATAAATAAAAAACCGTGAATAGCGATGGAAGGAAAAAATGATGTATTGTTGTGAGCTTTGAAATGTAAGAAAAAAGCCTCTGTTTTTCATTGTCTTATGACCTTGGAAAATTTATCGCAGTCCTGCTGAAAGAATATGGTAGCAATGTCAAGGATGCAGCCTCGCGTTCTATGTTTGACGGCATGAAATTCAGATACAGACAAAACCGTGGGTGAAAGAAATAAAATGGCGTGCATTCTTTGAGAATTTTTTCTTCTATATTTTTTCTCCCGATTCTTCTTTAGCTGCGAAAGAAATACGAAACCATCTTTTTTAGTAGTTCTTTGTTTCTCCATTCTTTTCTGGCGATCAATCAAATTAAACAGACTGAGCAAAAAGATTGTAACTTTTTATACAATGCAGAAGTCAATGTTTCCATAGAGGACAAACTTTGCCCCCCCAACTCTTGATTTTTTAGAGTGAAGCATAGGACAAAGGCAGTTTCAACTTCTGGTTTTGGAGAGAAAGTCATTTTTAAAATATGAGCACACAAATTGGAAATGAAGGTACAAATTGTAATTCCGGCACACATAAGAGAGCTCGGATTTCCCTCAGTAATTTTTCAGAATTGAAGTCCCAAAATGCAGTCTTGGGATATCTTTGTTCATATTCGGAAGATAGGGGGATATGACCCTAATGATCCCTGTGGATCATGAATCCCCTGTGGTGGTCCTGAATGTGGTGATGAATCCCCTGTGGATTTGCAAGAGTTATGGAAAAACTGCCTCCTCATATCTAAATTAAAGGGGAGGGTTTTTAGGGTTTAAACCCCCTCCGAATTTTTTTTAATCTATTTCAATTGCATTTAAAAAAAGAAATCATTATTATTGATAAATGGTACTAACTTAGTGCTTTATCTCCAGCATTCACTTTTAGTTTAGTTGTTGCTAAAATCATTTCTTACTAAACGATGCACCGTTTTCGTTCAGGTTTTGAATATCTAAGAACGAAAACATCAAAATCCTTCAAATTTAAGAGTTCCAGACTCTGTATTTAACACATTTTGTAAAAGTCAAAAATATGAACTTGGGAAGTTTTTTTTTCGAACAGGGCTGTTCCGGTGGGGGGGGGGGGGGGAGCGGGGAAATCGCCCCGGGCGCCACAAAATGAGGAGGTGCCGCAAGGCGCCCCTCGTTTTTACGGAAAAAGACTACATTCACACAAAAACGACATTTTCACAAGGGGGCGCCGCGCGGCGCCCCTCATCGTATAAATGCCCCTATTGTATAAAATTAGGGGCACCCTCATTTTGTGTATCATACATACACAGTCATAGACACACAAATAGAGAATCATTGCAATGAATCTCTATTTTTTCCTAGGGCACGAAAATATTCCTCTCTCTAAGTCTCCAAAACATTGGTTTACTTTGTATCATTGAAGCAGATACAATTTCTGTTTAGAATCGAACAAAAGGCACTTCTCCTTTGTCTAGCTCTCACCAAATTCGCTTGAATTCTGTCCCTGCGTGCAGTGACGTAACCATAAAGTTTTAAGGAGCACATTCAAAAAAAAAAAGATCGAATAGGGAAAAAAGGTCAAAAGCTGTCCGGTCCAGATTTGATTGAAATTATGGTGACTGTAGACTATTTATGACTCCAAACTTTGTTTTGCCAGATTCCATTTGTTGAATTAAGGACGAAGAAAGCATTTTTATGATGACTCCCTCCCTACAAAACCAGAATCTGGATAAACCTTACTCCAATAGCTTCAGCATTATTCCTCTTCGGCCCCAGTCAGAAATAAACTCCTCCAAGGCAAAACTTGAGAATCTATCTTGTTGTGCCTCTGCACCGTGGAATAAACTGTCTTTTAGGAAGGGGACCAAGGGGGCCAATTTACCCCCTTCTCCCACCCTCTAGCTTCAAATACTAATGTTTTTACTATAAGTGGTAGTAATTTTAAATGTTTTCTGTTAAAACTTGGCATTAAGTACACACCCTTTGTCCCACTCCCCCACGAAAAAGTCAAAATGACGGACCTGCCTGCCTCTGAGCTCGCTGTCAGCTAATTGCAAAAAAACCTTACACACAGTCACAGTCCCATTCTCGAACGCCTTCGACAACTTGGTAAGGCTTCGATATCATTTTCGACTCGGTCACGTGATGAATTCGATATCTGGTGATTGGTGAGTCGGATAATATTTCGTCCATGTGCCTGGTCGAAAACGATCGTTACAAAAATAGTTCTGATTGTTTTTTCTGAGATTAATTTCGCATCGATTAGCAAGGAGTTGCTGCCCTCTCCCCCATGAACAAACGAAAGACGGTTACATCAAAAGACGGTTCATGAACTAAAATTAACCCGCAAGTCTCACTATTTCCAGCTATTTGTGTAGTGAGCAAAGAAATTTTAACTAGCAATAGTTAGCTAAAGAGCTCGTGTTTGCGTCTACACGCATTCAAACGAAAAACTTGTTTCATTATTCTAACATCTTTGTTGTGCTACCAAATTCAATTAATATGCCAGTAATTTCCACTTTAAGAGTGTTTCGTTTATGTGGACCGAAAACCAAAAGAAATCTGAATGCGAACATCATTTATCGTGTTTTCCAACTTCATGGATAAATCAAATGATCCTCGACGTTTGGGCGTGCCAACCTCTCAACTGAGCATCAATTTCTCAGTTTCATGCCTAATGACCAAATGAAATCGATGTGAAGGGAAAAAACAAAACCAAGAAAATGTTGCTAACGTTAAAAATATCCCCCAGTTTAAAATAATTGCCCTTTTACCACCGATGGGCCGGCAAATTACAGAGTGTAGAAAAGAACTTTAATAGTTCCAGTTGGATACACGGTCCTTGAGGCGAATCGTTTTGTTTACATACCTCCGGCCAGCCCGCGTTCCAAACTCGTTTTCAGAGTAGTTCTATTGCTCGTCCTATTTGCTTCATTGATACCGGTTCTTTAGGAAGGAAAAAAAATAATGAAAACAGCAATAAAAAATGGATTTTTCTTTCTGCTTTCCTTTTGGCGTTTGTGACACTGACATACATAAGCATGGTTCGATACACATGAGCGGTCAGGGTCACGTGACGTGGCAATGACGTCAGGTAGACGTCACGCTTGGCTGTGTTACCTGCCGAGGCATCTTTTTGTGGTTTCGTGATGCTATCTCATTTCTCAAGAAGGATTTGAGAGGAGATTCCTATCTGAAGACTACTACGAGAATTACGGGCTACCATACAATGCGAAAATCGATTCTTATTTTTTTTTGAGTGATTCTCAGCCCGACGCAGTATTGAAAGTTGTAATCACTGCCAGATCGACAATGATGCTGAAGAGGCCTTGGAGCGCATCTATTGAGGATATGAAAACATTTTGATCTTGTAGTCATTAGTAGTACTTTCAGTTTTCGACATTGTTTATTTTGATGTTAATTTTAATAGGGAATGCAGATAGGGTCTGGTTGTGTGTCTAAAAATATCCGTACTGAAAGTTTAAATATTCAATTATGACAGAATCCGCTCTCTTATATGGTTTAGAGTTATTGAAATTATATCTCCTATGAGCCTATGAAGGGTGGAAGAATTCAATGAAAGCTCTGTTAAAAAAAAAAATCCATGGCAATTTTCTAATTTTTTACGAACCTCAAATAATTTATACTTTTGTCTAAAAAGTCTGGAGATTACCAGTAGTGTTTATTTCAGTTTTCAATAATCAAAACGGATTTTGTAGAGTAAATATTATTTGACAATTAGAGTTTATGTAAAATCATGCTTTAAATCTATAGTGAATAGTTATAAAATATAGATAGTGTCTTTCCTATCTATGTAGGTTGAAGTAAGAGTCAGTACAAGATGTCTCTGATTAATAGTTCACGCGAAAATGCCTTTACGTTTCAGAAAAAATGAACTTCTATATGAAATTTTTAAAGACAATGCTTGTAAAGCAGGTAGAAGCAGGCATGCATTTAACATAATAAGAGCCATTTTCATATCAAACAAAGATTTTTTATAGGATCTTTTGAACTTACTTAATATTGTATTCACCATTATGTACCGAGGGATCTCTAGAGGATCTTTTAATTGAAGCTGAATTGCGAATTTCCCGGACTTTAAAGTTTCTCCACCGACAACGGCATTTTCCCTGCATAATACAGGGCGTTTCAAAAAGAATGAGGCCCGATTTCAAAAGATAATGGATAAATATTTATATTTTAATTTGTTTTGATCGAAGTTGTTTTGATCAATAACAACAGAAAAGGGAAAATCTCCAGTTTCATGCAATGGTCGACTGGAGCTTGGACATTCCAGCTTTTTATTTTAGACAAAAAATGGATGGAAAATGATCATTTTTATGAGTAAACAAACAGATAATGTATAACAATCTGCTCTATGTTTCCGGATATGTGGATAAGACTAAGTTCAGTTTGTGAAAAAGCTCTTATAGTAAATAAGGAGGTAAAGGGCATCGATGTAGTCAGGCCTGGATTTACGTACAAGCTAAGCAAACTGACGCTTAGGGCCCCCAACTCCCAGAAATTTGTTTGCATGATTCGTTCCAAAAAAAAAAAGTAGGGGATCATTGGGCAAAGTGAAATAGTCAAATATTTGCTCTGCTTTTAGCTCCACCTATCTGATATTATTTTAAATATATAGTCTATTTCAGTCAGGAAGAAAATACCGCCAAAGATTAAAGCATTTGGAAGTACTACAGACAATTTTTAAAAATAAATACTCATATTGTAATATTTTGCTGTAAGTCAAAAATTATTTTTGTAACTACAAATTGGTTGAGGTTCTTGTTGTTAACATTTTAAATATTAATTGAGACCTCCTAATATTCAATGAAGTATTAATTTAGTTAATACTAAGCTTAGTTGTATTTTAAATAAATTGTACAATTAGTCAAGTACATACGGGGAAAGTTAGATGGGGCAAAGTGAAATAGTTCGTTTCATTTACTCACCTAATTATTTAATATAATATAAGTCACCCACGTTTTCATTTATAAATTCATTTACATGCCTTCATTTAGTAATTCATCTATTTATTCGTCCATTCACTTATTTTTTTATTTATTCATTCCTCTTACTCGGTCATTTATTTTTTTCATATATTAATTGATTTATTGATTTAATTATTTGTTTATTGTTTCATTATCTTTTCATTTATTCATTTAACGATACTTTTGATAAAAAATACGTTTTACATTCGAATAGAAAATATTTCATAAGAAAAATATTTTATTTTTCACTTTGCCCCATAAAAAAAAAGTGAAAAATTTCCACTTTTTTTTTGAAGACTCAAATTTACTGCCAAAATTTAAAAATACTGTTTCAAGGCAAGTTTTATTATAAAATAGAATGTTCTTTCTTTATATACAGTAATTTTCAAAACAAATTTCCGATTTGTTCATTTTGAAAAAACTTACTCATCTTAACCATTTCACTTTGCCCCACATTCCCCTACTTGAAAAAATAAATTTTATTTTCTAGTGCGCGAAAACCCTGAAAATTTGGCTACAAACTGCAAATGGGAGGGGGTAGGGAGAAGAATGCCAATATATGTCAAATTCAGCTAACTGCTGCATCCTGCACCAAAAATGTAAAGACCATGGTTCTCACCTTTCTTCTCAAATTTTTGTGACTCACATGTTTCATATCTTGCTATTTATATGATTCCGAATGCAGTATTTTGGAAATTGTTTTGTTATTGCTTGCTTTAAGGTTACTTCTTCTGCATATTGTCAATCTGTTTAAGGACGGGGGGGGGGGGAGACACTACATCTATTCCTTCTCGTTTTCTGCCCACTTGCAACTGAAGCAAAGTTGTAGTCCTGAGAAGTCTATAGCTTTTTTTTTTTTTTTAATTTAAGATAGTTGTTTCTTACAAAGTTAAAACAGGACTGCAAAAAATATTCAATCAATTACTAAAATATCAGAGACTGGGAAGAACAAATAAAGTGCGTTAAATACTTTTAATTGTTATAGAGTCCTTGAAAATAAATAGATAAGTCTTTGAAAATCCTAAGCAAAGTGGGCTTCAATTTTATTTCTTATCAAGTGTATAAATTATGAATTGTTCAAATTTGCAGTATGTCAGAATCTTGTTACCTATTTACCAAAACTGAACACCTTTTCTTTTAAAGCATTTTTTTTACTATTGATCACTTTTTATTTAATTAATTGTTGTATTTGTCGGTGCGTTGGAGGGGTAATTAAACACTAATTGCACCGAAAGACGATGTGAGCAAGTAATACATTGTCTTTTCTCTTCTCCCGCTCTTTCTCTCTGTCAACTGCTGTCATTGACTTGTCGAATCAAAAACAATTTTTACTGCGTATTATCTTAATTTTTGAAAGAGTATATAACTTTAAAAAAGTTTTGTTTGCCTATTTCTGTCCTGATATTTTTGTAGTTCCAACTACATCTTATAAGGCTTCAAAATGCAGAAATTTATATCTATTTTTCAAAATTTCCTCCAGGGGAGAAACCTCCGGGCCCTCTACAATTGGGAATATTTTATACTCCACTGAAAGAGGAGTGATACCATTCTCCCTTTTAAGGTCAACCCAAACAGGACATCTGGGAAACACACATTAAAACAAGATAAACAAAAGTATTGCTGTATGTATCAGAGGAAATAGACAAACATAGTAAGGGGAAAAAAATAAAAAATGCCTCTTACACCACCGAGAGAAACGTTGTTCAAACTACAAAAGGGGCCCCATATCTGAAATAGCTTAGGGGCCCGTTAAGTCTAAATCCGGCACCAGGATGTAAAACATGGTATTAACCCTTTTTCAAAGAAAAAAAAATGGAAGGGAAGGGGGGGGGGGAGGCAATCATTTAACTTACTTAAGCAACGTTTAATATAGATTTAAACTCTGTTTACCGAATACATCGATCCAAATTAAACAAAAAGGTTTTCCATAAGGTTTGGCCGCTATACCACTTATGAGGATTTCCTCTTGAATAAAAAAAAAAAGTTGACCCATAGGATTCGCACTCACTATCTGTTTTTTCACCAATTTGTTCTTGTCCAAACCAAGCACGGAATTGAAGTCGCCAAATGGCGCAATTCTTTGTTTACATCTAGTCTATCTTTCCCTTGAATGAAGTTTAGTTCCATATTTATTGTGTCAAACCACATCTTCAAAAACTGATACCAGCCAAAGTTTTTTAGTTGACTTTCATAAAATTCAAAATCAATTTTAAAAGACTGACAAGTGATACGATGAAAAACCAATCCATGCAGAGTCATAACCTTAACGCGCTTAATTCAAAACACAAATTTTTGCACAAAGCGCATTAAGATTCTGACAACACATAGATAAAAAATAAAACACTTTAAGTATCATTTTTGAAAGGCAGCACTACACCGTACGTTTATTTAAAGCAGCTAGCTCTCCATTGCAACTATTTCTTCAACTACTTGAAACTACAGTCAATTGGACAAACCGGCTTTATCATCCTTCTTCATCAGGACATATCAGTCGGCAAGACTCTCGAAACCCACGGAATCAGTTTAAGCCGTGGTAGGGGGGAGCCACCAAAATATAAGATAAAAAATCAAGTAAAGAAGAAAACCACTTGGAAAGACATCCTTATCTGTTATTTAAGAGTGGATAAGTGCCCGTGTAGACGTAATTTGGTAGCGATAACATAAGGCTTCACATCTAGGTATATGCATAAATGCTCTTTCTCGTTACTGATGGGGGACGCGATGCCTCAATTGTTTCAAAGCTGCTGCTGAAACAGGATTATTTTTATTCTATTATGAGTGGGCAGCAGCTCCTCAAGCATAAGATTTTAAAACTGATATGCATTTTTAGCTTGCTAAGCAATTTTAGTTATGTCCAGAAATGACAATGGACTGCGCAAAAATGCGGGTTTTTATGCCGAAAACGTTTTTTCTTGGCTTGAGAAGTCTGTTTTTGTTTTGTCGACTTTTCAATCAAATGCCTTAATTTATAATCACTTTCGTTGCCTGATAAGAATTTCCGACTATTTACTGGATTGATTTTACAAAAGTTTTTAAAATTTGTAAAAACATCTATATAATTAAATCTAAAAAGTTTTTGAAATTTGTCCTAAAGGTATAATTTTTTTTAAATTATTTGTTTGAGAAACAGTGCAATGTAGGGATGCGTCGTTCATTAACGAACGGGTCTTGAAAACCGACTTCTTAAAGTGAACGGTGCAGAATGATATGAATGATGAACTGAACGACGGTTTTTACTTTCTTCTATATCTAATATATAGAAGAAAGTATTGGATACGTGCAAATTTTCGAATTTCGAATTTTGACGGATTCGAACGTTTTGAGGTGTGCTGAGTCCATTTCGACTATTTTTGGAAAATGTCTGTCTGTCTGTGTGTGTGTGTGTGTGTGTGTATGTATGTGTGTGTGTGTGTCACGTCTGTGTGTGACCAGTTTTTTGTGGCCGCTCTACAGCAAAAACTATCGCATGAAATTGAACGAAATTTGGTACACATATGTGACCCTATGTGAACTTGTGTCCATTGGTTTTTGGCGTGAATTCCTCCAAGGGGGGTGGAGCAATGGGACGTTTTTTGAGTTACGCGTGCTTGCTATTCCTCAGGAAGTAACCGGAAGAATCAATCAAAATTTGGTCCATATGTTGCCCCTAACAGAAGCAGGTGCTGATTCAATTTTGGTGTCAATAGCTCAAACGGGGGTTGAGTTATAGATCGTTTTTTGTCGTGAATTGTGACTGCTGTATCTCAAGAAATAACGAACGGAATCAAACAAAAATTTTTTGACAAGTAGCCCTTAGTGTGTATAAGAGCTGATTTTATTTTGGTGTCAACAGCTAAAAAGGGGGTAGCGCAATCGCCCGTTCTTTTTTTTCCATTGTGAGTGCCCTATCTCAAGAAGTAATGCTACGTTCTGTTTGAAATTTGGAATATATGTGAATCCATACGTAAACAGGCTTTGGTTTAATTTTGACTCCAATCGCTCCAAGAGGTGTTGATTTTTTTTTTTTTTTTTTGCGAATAAAAATAGTTTTATTAATGCAACAATAAGAAAGATAAATCGTAATAGATTGTCGTCTGCGTATTTCTCGTGATTTTAATTGTATGGAAATGATCGGAAATATTATCTCAATGAATTAAAATTTTTAACTGTTGCCATCTTATGTTTTTTAATAAATAAAATATTTGTAATTAATTCAAGTAAGGCTTTTAAAGTAACTTTCAATTTTCGCTCTTTGCTTTGCTTTTACAATAATTCAGACATTGGGATGGTCGTCAAGTTTTTGCATGTGTCATTTTGTTTTTGTTAGGAATATTGCTTCCTCGTCAAGCATGGGGAGGGATCAGAAAAAGGAAAACTATAGAAGAAAGTTTCGTGATGGCCACAACATACTAGTTTTGAACGGTGTGCGATTTGGAGTTAGGAACATTGTGCTGATGCTTCATACGTCTATACATAAACAAAACAAATTACTTTTTTGAGCATGTTTTTTTTTATTTTTAGGTTTTTAGTAGCTTTTCCTTTGAATAATATTGCTGCTCCAATGAACCATTTATAATGTACGTGAAAACTCGCGATCAGATTACCTACAACTTTATTAACGAATTTAGTCGTTCAAATGTTTGAATTCCACGTACGGGTAAGAGTACGATTTATTGATGAACGGTTCATTTTTCATACCTAGTTCGATGAAAGTATGAGTAATGCAAGCCTCCAACCTCATTCCCCAGGAAATTTCCACCAGACAGGTTTTGTTTTATTCTATTTTAAACTTTAAAAATAAAGTTTCCACAATTTTGAAAATGTGCTTACTTTCAGTTTTTTTTAAAGGAGATACTCCGTTTTTTAAATTTCTACTATTTTGTTGTAAGGCTATTCTCCTATTCATAAAACCTTTTTCTTCATTATTTTCCTTCATTCATCAGGGCTTAATTTTTAGCAAAATATAAAAAATACAAGTCCAGGAACCCTATATGCTTATATGGTAAGGAACCTTATATGCTACTGTAGAACTAATTTATATCAAGAGAAAAAAGAAGTGCGAGAAACTTAGTTCCCATTTGCTCCTATGGAAATTACTTGACTTGATTGTTGCCAAAACTAACAATAAATGATTAGGCTAACAAGAATGTTGAAGGTTACAATAAATTTTCGTAACACGAAATGTAACAATCAGTTTTTTTTTTTTTTTTTTTTTGAGATGGAATTCTTTGGGAGAAGGGTTTTTGGAGTGGGGGTTGACCTGACCCTACAAGACCCTTCTCGTTCCACACCTGGTAACATTCGATTGTTCACCTTGAAATCTGTAACATTGCTTGAGTTATGATATTGCTGTGTGACCTACAATAACTTTTGCTCTTGTAGATAAATACATAGTGTACACAGACATTTTCCTCAAATGATCGAAATGTATTTTAACGCACTTTGAAACGTCTAAACTCTTCAAAGTTTTTTACAAACCCAATATTTTCTTTTAAATACATTTACACATTATAAAAGAAATTGAAGATTGAGACCTATATTTCAAAAATGCATTTAGAAGTAGCAAGTTATTAGTTCAATACGATGAACCAAGATTTCACTCCTCTTATTGTTTAAAAAGCTTCGCAAAAGGTGTAAAGAATTTTTTGCAAGTAAGACTGCATTACGTAAAGAATGCAACACAACTTCACATAAATCGCAATTAACTCAATTTTAAAAAATAGCAATAGTTGATAAACACAATGTTTTTGACCATTTTAAAATGATTAAAAGATGCTGCGCAATACGTACATGCTTCTCTTCCTTAATCGTCCCATTTAAAAAAAATACCAGAATGTCAATTTGTTCAATTTTTTTCAAACCTCAAATTTGATCCATCAGTGGTCATTATATAATGTACATGAGTCAGTAGTGGCCATATTGCTGTTTAGAAGTGGCCACTACTAGATCACACAATAGTATTATGACAAAAATGAGGCAGGTTTTTATGTAAAGAGATTACAACCTATTAAAAGGAAAATTGAGTTGATTTATGAAAAACCTTCCTGATTCAGTAGTGGCCACTCGGTGGCCACTTTTGAATTTCCCAACTTTTTTGGTATCAGTAGTGACCAGGTAAACTGTCCGCAAAAAAAGCAACTATTTCGAGTTGAAAACGTTCCAAACATGATCTTTCATATTTCATAACATGGTTTAGCTCTAAAAATATTATTTTTGAGCATTGTTCTATCATAATACAACACAATATTTATATACCTCGTTACGGAGAAGCTGAAAAAACATCGACAATCCTGGCGACCGTATTAAATAGTTGATAACAATTTTCCATGATGCTCTACCTACTCCTCCTTGAACTGCCCACTACACTATAGTCTGAGCTCTACATTCTGCAAGTTTGAATCCACTGGGACCCCTAGAATCCTTATTTTTAAAATATAAACCTTAAAGTGGCCACTACTGAAGCAGTGGTCAGTACTGGTGCATTTACCTTACGCGGTTGTGATCAGCGAACAGATTTTTGAATGTGTTTTTTTCCCCCGATGTTCAGGTACATAATTTGATTTTGTAGGATATTGCTATTGGGTTTTGTTTATTTTATTTCTTCAACGGTTTGTTCTTGTTCTTATAGTTGAAGATAGTTACTCTTCTAAGTAAATAGTTTTATTTGTGGTGTTATGCAATTGTGAGTGTTCTTTATAACGTTGTTATAGCATTGTTTATTTGGCGAAACACTTTAAACTGCAGAGGGGGGGGGGAGGGAACGCTTCTCTCGCTAAAGAGTAGGGTTACGGTAGCGTGGTTGCTTTGCGAATTGAACGATGAACTATGTATTTGAAGGATTATTTTGAGTTTTAAAGCTACTGTTAATATTTTTATGTGTTTTGTCAAATAGTTTTAAATTCTAAAGAGACTTTAATAGATCTTTTAAAAAGGTGTGTACGCATTTTAGTGAAAGAAAAATGATCATTTCACATTGGAAGGAGGTCGGGGGCGCGCATTTCTTTTTTAGTCAACGGACTTCCTTTAACTTCTTAGAACGGGCATCGCCGAGCGGGTACTGCTAGTCTAAATGAATAAGTTTAAACGTTATCAATCGAAATAATATGCTTTAATTTTTGTCTAAAACCAAATGTTTTGTGTCCATTAAATTGGTCGTGATTGCTATGATCAATTGGGTGTTGGACTCGAGACTGGAAAGTCAGGGGTGCTCACCCCTCTAAGGGCAAGGGCGTGCTCCCTGAATTTCGCTAAGACCCCCTAAAAGCAAGAGCCCCCCTAAAAATGAGAAAAATACCTCTCAAAACATCCCCTCCCTAAAAATTTTAATGGCGCGCTCTGCGCCATGACCCCCCACTAGGTGGGCACCCCTGGGAAAGTCGCAGGTTCGATTCCTGTCGGGTCGAAAATCCTTCGTGCATACTGATGGTTACACGTAAAATATGTCGTGGTCGCAAAGCTTTGCAAGTTCCTATTCCATATCTCTAGAGGTGTGGGCGAAAAGTCCCAATTCATAGAAAAGTAACTAATTGCCGTAACAAATGTGCGGTTAGTGCCCAGGCTCAAGAAAGTTTTCATGATATCGTAAGGAAAAAAAGAGTGTACAAGTAACGTAGTGCAGCGTTTCTTAATTTCTTTGATCAGTGGAATCCTTTTAAATGCTCACTTTTTTTCGTGGAACCTTAGTTTTAACTTTTTTTTCTACAGGGTCAGGTGGGGTGGAATGGGTATGTGGGATGGAATGGATAGTTTATTTATCTTTCGAGTTATAGAAAAGAAATAAAAACACTCATATTATTTTCAATAGTTTGACTTTATTTTGGTTCAAGAAAAAACTGAATGGAAACAGTCAGTTTAATGGCAGTCTTCTTGTAAGTTATATTGTAAAAATCAAATCTAACTGATATCGTTGAAACTTTGTTTTCAGAATTTTGTTTGTATTTAGATATTGCTTATTATATTATTATATATTGATTATTCTATTGCTGTTATTTTCATTAAAGGAAGTCTCCTTGTCAACTGAAAAAATCAGAAAAGAAAAATTCCATAGACTTTAAGAAATATGTTAAAATTTTTTAAGTGGAGTGGAATGGCTATAATATTAGGCTTAATGACATAGGCTGGTCGAATTAACATTTTTTCTCATTAAAAGTTATAAGTTGTTCATCTTATCAAAAGTTTTATATTCTGAAATCCTTATGATATGGAGTTGCTTATAGTTGCACTAAATCTGGTTGGATGGAAGACACTTTTCTTGAAAGAATGGTTCAAATGTTTCGCAAGGCATCTGAAAAGACATGCAAGCCATCTGACGTACGAAATTGTAAAGCATGCTATCGATAGTGAAATTATCATTTGCCTACCGCCTAATACGAGTCTTACCATGCAACCACTAGACAACGCCAGAGCTGTCTAAATAAATTTAAAACCAGTCTGATAAAACTTACATTCCAATAAGCTTATGTTGAAGTACAATATCTACTGGAGATTGGGTGCTAGTTGAATACAGAGTTAAAAACTTTAAAAAGTATTTTATTGCTCAAGTTCTAGAACCTTTATATACTTGTGCTTATGTTGTAAAAATTCTTTAGAAGTATTTGTTGGGAATTTTTTTCACCTTCTCCAATCAAGTGAAAATGGAGATTGAAGAAGAAAATGTCATCACAAAACCTAAGTCAGCCAATCCTCAATAATCATGGATATTATACCTTTAATTGCAGTGAAATTACAGACTAATAGGTTTTTACCCTTACATTAATATATTTTTGTGAAAAAATTATAAATAAATTCATCTTTTCACTCTGAAATTTAATTTAAAACAGTACTACCAATTTCACTCCACCCCATGAGGTGAAATGGGTATAAAAACAGACTTTGAAATAATAGCTTTTTTACTAAATAATAAAACTGTTTCAGTAATAATAACTATGGATATGTGAAGTATATTGTTGGAATGTTAAAACTCAGTTAAGGTTTTTTAATTGTTGGATATCAAATTTGAATAGTTTAATGATCATTTCAAAAATGCCTGTTTTTATACGCATTCCACCCCACCTGACCCCATCTAATATATAGAAAAAAGTATTGGATTCGTGCAAATTTTCGAATTTCGACGGATTTGAACGTTTTGAAGTGTACTGAGTCCATTTCGACCATTTTTGGGAAATGTCTGTATGTCTGTGTGTGTCCGTATGTATGTGACCTTTTTTTTGTGGCCACTCTACAGCAAAAACTACCGTATGAAATCGAACGAAATTTGGTATTCATACACCACAGTACTCATATTCCCTATGAGAACTTGTGCATATTGGTTTTCGGCGCGAATTTATCTAAGGGGGGTGGAGCAATGGAACGTTTCTTGAGTTATGCGTACCTGCTATTCCCCAGAAAGTAACTAGTGGAATAAATCAAAATTTGTTCCATATATGTCCCCTAACATGTGCAGGTGCTGATTCAACTTTGTCGTTAATAGCTCTAACGGGGGCTGAGTTATTATAGAACGTTTTTTGTCGTCACTTGTGACTGCTATATCTCAAGAAATAATGAACGGAATATCAAACAAAAATTTATCGACAAGTAGCCCTTAGAGGGTACAAGAACTGATTCTATTTTGGTGTCAGAAGCTGAAAAGGGGGTGGTGCAATCGAACGTTCTTTCTTTTTCATTGTGAGTGCTATATCTCAAGAAGTAATGTTACGTTCTGGATGAAATTTGGAATAAATGTAAGCCTATATGTAAATAGGCGTTGGTTTGATTTTGGCGCTTATTGCTCCAAGAAAAGCTGATTCTTTTTTCTAATGTGAATAAAACTAGAATTATTAATACAAAAATAAGAAAGATAAATCGTTATAGATTGTCCTCTGCGTATTTCCCGTGATTTTAATTGTTGGGAAATAAATCGGAAATATTATCTTGATGATTTAAAATTTTTAACTGTTGCCATCTCATGTTTGTTAACAAATAAAATATCTAATTAATTCAAGCAAGGCTTTTAAAATAACTTTCAAGTTTCGCTCTTTTCTTTGCTTCTGCAATAATTAGAATTCATAAGAAATATACAGAAAAGAGTTTCGTGATGGCCACAACATACTAGTTTTGTTAATAGTTTGCAGCGACGTAGCCAAGGTTCTGTTTGAGAGGGAGCTCAAGTTCTTATCTCTAAGAGATTATCACAAGACCATAGTAATTATTGCTAATTGCTAATTGTTATTTATTATTATAAAACACCAAAACACTATTTGCATAGGCGGCTGGCGCCCCTAAAAAGTGGGGGATTGAAGGAAGTTAGGGGTGCGCAAGTTTGGTAGGCGACATCCCCTTAAAGCTGAATTTTTTCTTCAAAAATTGGGCAATTGAATTTTTACCTCATTATTAATGAATTGAATTTCTTCAAAAAATTCGAGAAACGGACTCAGAAAGCGGGACCAGATGGCCACAGAAGATTCCCTACTAAAAAAATCAAAGTTCCATTTTAATTTTTACGAAATAATAACATGAAAAACGCATAAAACAAGCACTTATTAAGTCAGTTCTTTCTTTAAACGCGTGAATAGATCATCACTATCATTTTTTATTCGACCCTTAGTTTTGAACTTAGAAAAGTGTAAGGGCAAAGTCCCTTTACTGTTGAAAGTGAGAAGGCAATTGCTTCCCCCCCCCCTTGCCCCCTCGTACGAGCCGCCTTTGCCTAATTGGGATTCTGAGTATTTTTAAAAGGGATAAATAACCTCAGAATTTATGCGTGAGTTATATGACTAAAATATTTTTTTAGTTAGGAAAAGAAATACTGATGTGTTTTACCTACAATAGTGTTAATAATTCACCAAAATTTACAAAGAAAAAGATTTTAAAACTGAAAAACTAAAATGTCTCTTATTTTACAACAATTTTTAAAGTTATTAATAACTCAGAGATTTTAGTGTCACTATGTTATGCTGACTTAAATTGGTCCTCACTCGTCAGATGTTAAAACTGTGCTTTCAACTGCTGCCATAGATACTAGAAGAGTGGCTAGTATGAATAGTAGAACATTTGAAATTTACGTCAAAAATCGTAATTTTAGGCAATATTTTGTAATGATTCAGGAAAAGGAATTAGGGGTGAAATTCCATAAGTTTTTCAACATTGAAGTCACTTTTAAACTATTTTTGGTGATATTAGGGGGCCAGTAGCTTCTTCCAGAATTTTTGCAAAATTGAAGTGTTTAAAAGTGAGAAGGAGGTGCTTTAAGACTGATCTTGGAAAATTTTCGAAGATGAATCTTAAAGTCACAATTTCAGGCGACAAATAAAATTGTTCCTATAGTGGCTAACCCTGATGGATAATAAAGCTCAGATTAGTGTACGGAAGTAAAAGTAAATTTTTTTTTAATTTTGGGAAAGCGGTTTTATCGATTTTAAAGTGACAAATTCGAAGATGTGGAATGAAAACGTGCAAGTCTCATGGAACCCCTGAGAGACCTTGTGTTCCGCGGAACACAATTTTAGAAACGCTGATGTTAGAGTAACGAAATTTTCAGCAACATCGAAAGATATCGTCTGACGAAATAACTTTTTTTTTTTTGGTGACGTCACCTTGTAGTAAATAAAGAATCTCGTCAAAAACCTCTAAATAAAACACACTCCAACGGTCGAAAAACTGTCGACATTTTTATTGGCCTTGCTTTTAGCAAGAACTCGGGATACACCTGGCGATATATTAAATGATTGCGAGTGAACTGCATGGAATGTCAGCTGTAACTGTAACTTGACGTTGTCAAGGTAGAGAATGACGCTTTCAGCAAATAGCTGCATGACTATTGGTTATTTTTGTTCTATAATAGTTCTTCTGAATTTGCAACTCCGTCAAGAATGAAATTTGATCCATAGCATATGTTACGCATTGAAGATCTGAATTCATTTGATAAAATAGGATGGTACAGTGGTAAAACAATGATTTAAAAAAAATTGCTCTGTGACTATAGGAATAGTAATTAAACTACTATGAAACTATAAAACAGGAAATTAATTAAAGATACTGCAAAAACTCAATTTAAATGAACATTCTTGTATTTCTTTCTGTCCGGCATTTTAGGTAGCCAATAGCATTTCGTGTGCCTAAACGAACTACCTTTTCGCTACAATACCACGCTAAATTTGGCAGTTGGACAAAAAAAAAAAAAAAAAAAAAAAAAAAAAAAAAGACGCAATCAAACTTTTATGGATTATTGCTATCAATTTCTACTGTTGTACCATTTTTAAATGGAAATGTTTGAAAAAATACTGTAAATGGGACTTAATTTTTTCAAATATGAAGTTACTGTAAGTATAAGTAAGTTATAATACATCTAAATAATTCCAAATAATTAAGATACGCGCAGCAAATCCATCATTGTTTAAGATTTTCCAACGACCACTGCAAATAATTAATAACAATGCTTCTTTTTTCTTGCAAAAACCGCATGCGCTTTAACTGTCTCATAATACTTTTAAACTGCAAAAATTTCGATTTTAGGGACCCAAACGAGAAAGTCAAATGGACTATTCTGAGGTAATTCTGCTCCTGTGTAATCTAATTCCTAATGAAAATAGATCGTTTTATTGTCAAGACAGCATATTTATTAGTTTACATATTTCATCAATAGAAAACTTTCTTTATGTCTCAAAAAATCATTAATTAAACTAATTATTGCATTTGCAATTACGTTTCGCATGTAAGAATGTATGAAGTAGCTAGAAAATTTCGATCGCTGTTTCCTATTAGCTGAAAAAACTATTAGCTGAAAAGAAAGAGGATTCATACTTTAATAAGTTCAACTATTTAACTACACAGTGAGCAGTACTCCTTTCATGACCTGAACTTCAAAAACACGTTTCTGGATTTTTTTTCTACTCCCTAAAAAGTACTTCTCCTTCTTCTTCTTTCTCTCTATTTCTTTTGCAGACTTAGTGCGATCCCCGATATAGCATCCATTCTTTCACGTGACACCACTATCGGCGGATGCTTTTACCCTGGGAACCCAGTTTTCTGACTAGATGAAGACACCATAGGATCCCTTCTATACGAAACTATACTAGAAATTTAATTTTGCCAAGGGCACTCTAAGACAAACGAGAACTGGAGGAATATTTTACATGCCGAAAATAATTGTAACTTTGCATCTTTAATGAACCGTATAGACACACGGGTATCATCTATTTCCACCAAATGTACTGAATCAATTTTCACCAAACATGAAACGTGACATACAAGTTAGCTACGTTGTCATTTGATAGTTTTACGTATAGAAATGTCCATACTCTATCGTTAAATTTACAATCCTTAAAGACTTTAGTCACTTTACATTAGAGATAGGACCTCCGTGGCGCTGTGGTAGAAGCTTCGTCTTCTAAGTCGGAGGTCGTGGGTTCGATTTCCGCCGGTGCCCTGGGTGTTATTTCCTTCTCTTGAGTTGTAAATTTTTCCTGTGTGTGTCCGGAAGCAAGGCGCTTGACTCGCAGTCCTCTATGTATGTGAAACTGTTTAGCTTCTAAATAAAAAATAATAATAATAAATATTAGAGATGGGCAGCGTTGTTCTTTTTAATAACGAATACAAGATATACAGAAAATGGCTACGCCGTAAAATTTGACGAATACACCAACTTTTTAATTGCCGGGACAGAATGAAACTAGTGTGAAAACAAGGGGCTCCGCCCTCTGCTCGTTTCGCTCGCCAACCCTTCGCTACGAACATTGTCCCAATGCCGCCTGCGACGATGATTTTAATGATTTTTCCCCTGGATGTACGTCTTCTTATGCTTTAGAGGGGTGAGATAGGGCAGAATGGCTTTCCCTTGATGTAATGCCTCCAACAGTACCAGCATTGACTTGGTAGAAATTGCCAGTCCGGAGTAGATAAGGTTACACACACACTGTTAGAACTACAGGAGCCGTTGAAAGGTCCTTTGGCACCCTGGGGTGAAAGCAAGGTGCATACGGGTGAAAACGGAGGCTTGGAGATGTCCTTGCGGTTCTTTTGGCTCCTTTAAAAAGGGTGCCCAACTGTCACGTGATCTGTCACATGATATTTATGATTTTAATGGCGGCGTTCATGAAATGATAAAAGTCATTTTCACGCATTTTGTATTATTACGTTTATTTTTCAAATTTATTCTTCGTGATTACAGTAGTAGATGCCTTCTTCTGACGACTCGATTTTACTAAAAGGAGCTTGTAACCCTGTAACCGCTGTTCCATGCTTGTTTACAAGTCAATGAAGTGAAACTGCACCGTTACTTCGTTAAGTTTTTTATGTTCTTATATTTATTTCACGTATGATTATTTTGTTTCGCTCGCTATTCTTTTGAACGATGAGAAAATTATATAGTTTGGCTCACAATTCTGTAAATATCTTTGACTTTTTTTCGTTTTAATGAATCTACATCGCGTGTGCTGATATACATATGTGCTGAATTTAAGGTGAAACATTTTTTGACTTTGAGATATTTACCCACGTGATTTCATGCTGTCAATTGTTTCGAAAGCTAAATTGCATGCATTTTTATTTTGTTTCAAACTGTTTGGGTCGTTGTACAGTCAGAGATGTTTTAAGAAAATTTTCTGCCTTGCGAACGATCCTATTGGTTTGAAACGCTGCTTCTCCTTGAACGAATAAAGTTGAAATTTCTGAAGATTTGTTTACTTCTCATCAAAAAAGTTTTAAGACTAAAATTTAAGGCTTGTGTAGTAAATTAAATCTTGACTAACATGCTTCACTATAAATAATGATGTGAAACACCTCTTAGCTGCTGCATAGGTTTTAAATTCAAATTGGTAGGTTGTGGCAAATAGAAAAACATGCTTTGCTCTGGCAACGGAGCAATTGATATTTTTTGTATCCCCACTGACCAAAATTGTGGAAGGATCCTGATTGAGGAAGCAGTCTTGAATTTACAGTCAAACCCTGACTTAAGGCCCACCCTTTAAAGCACCAATCCTATTATACCACCATAATTGTGTCGCTTGTTATGACGCAGACCAATACCATGCTCCAAAAAAATGCTTTTTCAAAAAAATTTCTGATGTTTACAGTAAGTTGACAATTATTTAATTACAAATACTGTTTATTCCCTTCTGTATCTATAGTGTAATAAGCACTCCCACCCCGGTTATTCCAAAGTAGAGTACACCAAAATGTTTCCAGGCAAAAACGCTTTGTGGAGAGCTCGTTTGCAATAAACTTGTGGTCTACTCTCTACCGAAAAACACTATCAGTGGTTAAACAGGAAAGTGGGGCTTCGTTAACATGTGCCTGCATTTTTTACACCAGGGCTTAAATTTTACACAACCTTTACGACGCTTTTAGCTAACTGGGTTTATGGGATGAAATTACACCAGAAACTTGTCAATAGCTGGAGATATGTAGATTTAGTTGAAGGGGAAAAAAACAGTGCAGAGTAATGTTGAAATGAGAGATTCAGAATAACATCAACATATAGATTGTTTTGCAAAATCTTCCACAGTAAATAAATACATTGATGCCGAAAAATCAGTTTCAATTTTTGAAAATATGGCTCTCGAGGAAATTATTAAGTTAGCGATTCCGATCATCTGAAGGAGAACTTGAGAATGTAGAAGGGAATTTTAAGTCAGAAACTGTAAAACGAACGTCGCATTTAGAAACTAACAAAATTCTTAAAGGAATATGCGACTGATAGAAAAATGTTGAACAGCCTTCTTGCATTAGAAAAGAACAGAGCTATCTATTTTGAGCAAAAAAAAAAAGTCAAACTGAAACTAAAAAATATTAATATTTTGGACCAGAAAACAGGTAGTTTAGATAAACTAATTAATGTTGGAGCCTGAAATCTATTAATTTTTTTTAACTTAAAGAGGTAAAATCGTGCTTTAATTTTATCACATTTCTTAACATTATTTGTAATCTTACACTTTATATTTCGATATATTACCAAAATCGATATAACGTTACTAAAAGATGGGATTTGACAGTGGAGTTATATCGGAGTTTTACTGTTACTATCAAACGGTCATATTAACATGATGACAGACTGCAGGGCTTTGTCGAAGCAGAAAGTTGCTCAATCACATAGGCATGATCTTACAGCATTGTATCCCAAGATGTCACGAAATAGTGCTCAAAGAACAACTCCATAACTTGAAGGTGAAAATTCTGGTTTTTAAAAGCAAAAGCATTAGGCTCAGAGCTGAAACATTAGGAATATTATCTAGTAATTGTGGGTACTAATAATGCAATATATTCATTAGGTTTTTAGTTGTTGCTTTGTAGGAATTGAACATTTTTGTATTCTGTCACTTTTTTTTTTTACCTGGGTGCAATGTGCTGTCAGATAATAGTACCAGGCTTGATGGTGCACTGATTTGGTGCAAGTAAAAAACACCATAACAAGATTAAAAAATAACTTTATAAAGTGCACAAGAAAGATGTTGAAAAAAAAAAACATTGTCTAGCGTGCATCATATACAGGGCCCTTGCTAGGGATTTCAAATTGTTAGCCAACAAATTAGTCAAATTTCAATTGCATTAGCCAAAGACCTAACTTTAGTTAATTTTAATTGTGAATTTAAAAAATTTCTAGAAAATTTCAATTGGAAAACAAAGGAGTAATTTTATAAAATAGACAATGCAAGTGCTAATATTTTGAATATGCAGTATACACTAACATTTTACTAAGCACTTAATAACAATGCATACGACATGGAAATCCCAATTTGTTTTTTTTTTCTTGCAGATTTTCTAATTATAATTTTGAGGGCGGAGGGAAAAATCTTTTTTCTATTTTTTATGAAAATTTCCGAAAATTTTCCGTTTGCCAAGAATTTTAGCAAATCGGCTTCTTTTGTTGAATTTACAATTTTATCACTTTTGGCGCAGTGGCGAATCTTTAGCGCGGGCCCTGACATTTGTAGGTAAGTTTTTATTTATTCTATAATTCTGCATACATTATTTTCTTAAAAATTACCGCAATGATGTACAATAACTTTGTTATATTCAGTTGGACTAAGCAATGTAAAAATTTCTACATCGTGATGCATCGCCAACATTACATGGCAATGTCACAATACATCACAATGTAAGTTTTTTTTTTTAAAGATACAGTGAAATCTTGTCACAACAAATACCAATACAACTAAATATCGGTTTCAACAAAGGAAATTTTCTGTATATTTCATTTCCATTACTTTGCTCTAATTCAATTGCAGCGAAAATTCCGTTACAGTGAGCAAAATTTACGGTCCCTTGAAGTTCGTTGTAACGAGATTTCACTGTAAACTGCTTGTTTAAATTTTACAAAATATATTCCAGATGAAAAAATATAAATTATCCCAGATACTACAAACAGATTCTAACGCTAGCAGGAAGTTGCCAAAAAAAAAAAAAAAAAAACTGTTTTATAGGGACAAGATAGCAATAAATATTACAGGTGTTCTGGTATTACAATGAATCTATTTTCCTAATGCAAAAAGATGTGAGCAGTCTTTTAGCATTTAAAAAGGGGTTCATCAAAACACCAAAATATGTATATGCAATCTTAGTAGCTATTTTACACTTTAAGCGTTTTTTTTTTTCTTTTGTTGTTGAATGATTATAAGATATATATAAACTTTGTTCATCAATATTTTTTCTGTCAAGAGCTTAAAAAACTGCATTTCCTGCAAGTTTTGGGAAAAGTGAAGGTCTTTGTTCGCTTATGATACTTCCACGCAGAGATAACAGAACTTAAATTTTTAGTTGGGAAATTTTTTTAATTTGCTGAATTGTACTGCATAAGCTATAAGTATGAATTCATCTTATAAGAAGAGACATTAAACTTCATTATTTTTTTAAAAGGTAAGTTCAAAAAGTAATCGTTAAATTTTATGAATCATCTGAAAAAAATTGTGGAATAAGGGCATTTTTGTAGGTCACAGTAACTTCCCATCTGGGTGCCCCTGCTTCTACAGAATTTTGAAACAATTAAGATATTGAAACGGTAACGATTGTGGAATGGTGTCTGAATATTGGTGGTAGGATTTGTAGCCAGTGCTATATTGATGAATTGGTTTAGAGAAAAATTCTAATCTGATTTAAAGATGTAGGATGTACAACAGTTTTTTGCGATTCATTGCCCAACCCTAATATCCAGTAATATTCTATTGATGTTAATTGAGATGCACTAAGTAAAAAAATATTCAGTTGAATACCTGGTTAATTTTTTTTATCTGAAAAATTTAATTTTTATTTTATGCCAATTTGAAATATTTTGCAGTAAGATACTGCCTCTAAGCCAAGGCTAAGGCCCCAGAACAAGATGTAATGTACCAAACAGCCTTATCACATCCTGAGACTGCAGTTTGGATCTTTTTAGAACTCCTCAGTCAGAATTGGTGAATAACTGAGCAGATGGCAGATGATATCTCAATTGAAGCTGAGAGTGCCTACAATCTGGTAGATAAAGTGAATTCACCAGCGAGTGTTCGCAACATGGTATGGTTCCACTTGTGAGTTGAAGACAAAGTATGGGTATTTAGCAGTAAGTTACTACCCCTAAGCCAGGGCTAAGTCGGAACTGAATTGAGATGACATCCGAAACCAACTCTGTTATTCACTATTCCTGACTGAGGAGTTCTAGTAAGAACGAAACTACAGTCTCAGTATGTGATGACCGGGCTGTCGGGGTATATTGCATTCAATTTGAAGTAGTTTATCTAATTTGTGTCTTATGTGAAATTTAAATGCACTTCCATCAAAAATCCTAAATTTATTTTCCTTAAAAGCATAGTTATTAACTTAAAATAAATAAAAAATAAAATAAATTATTCCAAAAATAACTTAATGTAGTACAACTAATCTTGGCTATGTTTATCAATAGAGACGTACCAAGTATTCGGTAACTACCGGGTACTCGGCTTGCTCGCACAATTTGCCGAGTACTCAGTACTCGAGCAAATTTTGATCAGGTACTTGGCCAATACTGAGTAGTTGTAAAAAATTGAATAATGTTCAAAGCAGATGTTACAATTAATAAAAAAAGTGCAAGCATATAAATAATATACTGCAATCATTTACAATTCAAATTTACAAGTCAAATTCAAATTCTGAGAATAATGAAGTTTGTTATGCCTCAATGGTGTAAATCTTATATTTTAATGCCCCAAAATTAATGAAACTTATATATTAAAAATGGGGCAAAAAGGCAAGTACAGAAAATATGAAATTTTTATACTATTAAATGGATTTTTGCCACTAACAAAATTATTTATAAGAAGCATAAAAATACCCTTTCTTAAAAAATAAAACAATGTTAAAATCACAAATGTGCAGGAACACTGTAGACATGTGTTTTGGCATTTCAAGGAATGCTTTTTATAATGCACAAAATGTGAGCTTATGGATTTAAAGACATCCGACAAAAGTCGGATTTTTTTACGTTCATTTGCTCACATTTTATGCACTGAAAAAGATGTTCCTTGTAATGCAGAAGAATGTGTCTGCAGTGCTCCTGCACATTTGTACTTTTAACATTGTTTCATTTGCTTTAAAAAATTATTTACATTTGTCTGACTAGAAGTATAGATTGATATAATTTGTTTTAATTCCAACTTGATAATCCTACCTTTTATGTATTTGTTTATTTTTACTTTAAAAAATAACTTATTTGTAAAATTATTGACACAAACAAGATCTTTTAAATAATACATAATTAAATTTCAGCTGGAATTTTGTTTTAAAAACAATTTTTTTTATATGGAGGTCTATACTACTATTCCAATGAGTTCACAATTTGTCACGTGTGTGTCCGTGGTTCTTCTTAAAATATAATTGGAACTCGGTACTCGGCTGAGTAGCGAAAGGCCGAGTACTCGACTATTCGGCCAAAGTGCTGCTCGGTACGTCTCTATTGATCAGAAATTCTGCATAAACTGATTAGTTTCTTTTCTGGGGATATAGGGTTTCATAACTGACAATCATGATAACTGGTTATGTTGTAAGGTATAATAACTATGTTTATGTTTTACAGCCTGTATATTGTAAATTTTCATCTTTTCACAAGGTTACTATGGGACTGAGAAATTTTCAAAGTTAAAGGGCTGTAAGTTTACAGCCTTATTTTGGCTTTGGTTGACAAAAACTAAACTTTATAAAGTGTTTAAATAGTATTAGTTACACTATCTTTTTTTTTAAATTTCATAGCAGTTTAAAATAATATCGTAATCTTTTACTTGTTAGTTAGAATGCATTGTTCTTAATTATCTATTTAATATATAATACTCTAGGATTGATATAAACTCATTTCCTTTGTTGTTCCTAGTGTAGATCAGGCACCTATGGTACAATGGTTCGAAGTCATGTTTCCTACTGTTTTGAATTGGGATAAAGCACTGTTCCAATGTTATCCCAATCAATGGGTAAGATTAGGACAAATTTAGATTTTTTTAAATAAAATATCACTATAACTAGAGTTATTCTTTTGCCATATCTTGTAAGAGGAATACTCAATTGATATATTTGTGATTATTTAGCTTTTTTCTTTGAAAATAAAGATAGGAGCAGTTAAACTTTGAAAAATGTTCCAAAGTTATCCCATCCTACAGTACTTTTAATAAAAGGTAGCTTATAATGCTTAACTTTATTTACAAATTCTGGAATACAAAAATCAAGTTGAACAGACAGAAAACAATTGTTACAACAAAACGATTAGAATTCAAAATTGAAATGTGAAGTTGTTTTAACTGATGCAATTTTAATGTATTGGGTTTAATGGTTGATATCTAGAGTAGAATGTTAGGATCAGCATTTAGGCAGCTTCAGTGTATAGTTTTGGTTACTGCATAAGTTAAATTCAGATTTGCATATATAAGTTATGACAGTTGGAAGGACAGGCTTTGTGTTTTCAACAGCTGGGGTTTTTTGGTGTCCAGCCAAAACCAAAAATGTGTAAGCACAGACTGACAAAAATTGTAAAATCTTTGGAGGCAAGGAAAATTGGTGGGCTCCTGACAAATTGTTTTTAGAATTTGTGAGGAAATTCATAATAACATGGTTTGTAGAATAATATTGTTCTGAAATAACTAATTGCCAAGGTATTTCTTTTTTAGTCAGACCTTCAAGTGAAGTATCTGTAAGGTAGATTTAAAGGTGCAGTTTGAAGTTATGTCTATCAAGCATTCATATTCACATGACGACAGACTACAGGGTTTTCTCAAAGCAAATAACGGTTCAACCACCTACGCGTGATCTCGCCACACTGCCAGTGGCCAAGGGCGAATTCAGGGGAGGGTCAAAAGGTGACCCCCCCCCCTGTGGTGAAAAATATTTTTTCATTAGTTACAAAGTCTTTAGCATTACGTAAGAGAAGGTATAGTGGGAAAATGTTTCTATAAAATAAATTTAAAATCTTTTTTCCTTACTTAGTGTTATTATTGTTGAACTTCACTTTTATAGAAACTGTAAGCTTAAGTGATGATTGACTTTTCAGGCCTAACTGAAGAAAATATAAAGAAATTCTATTGAAATATTGCCAGGAAAAACTTAAGTTCAAATTTGACTGGAAAATTTTTTTGGGGTACAAGCACGCATAAAAAAAGGGGGAAACTTGCTGTTTACAATCCTGCTCACCTTAAGTTCACATCTTGATTGCATTGTAAAAGAGTTTTATTTTTAATGTGTGTCTACATGAAGTTGTTGTACAACATTTTAATGCCACATTGTTGTGCCTTTCTTGTTTCTTGTTTTCATGGAACAAAAATTTTCTCGACACATTGACTATAAAAAATGTATATAAATATGTTGTTTGGAAAATTAACTTTAACCATGAAGAGTGTAGCAATTAATGAATTTAAATTAACATTTTTTATGTGAATGATATTTTTTTAGAATACATATGTTGGTAATTTAATAGAATAACATAAAACTATTAATTGAAATGGCAATACAGTGGAACTGCAATTTTCCGATTCAATTGAAACTGAACCCCATTCGGATGATTGGATTTTCATTAGTCAATATTTGTGTTGAAAAGGGGAGAAAAGAACATTTTTAGAGAAAAAGTCTTTGATTAATTGAAAGGAAAGTCAACACATTAACTTGTGTGTGTGCTGAGTATATTTACTTGTGCTGTACATTAGAAGCTTCTGCACTATGACACTGACTCTTCATCCCAATAATGTTTGTGCTGCACCTACACTAGGTTTGTAGTCTAATCTTTTTAAAAATTTATCTTACTTTTATCATCCCATTAACGTTTATGCTGCGCCTACATTAGATTGGTAGTCTAATCTTTTAAAATTTATCTTATACAGTGAAACCTGTGTAAGTTGACCAATTGCGGTGCACTACTTTATTGATCAATTTAAACAGATGGTCAACTTATAGAGGTTGATTTATACGATAAAGGCTAATTACGTTCCTGAAAAAAGGCGGTCAACTTACAAGGGTGATCAACTTTACAGTTTTTACTTTATTTTTGTTTCAGAAATTCTGAAAGTGATTCGGAAAGTTGGAGTTTGGATAATTGAAGTTCTACTGTAAGAGATATTCTAATATCTGAAAAATTGATATGGCTTTCAAAAAACACAGTAGAACTCAGAGTTTACATGTTGTATCAGATAAGGGTCTGCAGGGCTTAAAAATCTAAGCATATTATGAGGAGATCACATTTCCGGGCTTATTGGCCATGGTCTAGTTGGAGTAGAAATTCCAGACGTTTCGGCTTGCTTTGCTGCAGCCATCATGAGCCCGGAAATGTTATCTCCTCATATTGACGCCGGCCGTGAAAGCCTTAAACAGTATCTAAGCATATTGTTTAAAAATTCGATTTTTTACCACTCGTCGCTCTAGGGTAAAGAATCGAATCCGTACCTGCCACTATTTGTAGTTTAACCAGTTGGATGTGACCCTGAAGATAGCTCTGATTTTCTGATTCAGACCAGAAAATGAGCAATCCCTGGTCCAGCACCCCCAGAGGTATCGTTTCACTTGGAGGAGTGTGTGTAACATCCCCCTCTCAACTCTTTACCAGTGGGCTATTGGAATAAATCTGTAACACTTGCTTGTTTTTCGTTTATATGTATAATTTTATTTACAGCACATTCTGTACTAGCAACTTTTTACAAATTTGCTCCTTGGCTTGTATTTGCAATAAAAATTTTTATGCATTGACTAGCATTCAGAACCATTGGTGGTCTGTTGTACCGAGACGAGTAAAAATTGTTTCAGACCACCATTAAGTGGAATTCAGTATAACGTGGTGCCAGTGGTTGATCACAGTCAATTAAGAAATTTCCTGTTACAGTCAAACCACATTAATGAGTTGAGCGAGTGGCGCAGACTTCATATTTTTTAGGGTTTGTTTTTAAGAAATTTTAATTTTTATAATTTTTTTTGGGGGGGGGGTGCTTTCACCCTCATAACATGTGGGTAGGAATTCCTATTTAAAGGGGAACATCCCCTTCCGCTATAACTCTGCAGTAGGGAAAAACCATCGGCCTTCTGGATTTAAAAAAAATCAAGCTATTTATTCGAATAAGACCAAAAGTAGTAGGGCCTATTGGTGGGAGGGGGAGGATGGAGCGGGTCATGGCGCAGACTTCAAATTTTTAAGGTATATTTTTTAAAGATTTCAGTTTTTGTGGTGATTTTCTTTCTTTTTTCGGGGGGGGGGGGGGGATTGACCCCCTCGTTTTACTTAAGGGGTTAACTTTTACTTTCAGGGAAGCACCCCCTTCCCGAAAGTAAATGCAATATGGAACAGGCATCGGCCTTTTGGATAAAAGAAATTCAAGCAATTTATTGCAATAAGATCAAAAGCAGTGGGTCCTACGGGGGGGGGGGGGGGGGGTTGCAGCGGGTCATGGCACAAGCTTCAAAATTTTAAAGTTTTTCCTTTAAAAATTTTAGTTTTTTGATGGTTTTAATTTTTTTTAAGGACGGGGGGGGGGGTATGCCCTAGACCCCCTAATACCTGAGGGGGTGAAATCCTATTTTAGGGGGAACATCTTCTACAAGTGACTGATATAGGGAAAAGCCATCGACCTTCTAGATTAAAAAAAAAATCAAGCTTATTATTTGAATAAGACCAAAAGGTAGTAGGGCCTACGGGGGAGGGGGGGGAGTGATGGAGCGGATCATGGCGCAGACTTCAAAATTTTAAGGTTTATTTCTTAAAAAATTCAGTTTTTATGGTGATTTTCTTTTTTTTGAAGGGGGGGGGTTGACCACCCCTGAGATTGGAACAAGTCGCCCTTTCAGAAGAATGACATGTCGTCAAAATAAAAAACACAAAGTAGGGTCTAGTGGGGTAAAGTGGTCATAAAATCTTAGATTTTCAACTTAGGTGGATAATAAATACAATAAATTGTTTAAACACTTCAACTTTTTTTTGTTGTTATTTTACATTGCATTATTAAAGAATACGGTACATTGAATTTTAAAGAAAAAAATATTGATTTTAGTAGTTTTATAGCACTTTCTTTTCCCTATGTTTTTATGACCACTTTACCCCATGGGGTGGGGGAAAGTGGTCATAGCATGGGGTAAAGTGGTCATAGTGAAAAATAGAGGCAAAACCATTATAAATAACCCTATTACTTTTATATTTCGGTTGTTTTTATAGTTACGAATATATGCACGAGTACATGCGTGTATACACGAGTATATACGTGTCGTGTTATACATGAGTAAACGCGTTCCTATATGAGTAGCTACATGTATACATCAGATGCATGCATGCACGTGCCTACTCAAGAATATACATGTTTACACGAGTATGTAAGCATGTATACGTGATTACCTACAAGAATGTATACGTGTCTACGCAAGTTTTTACATGTCACGTGTACATACGTTTCCAGAGCATATACGAGTAGATACGTGTATAAACGATCATCATACTTGTATCTCGGCACATAAATGCTTATCTGAGTATATACGATTATACGTGTATAGTAGACTTATATACGCATATGTAAGCGTACATACATACACATATGGGTATACACGAGTTAATTCGTGATACATCCAGTGCGCGTTTTGGGGGGGGGGGGGGTACATGTCTACTCACGTATATGGAAGCACGAATATATACGTATGTGTATGTGTAAACACTATTATACACCTGTATAGGCGTATATACGTACATTTACGTGTATGCACCAGTACATGTATGTATACACGAGTATATACATGTATGCCTACAGGGTTAATCCAAACTCTTGGAGGCAAAAATCTAAGGGGTATCAGAGGGCAGGATAAGAAGTAAAGAATCGCAAGGAACTTATGGTTGCTGACGCGCTACATGTACACAAAGCAAGAAAGTGACGAATGCAAAACAGGAAACAAATTTGTTGCACAAAGATGATTTTATCCAACATTTTAGTTTAAGAAATATTTAGAGATTGTTAAAAGTTACGTCCTGTAGTAGCTTTAATACACGCATCGCAACAAAGACGCAGCGACTGATGAAGTTTTTCAAAAGCCCCTTTATTGCAAAAGATAGTGCTTTGTGATTGTGAAGCATGTATTACAGCTGCAGGCAGTAAATTTCATTAATCCCTTTAAAAATTTCTTAAGACTTAAAATGTTGTGTAAAATTGTCTTTATGTGATAAATTTGTGACCTGTTTTGCATCTATCAGTTTCACACTTTGCGTGCATGTAGAGCATCAACATTGTGTTTGTGACCATATTTTCCTTATGTGATTCTTGCTTCTTATCCTCCCCAATAATACCTTTTAATAATTTGCCCAAGAGTTTAAACTATCTCTGTATACATGTATATCATGTGTTTGTATGTGTCTCTACTCGAGTACGTACGCGTATATACGCGTCTACCTGAGTATATACGTGTTTATAAGTATACGAGTATAAGTGAATATATACGTGTACAGTCGAATGTATATCTGTCTAGGTAAAAAATACTTGCAGATACCCATATATGTATTTAGTGGTATATTTATGTGAATAAGTATATATACGTGCCTACACGAGTATATGCGTACGCATATGCATATACTCGTATATTTAACTCCGTTTACTGTAAAAACAATACATATTAAGTGAAATTAATATTTAATTTATATCTGCCTTATACTTAAAGATTAAGTGACGTCAGAAGAACAATATTCGTTAAGCCTAATATTATGACCACTTTACCCCATCTTACTTAAATTGTTGTAAATAATTATCCAAAATAGATTCAGCTAACTGCTAATGAGTAAGAGTACTTGAGACATGTAGAAAGCGTCCTGCGTGGTCAATCTGCTCATAATTCTAACAAACAAAATTTCCCAAGGAAGTTAAAATAGGTGTTTAGACTTTAAAATTTTTCATATTCACACAAAATATTTTTTTGAACCAAATAACATTTTGCCAGTTGTAAAATTTTGTATTCAAAATGTAGTTTCTAACCACCCTACTCTAAAATAAAATTTTCAGATTCATTTGAACATTATTTTTTTAGCTATAGTCATTTACTTGACGTATGACCACTTTACCCCATTGACCACTTCCCCCACCAGACCCTACTTATATTTTTCATTGCTATCTTTACTAATAATAAAGCTGAAAGTCTGTCTGGATGTCTGGATGTCACATGTCAAGAGGATGTCTGGATGACTGGATCTCTGTGACACGCATAGCGCCTAGACCGTTCTGCCGATTTTCATGAAATTTGGCACAAAGTTAGTTTGTAGCATGGGCGTGTGCACCTCGAAGCGATTTTTCGAAAATTCGATGTGGTTCTTTTTCTATTCCAATTTTAAGAACAAAACTATCATAAGATGGACGATTAAACTACGAAATTATCATAACGTGGAACCGTAACATGGGCACAAGTCAATTGGCGAGATACGAAATTATCATAACGTGGAACCATAACATGGGTACAAGCCAATTGGCGAGAAAATTCACCATACATTATTTGTAAGTATACAGGCGAACCAAAAGACCTTTTAATTTTTCTATTACGGGCAAAGCCGTGCGGGTACCACTAGTTCAAAAACAAATGCAAATATTATGCCGTGATACGCAAAAATACACTACAAAATCTCGAACAATTTGAAAAACCACACTCTATGCACACATATAATTTTAAACACTTGTTAACAGCTATATTTTCCCCTAAAATGTGTTATTGACAGCGAATGAAAAGTGATGTAAGTCACAAAACGCTGCGTTTCATATCTCGGTGAATATTGGTCGAAATAATTTCAAACTTTTTGCGTTGGAATTACTTTTCAATGGAGATTATTTCCCTAAATGTAAGTTGGGAGACCTGGGGCCCGTATAAAAAGTTAAATTTTGTATTTTTTGACTCATTTTAATTTTTACTTCAAACTTTCAATATCTTAACTCTGCATCTGATTTTGAACATTTTTGCGAATGGAAGTATACATCTAGGACTAACGGTTGCGAAAATAAAAAGCTTGCAGGTTAAAACGGAACACCCTGTATATAATAGCCAATAGCGAATGATCGAGTAATGCTCCTGACGTCATCAACAATGAAACTCGCTCCACGTTATGATGATTTGATAATATTTTTTGGCAATGTTTGACATGGCAGGGAATTTCTTTATTTTGACAAGACTGAACTGGATGCGGTAACTTAACTATTTTACTGGTAACACTCTCATTTCAGGGGAATGAAGAAACGAAAAAGTGGTCAACAATGAACGCTACCTACTGGAGTTTAGGGTTCATCCACTGGAGTTAGGGCAATTATCTCAACTATCAAAATATCACCAAACGGCCAATTGCTTCGTTCTAATGTAGAAGCAATTTTCACCCGTCATATCTTGACGGGCGATTTTCTAGTTTATATGTTACCGTTAAAGTATATAATGCAGTTATTTTATAGAATACCTAGTTATTCCACGAAATAACTGATCGTGTGCGTAAAAGTGTGTAATATGTTATTGATTTGACACTTTAACTAGTTATTCTATGAAATAACTAAGTATTCTATAAATGAACTAATGAGAGACAGTTAAAGTGTATACATAAAACGGCAGAACAATGTTTTATTTTGTATTTGATCCATGCGAAAAATTCAACCACATGTCTTGAGTTACAACGACATTAATCAGCAAATTTGGTTCAACGAGAGAAGCAACCACTCGTTTAGGTAATGACTTTGAGGAGGTCACCTCAAATGTCACTGGAGTTACATCTTCTAATGAATGGAGAGGGCTGTCAGCTGTAATCTCATATTTGCATAGCACACACGGTCGCTTCATTAAGGAAACATTAGTCGCTCGCTTGTGTGTGTGTGTGTGTGTGTGTGTGTGTGTGTGTGTGTTTTTTTTTTTTTTTGGTGCAATGCATTAAAGACGGATTTTTTATGCATCGAAAACGTGGTTTTTAGCTGAGAATGACGAATTCAATGTCATTTAGTGCTTCTCTCAATATACACATTTAAAAAAAAAATGAAGACTTTTTTTTTTTTTTCCCCAGCTGCCAGGAATTGTTTATCTTCTGCACCCACCAAAGTTGATATTGCTCTGATTTTTCAGAAAACCATGACGACGGTTGCTTTTAAAAGTTATTTGGAAAGAGAAATTTTCGTCGTTATTGTTCCAAATCACCTGTGGTTTGATTTCTACCATATTTTTTTCGAAGCATAACTCAAGCAGACTTGACATTAAGAAAAAGGGTTAACACGTTAGTTCAATCCTAACCAATAAAATTAGTACAGGAAGTATTTAGTTTTTTTTTCTTGCATTTATGATTTTGTAGATCATTACCATGACATCTTGATTAACCAGCACCTTAAAGAAACGAAGTTAGCTAATTACTTCGCAAGAAAAAGACGCCCCCGCCCCCTTCATCATATGAAACTTTTTTTACAATTGTTTTGAGATAAAAAGAAAATATAACAGGGTGCGCGACTTGGAAAATTGACGTTCTTTTTTTTTGGGGGGGGGGGGGGTTACCCGGTTACCCTAATACTCACACCAGAAGTTTTAAATGTGTTTGAATGTAGTCTGGAAGTCAGTTTTGAAAAAGGTTTTAAAAGAATTCCGGGGAAATATTCTCGAACCCCATCCTTTGCTCTAACATTATTAAAGATAGCCTGCACATGAAGATCTAGGACTGCAATTTGGAATAATTCAATTTCGAACAACTCCCAAGAGAGTGCTCACATCGTAACCCCTGAGAAATGCCCTCCCATCCCAGCATTCAAGATCGAATAAATTTTGTCTTTTGGATTTTAATCAAAAAAAAAAACTTCTGGAGGTCCTCCGAACCTGTCCTCCTCCTAATATCATTGACGATCCTCTAAAACTTCATTGTTAATGCTTCAATTCCGAAAACCTTACGAGGGAGATCCCCCAAACCCATCCCCCTATAACATTATTGAAGATCACGTACGATTGCGTTAATGGAATTTCAAATCTGTTTCCAGAGGAGTCTGAATTCAACTAACATTATTAACGTTTCCAAAAATCTTCTAAAAAATCGTTTCCTACAACATTGAAATCTTTTTCGGAACATCATCAACAAGAAGTTCTGTCTAGAACTAGAAGAGCCTACTTTCCCGTATACACATACTACTTTCTAGTACCTGATCAATATTCTCAAAAATAGCTGAAATCGCAAATATTTTCAAACATATTTTTAAAATACTTTAAGCTGATTTCTAGGAATAAAATATTCCTCACTCATCTAAAAAAAATAGATGTGTAAAAAAAAATAATAATAATAATAATAATAATAATAATAAAAACGAATAAATAAAATGGCAGCAACTTTTAAACAAAGCAGCTAATACACTTTTTTCCATTAAAAAAATCTTTAACAGCTTTCAAAACGAAAAAATAATAATTAAAATTAATAAGCTCATTAAAATAAATACATCATATCAAAAAAAAAAAAAAAAATCGTTTCTTTTTCCCCTGTTGCCAAAAACAATTTTTTAAATGAATTAATGCACTTACCAAAATAAATAAAAACAATAAAATGTCAACTTAAAGAAATAATTTTCATTGTCAAAAAAAAAAAAAAAAAAAAAAATCGTCTGCGCATATCTTTATGTAGAAACATAAATGACTTCGAGTTTATTCGCCGGAAACTGAATACCTAAATTAAAACTTTAGCATAAAAATAAAAACAAGTCAAATCAATAATAATTATTTCACAGTCAAAACCATAGCTGCGGAGTCGGAGTCAATCTCATTTTGGGGTAAAGGATTCGGAGTCGAATATCTAAGAATCGGAGTCAGTCATTTGTCCTCCGTGTATAAATTTTTGCCAAAGCTACGAAGTCAGAGTCGAAGTCGGGGAGTCGGAGTCCGATTAATTGTCGGGAACAGGAGTCGGAGTCTAGTGCCACTAAATTCTCAGAGTCGAAGTCTGGAGTTTGGCGTCAAGAGCTATTTCCAACAAAATTTGTTTGAAGTAAATCCGCCTTCAAGTACGGAATCTACACTGGTGTGCAAAAATTAAGGACGAGACGGTTTTTTCAATATAACTTTGTACAAAAGCTTTCCAAATCAACACATTTAATACCGTAAGATCCCCAATACGTAAGGACATGTGTAATGTAAGAACACTTACTAAAAGAGAAATCAGACGGATAAAAAGAAGCTTTATTGAAAAAGTAGCATGGAGCGCAATGCGACTGAAGGCCGAAACATCTCTGTGATGGGTGTCCAGCAAGAAACATCCGGTCTTTAGTAGGGGATATGATCTCTCCGACTGCTTGGCAGGTTTCACAGCGTCTGCCCATGCTGAGAATGAGGGTGTCAGTTGTTGAGGCATTGCTGCCCATTCGTCTTGCAGCGCCAATCGAAGTTCCCGAATCGTTACTGGTGGTAAGGTACGAGCTGCCAAGGGTCTGCCTAGGAAATTCTCGATGGGATTGAGATCCGGAGATCGTGCCGGCCAATCCATACGTTCAACATCCTCACTCTCTAAGATCGTTTAAACTGTATTTTTCGAACAAAAATTTAAAAAAAAAATTCTGAGGAACAGTCCCCGGACCATCCGTTTCCTTGTCACAATCGGGAATAAATTACTTCAGAATTGCGTACTTGAATTTGAAATTTCGAAAATTTATCTGAGAATGACCCCCGAATCACTTTCTCCAGTAACATTACAATAGATTACCTAAAACTGTTCTCCGAACTACAATTTTGAACATTTTCCCCGGCCGCCCATTTCTGGACATAATTGTATATATTATACAGTTGTTTGTTTGTACTATAACCGAGTAATATGACTCCCTGCTAAACCAGAAGCTAAATCTTTTCTCTCACCCTGCATATTGAAACATGCGTTTGAAAACATTAAAGGGCCGAAAAATGCGAACCCCTCCGCTCAATTTTTTGACCTAGCGTCGGCCGGTGCAGGGTGCACCCATTCAAATGCTGCGGAGCAACCATCAAGAACGAGTCCCCCCCCCCCACACACACAATAAAATAAAAACCCAGTAGAATTAACTGCCCTGAAAATTTCAAGTTTTATGGCTGTGCACCTCTTTCAATTCGTGCATTTCCCTTTCAGTAACTACTTGTATTCCTTATTCAATACTAGCTTAATACCCGGCGTTGCCCGGGTGCTTCTCAATGCAACATAACTTTCAGATAATTAAATGGAGGAATTCTATCTAAATGACAGTAAAAACCTGCATTCACACCACTCTAGAGTCAAATTTTCAAGACTGTAAATAGCACAGAAAGTTGAGCATTTGCAGAAAAAATAGCATCAAGTAAAAACGAAAAATCATGAGGCATGTTATCGGGGTTATGTGAACAATGTTCTTTGGTTCTGTCGTGTCCATTAGCACGTTGTCTGCGGTTGAAACAGATGGGCGGTACATCCATTGCCTTAATGCAGAGACAAATGATTGTCTTGCATATCTTGTGGGACAACCTTTTACGTGGTGCTTCGAATACGAAAACCGTTGTTCTGTGTTTGAAGGTTTTGTATACTTCAAGACATTAAAGCATGTTGTAGTACTCTTCACATACATTTTATTCTGGAAAAAAAAATCATGGAATGTCTTCCTAGAAAGAGTCGTGAGTAAAATTCAATGGCTTTTATCAGTTATAAATATATGCAAAATATGACACCGTTACAATATTTTCAGATATAAAAGTTAACGTTCCGTTTCACGGATTTTCTGGCGGTGTTTTTACTTTCACGGTTTCACGTGTTAGGTAGACTCATTTTATAAGTTTTTGTAAGTGTTCAGGTATGCAAGCACATTCCGTAGAAAACTGTCACTTAGTATAAATAATTTCACAAAATGTGTCTGTTTGCCTTTTCCGTGTAGATTTAGTAGCATGCCATGTAGTAAAATTGGATAAGTGTAAGTTGCATAAAAAGACGTACGTCAACTACATTTTATTTTCTTATATTTATGTCAAATTTCTATTTTCGTAGGCGAAAATGACAGTTAGACATTAATATTGGTGTCTTGCAACGATTCAAAATTTGTCTTGATTAAAATTTTATTTCCAATTTTTAAAATCTCACACTTTTGCCGTAAATGTTGTACATGATAACTCAATCTGATGCAGGTAGTAAGAGCACTTATTTAAGTTTGCTGCTCTAAAGTATTCCTTTGAGAATATCGAAATTTTAATTTACATAGGCACAGTCGTAATGAGGGGTAGGAATGGTTCCACTGAATAATAGTTGCTATAGATATAGTTGTAGTTATTATTTTAAGTTACATTAAGCATTAAAAATGGAGTACGTGAACACGAACTTATGAAAAGAACTATATAAAACCCGTCAATTGAACTGCCTTATAAAGAAATAGGCGTACACATTTTGGTCACTATCTGCGTATTTTTTAAAAAATTATTTGCAGGTCATGAAATTAAAAGAAAGAAAAAAACCGTCTTGTTTCTACTTACAACTGTATATTAGACAATATTTTGTTTATGTTTTACAAAAGCTTGTTGCACATTCTGTTCCCCATATCCGCAGCTTCAAAACGAAGGAAATGTATTTCCACATTTAGAAACGTAATTCAAACACTAAAAAGTTAAATTATTCAAAAATTTTTAATTTGTAAATTTAACTCAAATCTTGCTTCTAAATACAATTCTTAGTCCCCGTTCCAGCAGCAAAATGAAATACATTTTTGAGTGAACCCAACCTTAAGCATGCAACATAAAGCTATCTATATGGGAAATAGGTAATTTTCACATGCATTTAAAGTACTTGATCGCCTGCCCTTCTGACTTATTGATCGTGATACAGAACTTAAGTCTTACTGGAGATCTTAATTTCTTGAAGTTTAAAGAATGATGTATTGCGATTAGTGGTTATACATGAGATACAAATTGTTTCACCTTATCCCTCCACTGTGAACAGAGTTGCTTCTATAACACTGATGCGTATCCATTTTTATCTTACACCATTTTTTCAATGACAGTTGAATTACTTAGTGGTAGTTACAAACACTAATATTTTTCGATTGTTTACAATAAAAGTTATCGAACTGAGAGTCTTGGAATTGGAAATGGAGCTTTGCTCAACTAATTTCACGATGAAGACTAAAAAGAAAAAACTTTATAATGTGGAGTAATATTTCATCATGCCCATTTCAGGAGCAATCTCTTAGTGTCAAAAGTTGCATCATACCCGCTAACTGGTTTAAAATTATTGCTAGTCAGCGGAGATGCTCCACCAGGTGTACTATTGCTTCGAGCGTTAAAGTAACATAAAATTTTAAACGATTAAGAAATTTGTTTACATAAAAATGGAGACAGTTTATGCATTTTAAAAGTTTAAATTTAAATTAATATTTCTTTGCATTTTTTCAAACTTTAAACTTTTACCCTTCCAAAACTTTTAATTCCGCCGTATTACATTTCCGTGTGGTTTCGGGTCTAAAGGTGCACAGTCTTTTATTTCACCACACATTAGCAATCCTAATATGGTAGTTTATGTACATGTAATGAACCCCATGACTATCCCCCTCCCCCTTGAAAGGTAAATTCAATCTTTACTACTATGCACAAAAATGATTATTTTGCAATCCATTAGCCCTATTAGTACTTTTACCCCTTTTTCTTTGATAACCTGGAGCGATTTCGGTGAAACTTAGGTGAACCGAATTAGGTAAATCATGGAATAGTATAAATAACATTTACATATTGATTTGTTTAAGGATAATACAATATTAAATTAAATTTCCTTTGCAAGGATGTCGTTTTAATATAAGTTTAGTATTCTAACGCTAAAACTGTTGAAGATTTTACTTCGATAATTGAATGCATTTTTAATACCTATCTCATTTTGGTATTTTCTGTGCTGGTTATGCAGAAAATACAGATCAAAATTTCATTTATTGTTACGGTATTATTACTTGAAAACTTATTAGCAAAATGCGCAAGCAAATTGATGAAGAACCGACGGTGTTTCAATGCATCCCTATGTCTTTTCCGGGTGCAATTTAAGAACTACTGAAAAACAGCATTTCTTTTTCGTTCGGATTTTTTTCCAAACATGCTTTACGCTTGTCGCTAATCGACATTAACGGCCATGGTTGAGGATACTTTTTGTGTTGATTGCATATAAAATATCTCCTGGTGGTTATATGTTGCTAACCATTTTCATTTGCTTTGAACCAAGGTTCACAAATTTAACGATTACAGTTAAATTTTGAAGAAACTTCATCTAGAGCAGTTTTTTACGGGCTTTTCATGTAGACGTAATTCATAACTATAAAAAAATTTGATCGTGCAGAAAAGAGCAATTTTATGACTCAAAATATGAAATTAGACCTCTTTGGGTGTTTTTAAAATTCCAAAAACCCGCCTATATGAATTCCTGAGCAACAATTTACCTTTGTGCCAAATTTGGAAGAAATCCGACGAAAACTGTGGATTTGTATAAGGAACGTACACACACACCCACACACCCACAAACATACATCCATTTATATATATATAGATACGCTGTGATTTTGAGGGTGGTATTTCCCTTGAAAAATTGTTCATAATAACATTTTTAGTAAAAATTACTTTTTTATCAAACTATATCGCACTTTACAGTTTGTTAAAAATAGAAAATGAAACTTGATAGAAAAATTTAAAGCAAGATGGATTTGTGTGTTGGGGGAGGGGCGGCATTTTAAAATTTGCTCCACCTCGGAAAATTCCTAGATCCGGCACTGTGGTTTTGATTCAAATTACCTTCAAAAAATTTATAATTCATCAATTGCTTGAAAATTTTTATTCAGTGTGCTCTATGTTTTGATTTCAACGCAAATTCGAACTGTGCTAGTTCATTTAGAACTTTCGGAAGATACTGAGACCTGCACAGCTGTGCCAATGTCAGGCATTTTATTAATAAGGCAGCAGCGGCTGTTTGCAGAGCTGATTCTGGCGCAGATTCCCACGATACTGTAAACGGGGAGGTATGATGCCAGCACGTGACAATACGCCCACGTTTGTTATTTTGTTCTCAGAGGTGAACTAGCGGAGTTTCAATGCCTGTAAGCTATTTGTACAGGATTGAGAAGGTAAATTTGAATCTTGCCGGCTGTGTGATTGGTTATGTCTGATATACCATGCCAATCAAAGGTCATGGTCTTCGTCTACGGAAAGCTGAAATGAAAAATTGATCATTCAAAATAACGGTCAAGATTAACTATAGTTTGGGCAAACCTAACCTGGCAACGTCGTAATGGTGTGATTAGGATCTGCGTAGCCTTCACGATGCTTCCAGGTTAGGTTTGCCCCAACTACATTCGAATCTCGATAACTCGAAGCTTATAACTAGAATATTCCTTTATACCAAAGTTTTCATCGGGTCCCAAACTCCTGAGACTGTTATGGAAACTTCTTATAACTCGAACTACCAATAACAAAATTAAGAGGCTAAACCGTGTTCAACGAAACGATAGGCCAAAAGAAACAAATAGATTGATTTTTTGGGGATTTTCCCCGCAGCAAAAAATAAATGTAAGCCAATATTCGCCGTCTACTTAGCGCTGATTTATGCTGTTCCCGCCAAACGCCTGGTTGCCGCTACCAAATGGTGCATTTCTTTATTTAAATCAAGTCTATTTTTTCTGTGAGCACAGTATAGTTCATAAGGCGGACCATGAATTAAAAGAATGATTATACATACTATTTGCATCACAACTCTGTAGTAAACGAAGTAAGAGAAAGACATTCAACTCAATGGCATGTGCTTTTTCAAGTTTTCGTTCTCAATTGCATGTACTTTTCAGGAGTTCGTTTGCTAGCAAAATCAAGGACCGAAATTTTTATATACCGCTGTTGAATCAACTGCAGATATATTTCTGCATTCTCAATGCTTATATTTAAGCAGGGGTTCCCACAGGGAGGGGGGAGGGAGGGTTATAACGCAAGTTGCATCATCAAAATTTTTTGGAGATTTTTTTTAAATAAATTTATTTATTGACTGATTTTTAATTTAAACTATTAATTTATTTTATTTCGTTTTGTTTATGTATTTTATTTATTTATTTAGCTTGTGTGTGCGTGTGTGTGTGTGTTTGTGTATGTATGTCATTAAAAGTCAGAACTTTTCCAATGAAAAATAATAATAATAATAATAATTAAAATATATAAGTAAATAAAACAAATAAATAAAAAATATTCAACAAATAAAAAAAAAAAAAGAGAGCTAAAAGTTTTTAAAAAAGGGTAAGAGGGTTGAGATTTTTTTTTTTTTGGGGGGGGGAGGGGGATTTGTGACATTGAACTTGGGGAGATGGGCACCCCTATATTCAAGGTTGCAGAGCAGGGCTTAATTTGCTTGGAAGATCATTAATGTGTCGTACCCTGTATAATATATTCTGAACACTATAGAGCTCCCGCAATTCTTTCAATTGAAATTATGCCCTGTTGCGTAGTCGTGGAGTCCTTCTGTTTTTTGGGATAAAGTAGTTGGAGTTAGAAGCCTTAAAATTCCAGGAATCGGAGACGATCATCTTTCCTCCGAGCGTACAGCTCTGCAAAAACTGCAGAGTCAGAATCGGACTGATTTTTGGGTAAAGGATTCGGAGACTTGAAAATTCAAGGAGACGGAGTCGGTAATTTGTATAATCCGACTATACTGCTTACAATTTTGCAAAATTGGATTTTACTTACTTGGTTGAACACTTACTATCCAGTTGGTTCTGTACAAAAGGTCGTTTATTTGGTCTTCCGGACCAGCAGGAGGCACGGGATAGTCCGGGTACAGGAGAATAAATAAGGGACGATGGAATCGAAGTTGCATCTTCAAGAGCAAAGAGTCTGGATGTTCAATCGAAATTAAACCCCTTATGACCACGTTCACCAGACGATTGAACCTCAGTCAAATAATTCGGATTATGAAATAAAAAGTTCTTTACCCCCAGGGGCATAATTCGCTTAGGAGCCGGTGACGGATGTAGAGATTTGGAAGCCTGTTGCAATTCCTTTTCTGGGTTCCCCTTAGGGTGATTCAAAAATACATGTTAGAAGAAAAAACTTTCTCCTTGATAACAGGACACCCCTCAATATTTTTAGACTTGTAGATAGTAATATACTAGAACAATTTTAGCTTCCTATTTCAACTGAAAAAGGGTGCTCAACCCCCATCCCCCAAACGTCATAAGTATGGTGAGAGGGGTAAAAAAAGATATTGAACTGAAAAAACAAGGCTTCATATTATAATGTACTCGAGTAATATGCATATACATTGCAAAAAAAATACAAAAAAAAAACAGCTGGGGAAATTCAATATTTCTAAATTAGTGACATTTTCTATGCTACTGCTAATGTTAAATTAAGAGGTCATTGAGTGAGCACCCTCTTAAAATTTGAGTAAGAAGCTAAAACTTTTACAGCATAATACTATTAGTAAGTGTAAAAAAGTAGGGGGAATCCTGGACTCTAGCTTAAAAAAAAAAGTTTTTTTGAATCACCCTAGTGCCCCTATGTCTATAACAGAACTATATATATAAAAGAAAAATTCATGTGCATTTTTCTAGGGTGCCCATCCCTCAAGAGTAAGGGCGCACCTCCCTAAATTCCATACAGTCCCCCAAAGAGCGTGACCCCCTCAAAAAAGGAAAAAAGAAAAATGCCCCTCAGAATCCTCTCCTAAAAAGTTCAATGGTGTAGTCTGTGCCATGACCCCCCCCCCTCTAGGTGGGCACCCCTGCTTTACTTTTGGGAGCTCCCGAGAGATTGGAATCCAGACTATTTACACGCAAAAGTAAGTCTGAGGATAAAAGAGCTAATACACTTCTCTTTTCAAAAATTAAGCCCTGTTTGCACCCATAAATCAGTATAGTTGAAATTTTGCCGGGAGGAAAAACAAGTCACTTAGCTTATCGTTTGATTGAACTATCATCCGATCCCGATATTAATTTCAGCAACTGAGATACGAGCAAGGGTTAAACACTACGCATCAACAACGATAAGAGAAATGTGCAAAACGGGGTGTTCTTTCGAGTGGTGCTTCGATCAGACAATAACGGGAACAGATTATAAAACAATCTAGAGATTTTAAATAGATATTATCAAAATAGTTTTAGAGGTGTGTTCGTGTTATCATTTCAACACGTGTAGGATACAATGGCGAAAAACAAGTAATTAATGAGGAATATAAATACTGTTTTCAAAAACTGTACTAATTTAATGTAAACAGGGCTTAACGGGTGAAATGAACAACGTAAAACAATCACAAATTTGCAAAAAAATTTGCTTTTGCTTTTTTTAAACAACGGTATTTTTTTTTTTTTTTTTGTTTCGCTAGTGTTCAGTGTCCTGAAAAATTAAATAAGAATTATTCTTTCCTACAGTTTATAAAAAATCACATAAAATTCTTTTGTTTATCAAATACTAATCATATTTCAATTTTTAAGTACCTCTCTCATTAATGCTTTCCTGTATCGCAATAAAATGAGCCGTTCCAAACACTGAAGTAACTTGTAGGGGTTTTTTTTTTTTTTTTTTTTTTTTTTTTAAGACTATTTCTTTGCTTACATTATCTGACATAATCCTGCGTTTTGCTTCTGGTTTGACTGTTGCCAGAAACAATGAAAAATAATAGTAATTATAAACCTAAAATACCTTCGCTTTTTAAGTGTTGCCATAAACAATGAAAAAAAATGAATGAAGGAATTGTCAATCAGTTTCAAGCCTGAACTTAAGCAATTATATATTTGTGGGGGTAGGGGGGTTAAAAGCTTTCTTTTTTCACTATATTTGAACAAAATTACTTTTAAATTTGAGCATACAAACCAGCAATACTGAAAAAGCATTATAAAAAAAGTTAAAAAGCTATTTTCTATGCGCAATACATTTAGGTGTAATAGATGTAGTAAAATTTAGATTTAGAAGATAATAAAATATCCTTTTTTCTTTTCTTTTCTTTTTCTTTTTTTAAAAATAAGGATTGGTAACAAGGAAATATGTTTGAACTTTCAAACATTTCCACCTCAAATAAGTTTTTAAACCAAGAAATTTAAAAATAAAACATTAAAAAAATGCTTTTTAATTCTGAAGACCCTTTTTAGAAGCTTGGTTTGCGCTAAAATGTATGAAATAAAATAAGTTTATGGTTTCTTGATTAAAACGCTAAAAAGTTGCGGTCAATCTTAATGTCTTTTTATTTAGAGCAATTTTAAACTTACCAATAAAATATGAATGAAAAATTGTGGGAAGAAGAAATAGAGGCGGTATAGTAAAAGTTATTATTAAAAAGATGTATACGGACTATTTCTTTTCTCTCAATTTTTAATTTAAATTTTATTGGTTGCCTTAGAATAATTACTCTAAATAAAAGGATATTAAGATCAACTGCAACTTTTTAGTGTTTCAATCAAGAAACCATAAACTCATTTTATTTCATACTTTTTAGTGCAAACCTAGCTTATAGAAATGGTCTATAGAATTAAAAAACATTTTTTTTTACATTTTTTAATTATTTACGAGCGATAAGATGTTGCAATTTTCGAGGTAACAATAACAGAGGGGGACAAACTTTTTGTTGCATCCTGGAACTTTGTAAAACAGCAGATAGCCTATATCCGGTACTAGCAGTACTCGCATGGCGATGCCCGTGCTAAGAAGTTAAAGGAAGTCCGTTGAACAAAAAAAAAAAAAAAAAAAAAATCACGCCCCCGCTCCCCTTCTGATGTTAAATGATCATTTTCTTTCAACTAAAATGCGTACCCACCTTTTCAAGCGATCTATTAAAGTCTCTTTGGAATTTAAAACTATTCGCCAAAACACATAAAAAGATTAACAGTTGCTTTAAAATTCAAAATAATCCTTCAACTACATAGTTCATCGCTTAACGCGCCAAGCAACTATGTTACCGTTACCCTGCCCTTTAGCAAGTGAAGCGTTTTTTTCCTGCAATTTTAAGTGTTACGCCAAATAAACTATGCTATAATAACAACGTTATAAAGAACAATCACTATTGAAGAATATTACAAATCAAGTTATTTTCTTAGATATGTAACTCTCTTTAACTACAAAAATAAAAACAAACGTTGAAGAAATAAGGAAAACAAAACTCAATAGAAAAATCCTTACAAAAACAATTTATGTACCTAAACATCGAAAAAAGAAAACGCATTCAAAAATCTGTTCGCTGATCACAACAGCGTAGCATGGGCATGGTTCCTCGAAGCTGTCGTCACTGTCGGTCAGCGCCCTCTCGAAGAGTTAACTTACTCCACCATCTATCAGGAATTCATAGAACTAAACTAACCCCGCCATCTATTAGTAATTCATAGAACTAAACAATTCATTAAACATTTAATTTGCAATAACAAATATTTCGGTCAGTCTGGTTTAAAAAAATAGCCTATAGCCTTCCTCAATAAATGGACAACTCAACACAAAAGGAATTTTTCAATTCGTACCAGTAGTTCCCGAGATTAGCGCGTTCAAACAGACAAAATTTCAGTTTTATAATATTAGTATAAAAATAAATTTTTCCGTTTTCATGACATCTTTTATTTCTGCTGCATGCCTATTAGGCATTGCGTAATTTTATATAGCCTCAATAAATGGACTATTCAACACAAAAATAGTTTTTTTTAATTCTAACCAGTAGTTCCTGATATGAGCCCGTTCAAACAAACAAACTGTTTAGCTTTTTTAAGTAAATAATTAATAAGAAAAATAAGACTGTTATGTCATGTAAACTTTTTTTACAATTTTTTAGGATGTTCTCTAAAACGTGCTATCGAGATTTGCATCATAGCTGACTGGAACCTACTCTCACTAGATCACGGAGCCCGCATTTTTAAGCCGAGCCACCATGGCTACACATGTTTTGCGTTCCAAGTATTTTATATTATAATACAATTTTTCCCGTTTTCATTACATTTTTTATTGCTGCTCCACTCCTTTTAGTCAGCGTGATGTTATATAGCCTTCCTCAATGAATGGACTATTCAGCACAAAAAGAATTTTTCACTTCGAACCAGTAGTTCCTGAGATTAGCGCGTTCAAACAAACAAACTCTACTGCTTTATATTATTAGTATAGATTACGAATGATTGTTGCAAATTTGTAGCCAAATAGCTTGAAATTTGTTTCTAAAAAACAGATGGAAACTTCGTATCAATACAATCAGTATGTAGAAATGATAATAACTTATCTCGAATTGTCATTTTCTTTCATTTTCTGTGTTCTCCCATGTTATCTATACCAAAAAAAAAATTGAAATACATTTTAATTTTACATGCGTTCTGGACCGCGAATTTCATCTAAGTAGGAGGGTTGAAAAGAAAAGAAAAAACGCAGCACATGAAAATCTCCAAATATCTTTGAATCCTGTTCATTGTTTCTTTATAACATATTTTTTAGTATTCTTAGTGTTTTATTACTGTGTTTACAGTTAATAAATATTAATTGAGCGTAATCAGCAATTCCCCCAGTGATCAATTATTGTCCCATATATAAGGCGCAGCATTTAATATGTCTTTCGGTAATTGTTTTAATATTTACAATAGATTTGGAAACGCTAATCAAATGCTAGCACTTTTTAATAAACTTCAAAATAAGTGCAACACAAATAATTGAATTTTTAGGGGGGGGAGAAGCATCTTGGTAAACATAAGATAAATAAGATATTTATCTTATCTATAAGATAAATTTACTTTATCTTCCAGTTTGATGGCACTCTCAGCTTCAATGAAATGACATCTGCCTCCAGCTTGCTTATTCACTAATCCTTGCTGATGAGTTCTATTAAGAACGAAACTGCAGTCTCAGGATGTGATAATCGGGTATATTGTATGTAAACATAAACGTGTTTGGAAAAGCAATGATTAGTAAGCAGTTTAAAAAATGCTTTATTTTATTTAAAACTAAACAACATATTACAATTAGTGATACTGGAGTACAGAGTTCTAAATTTGAAGACGATTTGGGGACTCAGTCACATCGAATTCTAGCATACTTCGTATAGTCATATCTGATGTTTTTTCCCCAATAGACATTGAAAACTGGTTAACCGGTTCTCAAGGGTTTTTCCGAGTTCATGGTAAGGAGGAGCATCGGAGCGCTCTTCTTACTATCTACGATTGTGTATTTTCCCACAAGAATATTATTATTGTTATTATATTATAACTTTGGGGATTTACCTTGTTTAAATTTATTATTCATCATGGTTTTTTCGTTAGTTATTATTGAGCAATCACGATTGCTTACTGTTCTCATTTGACTGTTTTGAATTCCTATGATTTTATTTTCCCACCGCCTCCCTCTGCCACCACCACCGTCGCGTCGACCGGCCTCACGATGCTGCTCCTCCTGCGAAAACCGTCTCCAGGTTGCGTCCATATCCTACACACACACGCCTACACACACATACACACACTCATGCCTGCGCACAGACACAAACACACACTCCTACACACACATACACACTCATGCCTGCACACAGACACAAACACATATGCCTACATACACACACACATACGAATGCCTACACACACACGCGCGTACACACACAGCACTGCATACACAACACGCACCCACATGCATACATACACACATACACACGCACCTACACACATGCGCCTACACAAAACACACACGTGCATTCATACACACACACGCTCGTGATTGCGAAAAACATAATTTGAATTCAAGATGCCAAAAATTGAAGTTAATATATATATATATATATTTTTTAACCTTTTTTTTGAGCAATCACATTGCTCATTGTTCTCATTTGACTGTTTTGAATTCCTATGATTTTATTTTTCGCCCCGCCTCTCTCTGCAGCACCACCGTCGACCGACTCCTCCCGATGCTGCTCCTCTAGGGAAAACCATCTCCAGGTTACGTCAACATCCGACACACACACACATACACCTACATACACCTGCACACACACACACGCATACCCACACACTCATACCTGCACACAGACACAACCACACACGCCTACTATACACACTCGTGATTGCGAAAAACATAATTTGAATTCCAGTTGTCAAAATGCAAGTTATTTTTATTATATTTATTTATTTTATTTTGTTTTATTTATTTATTTATTTACTTTATTTTATTTATTTATTTATTTTTTGTGAGTAGTAGGGGATGAGTGGGTACAGTGAGACACAAAAATTCAATTACATTTATTACTATTAAAAACGCAGAAATCAATTTCTTTCTAATGCTACAATATTTTTCACTGTTATAATAGTGGATCTGGAGATTTGTCTCGCTGTTTCCCCTGATGAGTGAAAACAGTGGGACACATGTTTCTTAAATTTGCGAACTTTGAAAGAATCTTGGAAAAATATGAATCATTTTTTGCCGTTTATTGTTTATATGAGTATATTGCCTTTGGAAAAGCAAACTTCGTGTCGCCTTGGCATACAGTTATCAAATTTACCTCGTATTTGTTTGGGAATGAGATAAAATGAATTAAATGATTCTGGATTGATAAATTGGTTTCAAATGTCAATTTGTGATACAGCATTTGATAAGGAATGAAAATTCATTTCACTATAGCATTTGCCTATAACTAGTACACCAGCGTTTTTCCTTTTTTCAGGAAATCTCTAAATAAGCTTATTTGACTTCATTTTTTTACCTAGACATGTTGAAATTTTAAAACTTAGATCAATATTGTTACATTTAGCATACAATAAAAAAACAACAACAGCAAAAATATTTTAATAGAATAAGTTCAAAATGGAAATATTTATGTAACATTATTAAGCAAAAACAGTCATAGTTCAATTCAAGCATAATTGTTTTGTTGGTGCAGGGCTTTCAAACTCATTTTATTATTAGTTGCATCAACGTTCAGTTGTAATTAATTTTAATTCAATATATACTTACTCCACTTTTGATATTAAAGTACCACAGGAGCAGTGAAACGCGAGTTAATGGTGTCTCACTATTCCCTCATTGAAATATAGAAACTTAGTTTGTGCAAATTTCCTAGCAAAAAATACGAACAATATTCTGAGATTAATATGAATGTTACATAATAGGCTAATGTACCATTTAAGATATCAGTCTTAAGATTTTATAACAGTTTAGAAATAATGCAACCAACAGTGCAGATTTTTTAGTTCGAATGGGTCAAATAATGATAGCTAGAAATATACTAACTGGAAATAAATTACTGTCGTCTCACTATACCCGCTCCTACCCAAAGAAGGTTGGGTAGATGGTTGGGAATAATTCTGATTTTAATTTCTCTTGCTATATACCACAAAAAAAAGTGTGTTTTTAAATTCATGAAAAACATCTTCACATATCTTTCTTTATTTGCACAGTACGAGGAAAATACGATAAAATAGATTCGAATTTATGAAGATAAATTATCTTCTTGCGTATCCGAACATCCATCATTACCTCTATTTATCTCTATAAACATCCTGTATATCTTGTATGAATATTAACAACCAAAATGTCTTAGATAAGAAAGGATCCCATATCAAATATGCTAAACTTTTTTATGGGGCCAAAAGTCTGGTGCGAAAATATTGCGCTCGGTTGCTTGCCTTAGATGCACGTGCCGATCTTCTTCTTTTTTTGAAACGTTGCCAAAGAAGCGCGCAACAATGTAACTCGATGAGCTAAAAGATGTGCACTGTAATCAAAGTCAGTCCAAGTAATGATGTCACGGGCAGCAATGAAAAATAATTGTGTTCGTGGGTTCAAGGATTTTTGCGGTAAATAAACATAACGAGAGTTTAAAGATGTTTATTGAGAAATTTGAAATGACGATAAGATGCGCTCTGAAGATTCGAATTTCTTTTGAAGACAGAATGGAATGGATGCAAGGACGGATACAAGGGAAGAGCGACGGGCTCGATCGCTCCCTCCTTGAGCCGAGAGACAGGAACTTTCTTCGTGTATATTTTCGATATTTAAGTTCAAAAAATTTTACGTAGTATTCGATGGTGTTAGAAGAAAGGGAGCTCTTCCACGGGATTCTTCCCAAATTGAAGTCTTGAAAACGCAGTCGTAGCCCACCTCTCTTTAATCCGGGGATATGGACCCGAAATTTCTGCAGTATTTTTTTCGAAATCAAAGTTCCAAAATCTCAATTTCAGACGATCTTAGATTCTTTTAGGGATAGGTTCAAAGGCTCACCCTGGATTTTTTTCAAAAAAAAAAAAAAAAAAAAACACACACACACACACACACACACACACAAAACTGTAGGACACATTTGATACATTTTTTGAAGCAATGGGGTTCAGTACACTCCTTCGAAAGTTTTTAGAAATTGAAGTTTCAAAGAGTAAAGAGTAAAAAACAATCGCACCTTCCTTGAACATTTTCTGGATCCACCCTTGAGTGGAAGTTGAATTCATTCTGGGAGCAAACAAACAGGAATTTGCAAAAATTATTTTTTAACTGTTTTTTCTTCATAAATATGTGTGGTGAGTACAATAAATCATTGGCTGAGTACTACAATAACTGCAAATTTGGGAAAAATCGAATATTTCACTTGCATTGGAACTTTTTGTTCGAGAGGCATTAAAATTCTGATTGAATAAAACGTAGAAACGGTACTTTAATATCAGTTAAGGAGAAAAACCAGTTTTGAAAGCCGAAATTTTAATGTTTTTCTTGATTTTTTTTTTAAATGGAAGAAATAATCAAAATTTGTTCAATCTTGGAGGATATTTTATTCATGTTTTGAATTACGCTTTGTAATTTTTTAAAGTTATTTCCACCAGAAGTAGTGGAGTTAGAAGCTGCTATCCATGGGTGGTCACCATCAGAGCTTGTTGCTGGTAGGCATTATCGAAGACACAATTTTTATCTGTAATCATTACAATATTTCTTTCTCGTTAACAACATTTCCTAATTGTGATCAAACAAGTCGAAAATTGCATGTTTTTGAGGTGCTTGATTACAATGTCATGTTTTTCTATTTTTTTTTCCAAATTTCTTGCATTAAAAAAAGCATTTTGAGAAATGATATCATCCCGGAGTTAGGTTCATAATCATAATTGAATGAAGAATATTCACACAAATTTTCAAAACGATTTGACTCGTCTAAATTGGTACCCCTCCCCTCAAATCAAATCTTCATATTTCCTAAAAACCATGAAAATCATTAATGTGGTAAAATTTTCTCGAAGCAATCTGAACGTAACTGAATTGTAGTTACCATATTCTAACATTCACCCTACTTTCTAAACTGAAATAAAAGTTATGTCACATTGAAGTAGATTTTTGCATCTTAAATAGAGAAAGAAAAAGATGTAGACTTTTTCGCCTCGATACAACGTTACAAAAACCGTAAAAAAAAAAAAAAAAAAAAAAAAAAGAAAAAAACAAATAGAGAAAAGTCTATAAAGGAACGGCGCAAAAGGGGTTGTTCCATAACGATGTTACAGAGACTTTAACATTTTTAAGCACTTTTATTATGCTTGGCGTGATTGTCACGGAAACATCTGAGGGCTGCTTTTGCTTATATCTCAGCAACTAGACCACTTAGAGACTTCGGGATTTTACTAAATGATTTGCTTAATCTTAAGGTACAACTTAACACTTTAAAATTCAATGTTAAAATAAAACTATGATTTCGATTAGGAGGGGGAGATGGAAAATAGCAAATTTTATGTCATTTCCCTATTAAATGTTTAAATATAAAACATTATTACAAATTTTGTTGCCTTACAACAGCAATATTAATAGTAATCATAATAAAAAGTTTGAATCAAGGCTTCTCTTGAGTAAGCATGAAATTAATCCACTATAATTCCTTTCTCAGGATTTTTATCCTCATCTAAGCCAATAATCGAAAACGGGGCTAAGTTAATAAGACATATATTTGGAGCTTTATCACGAGTAACTTGTATGTTCTGAAATGTGAATTAGTTTCGCAAACCTTTAATATTTAAATGGTTCTAAATTAGCACATAAACAAATTCTAAAGGAGAACAAGGATTAGTTTTTAGTGCCAATCACTTAAAGTTTTTAGTTTTTTTCTCTTTAAGTATAAACCATATATATGAAAAAAAAGAGGTGAAATTTCGTGATGTTAACATTATTCTATTTCTGAAATGCGTTCACATTACAAAGGATAAAGTAACAGATTTTTTTTTAATACTAAGCATTTTTTATAATGCACTCAAAAGAACAAAATAACTTTTTTGGGTCAGAAATGACAATATTTAAGTATTTCTGTAGTTTTCAATGAATTTCAAGGAAATGACAAACGAGGAAAGTGTGGCTCAAGTCATTTGAAACCTAACTTTCCCAGAAAAATATACATGTTTCAACACTTAAATTTATGACAGAAAGTTAGGACTTGAGCCGCAGTTTTCCTCGTTTGTGGAGTCATTTTCTTGGAAAATTGAAAACTACTGGAATACTTAAATATTGTCCTTTCTGACCCAGAAAAGTTATTTTGTCCTTTTGAGTGCGTAATGAAAAATGCTTAGTACTTTTTTTTAATTCCGTTATTTTAATTAAAAAGTTATATTGATATGGGGTGTCTAAATAAAATTTCTGTACCATATAGATTTCAGTTTGTAAAGAAGAAATGAGGTTGTAAGTCATTGTAGAAAAGGAGCTTTTTTTTGCCGAAAATCTCGTATGATGTCAAGTTGAATGAATCTTTTCATGCATTTTTCCACCACTGAAAAACGTTTCAAATCGTAGCCAACGGAAATCTGAAATCATCAGAAGGGAAAATGCAATTGTGAACATTTATTAATATTTTGATATCGTTTTGAAGCAAGTAGTGATTAAACTCTTGACGTTGCGCCCGCCGCCCGAAAGAAATCACTGTAGTTTGGGATTCACGGCTCACTTTGTTCTACTACACGAAAGCTAGCTATAAGGCAAACGTTAACAACGAGTGGGAGGAAAGCAGAAGAAGCAAACGTGCCGGTCGAGTGCTTAACTTAGCAGACAGGAGACACAAAAAATGCATATTTATTCATAATCAAACAAATTTTGCCGTACCTGATTAATAAAGTTAAAATTTATGATGCAGTGAATATGAATCACATGATAAATGTCGCGGAAGTTTACAAAGTTTCTCAAAAGAAACATTCTGAAGTTTCGCTTCAGAGAACGAAAATGGAGTCTTCTTATTTTCGCTGCACTCACATACACATTGTTGATTTCAAGTCGTCAAAAATTGGTTCCTAAGAGATGAAATTCTGACTTGAACAGTTTTTACTTCCTTTTACAAAAAAGGAAGTATTGTATTCGCGAAAAAATTTTCACTCAAAAATCGACCTGAATTTTCATTTTTCTCACCCCCGAATAAATGTTGAGTTTTTTTTTTTTCGACCCGCTTACACGTGGATATATGCCTAGGAATGTACAGACACCCGAAATATCCAACTTGACGAACCCCGAGTTAATTACAACGAATTTTCTCGTGACGTCCGTATGTACGTATGTATGTGCGTATGTGTGTATGTATCTCGCATAACTAAAAAACGGTATGTCCTAGAAAGCTGAAATTTGGTACGTAGACTCCTAGTGGGGTGTAGTTGTGCACTTTCTCTTTTGGGTGCATTTGGATGTTCCTAAGGGGGTCTTTTGCTCCTTTTTGGGGGGAAATCATTGTTAATTTCGATGTAAACTCAAATTGTGTTATAATTTGTCGGACACTTGGCGATATATCGCCAGTTTTTTGGTCGCCAAGATTTGTCGACAACTTGGCGACAAATTTAGCGATTTTTTTTTCTTTTTTTTATAAATTTGGTTTCAATTTGTCCATTGTTGGTGATATTTAGAGAGTAAACAATTGAATCACATAAAAATTGCCAGTAATGGGGAAATGACATTAAATTGGAGTAAAAGGAAGTCATGTGATGCACACATCAGCTCGTTTTTTTTTCTTTTTTTTCACAAAATGAGTGTTTCCATTTCATTGATCAGAAACTACCACGGATCAGCTTACCTGCAACTGACTATAGTTGAAGCAGACCTAACCACCGCATTGTCGAAGCTACGTAGATCCTAATCACAGCATTATAACTAGGTAAGATTTGATCTTACTATAGTTTGGTGCTTTTTTTTTTTAATCCAAGGATCTTGGCAGTCAATGCAATCGCACTTTACGCTTCTTTAACTCATTTCTGATTTAGTTTTAAAGGGTTTTTTTTTTTGAGGGGGGGGGGGAGATCTCACTTCCCACGTGAAGCTATTACAGAAAAGTTATATCAGGTATGATTTCCCTAAAATAAGTTGAGCTCGGCCTAACAAAATGAAAATAAAGTATTTTGACGCACTAAAGAGTTCTAGATATTACGACTATTTTTGAACATAAAACTAACGTAACATTAATTTCTAAAGGTAAATCAGAGGCTTTATGTTTGTAGCAAAACTTTATGCTGTTCTGAATTGTCATGCTGGAAGTTAAACGGCTAAGAGATGGGAAGTGTTACTCATAGGAAATATCCTCTTTTAAAAGTTATTTAAAATAAAACATAAATGCTAAGAAATGAATCACATTTATTTAAAATAAAACATAAATGCTAAGAAATTAATCACATTTATTTAAAATAAAACATAAATGCTAAGAATTTAATCACATTTGTATTCCCTGAAATAGAAAACTGAAAAATATATTTTCTTCCTACCAACTTTACTTTTTTCAAAGAAAATAGTATTTTTTAAAATAATTCTACAAGCAGTGGATTTAAATGCTATATTTCGGAACCATATTTTAGTATTGCAACAGTTGTTGTTCTTGTTGTACTTATCAAAAACTTTTTAAAGATTTTATTATTGTTATTATTATTATTAGGACTTAATTTGTATGAGACCTCAGGAGGGAGGAGCTCATGTACTTCTATTCAACTTTATGCGAGTAATAGCATATTAGTCGGAATTGAGGCCTATTAAAATAAATTCTGAAGACTATAGGGATCCCGGTGTTCCTATGTCAGAAATTAAGCTATTATTATTGTTATTGTTATTATTGTTATTGTTATTATTATTATTATTATTTAAATTTTAAATATTTTATTGCACAATCTATTTATTATTTTCCTTTTTTCTTTATGACATTTTAAATACATTATGCATTTTTTTATCATCATAATAATAATCATCATATCATTGTTAGCAATACTACTTTTTATGTATTTTATTTAATTACTTTTCTATTATTAATAGTAAAATTATCATTACTTTTTACATATTGTATTACATTATTATTATTGCGGTTTTTTATATAAAATTTTACTGTAATTTTAATTTTATCTTTCTTTTCACAATATAAAATTATTTTGTTGTAAGTTACCTAGCTTAAAGATGAAAATGCTTTCAGAACCTTATATGATTAAAACATTTTTTCTTTCCAGAATGAAACTTTTTGCTGATAAAAATGTAGTTCAGTTAGATAGATATCGAGTGCAATGTACTTCGCATTTTTTATTGAATCAGATAAAAACTGAATAACTTAAACGATAGCTATGATTCATATATAACGCCATATCTTCTGATTGCAAAATTGTTCCTTTTTAAGAGCCGAAAAAGTTTTGTAATCAAAGAAATCGATTTGTTGCATTGAAATGACGACACAGAACATATGAAAGAAGTCAGAAATATCGAAACAGATAACAGAGAACAAAAATGGCGTCAAAAACTGAAATTTCTAAGAGTTAATGTAACATAACCAAATCAGGCATCAATGGGTTTGTTGATAAACCTGTCGACAATCGATTAGTTTTAAAATGTGCATCATAATTAGTGCTGAGAGTAAAACCCTAGCAGGCCGTCATTACAAAATTTTCCGAAGGGGGGGGGGGTGCAAAGGGTTTGTGTTCAATACCTTTAATAGGGAAAAAACAACAAAATATGTACAAAAATACCTAATTTCATTCGGTTTCTAAAATCCGGGGGGGGGGGTTGCAATTGGAACCCCTCCCTCCCCCACACAACACATCGCTCAACAGACAGGCCTTCTACCTCAGGTAGCAAACTTGTTTCAATAACGTTTCAAAGTGATTACAACGTTTATGAAAACCATTTTAAAAGTTTATGAAACGTTTCAACGTTACGTGGATACCGAAAGCGTCACCGGCCCGGGAAATATTTCTACTATGAAAAAGTGTTTTTTTCTCTTCAGACCTGAAGGTTTGAACACTTCAACTGTTTCGTGGCTTTGAAACACGTAGGATCAGCAGCGGGAAAAACAAACTCTATTTCCACACCCGAGGTGATTTTTGAAACTAAACTGTTGGTTAGTGAGGACTAGGTAATACACATGAGATATTCTGAAAGTTCCTCGTCTTTCCAAACAATTGCGAAGGCGTCATTCATTGTTTGTTTGAAGATGATACTGAGAAAAATGCTTTTTCTTTTAAAGTGTAGTGATCTTACATTTTCTTCTCCAGTAGGTCTTTAAATGCGAATTAGATAGATTAAACTAGTTTTTCTGGTCATGTGGAAAGTTACTGTAAGATTCATTTATGAATTTCGATTTCCCAGCTATTTTTTGATGAGCAATTTAGATGTTTCCATTTTACCCCATATATACTGTACTCTGGGATAAATGGAAAAAATGAAGTTTTTCATTACTCCAGTTTTTTTTGGAAGATTAAATTTTTGTGTAAGTAACACAAAATGTGTATTTTACACGAATTAAGTGCATGAATAATTTTTTGTATGATTTTTCCTTTCTAAATGATTTTAGATTACATTTGGAGGATTCAGCGTGTCGCATGCAACCTACCAGAAACAGATTGAGTGTTGTTGGTGTAGAGCTTCTTAAGCCTCTAAACTGATTGGATATAGTGCAATTTATCTACACTATATGACCAAAAGTATTGGGATAATTTCAAAAGTTCAATTTTTTAAGGATTTCTCAAGAAATAAGAGACCTATTGTTTTATAACTGTTGTCACATGAAAGGTATGCTCCAGCTGTAATTTTCAAACAAAAGTTATATCACCCATGCATTTAGGGGATAAGCAACAAATTGAGGAAAACAAAGATGTTTTTTGATCATCATTTATTGTAAATAACTAAGAATAAGCTGTAAAATTCAGAACTAAGAAAGCTACTATGTACATTTTTTTTACAGATTTTCGAGAAAGTAACATATATATTGACGAAGATATAAACATTTCTTTCAAAACTACGGATTTTATTTGAAGTGTTTTGGCCCATAACACACGAAGTTTTCCATCAAACCTTCTTAAACTTTCAGAAAAGTTGGCAGTATACAAAAGAAGTAGAATACTAAAATTTGAAGTTAAAATGTTGAAAATTTGATAAAATATAAACATTTAAAGCAACTATATTTCACTGCGCTCGCGCGAAGGATAGCAATTGATAACTTTGATAGCTTAAAACCCAACTAGGTTCTCCAACTCATGATAAAATTCCAGTTCAATTTCTTAAAAATTCAGTGTCTTCAGCGATCTAATGAGCCGAATTTCAATAACTCTTAGACAGGCGACAAATCGTGAGGGATCGTTCGCAAATAATCTGTTTTCATCATGAATCACGCTCAATGCTTGCAAGCGAATGTTGCAAACTTGCGAACGACCCCTAAGATTCGTTACCTAGACAAGAATTATTGAAATTTGGCTCATTAGATTGCTGATAACTTTCTGGATTTTAATGATATTAAACTGAAATTTCATTATGAGTTTCTGTAATTTTTTATAAATTTTGTGAATTAATGCATGCTTAACTTAACGAAATAAACAAAAATGTAGGCACATTTGAACATGTTATGTTTTACTAAGATCGCTTCAAGCAAAAAAAACTGGAAAAATTCTCAATTAAGGACAGTTACAGTTGTACTTCTTGGACAAACATTTTGAGCAATGAGCCATTTATTGTTTCTGTGGTGGCAACTTCTTTATTTTCGCAGGTGTGGAATTTTTTTTTATCACTGTCTTCTTCACGTGATAACATTTTTAAAACTAACTGCTCATCTAAATCTAACTATTTCGAACCACTGTATGAACATTCAAGTAAATTCATGACAGTGTTTAAATTTTTTATTAAATTATAATTTTTTTATTTTTGCGAATTAGTTTTAAAGTAGACGATGGGGCACTTGTGAACACAACATCTAGGGTCACAAGTAAACAGTTCTCATAGCCACTCTCCTTAATATTATTATTAGTGTAGTATATTTTAAGTGTTGAACTATGAGTAAAAATTATTTTCCTTTAAACAGTTTGTAAATTTATTGTCAATTGTTATTAATATTAGTAAACATAAATAAATAAATATTTAATACTTTAATTTTTTTAATTTTTTGTTACTAAATATTTGATCTATAATTTAGTGTTATATAATACTTTCAGTGAAAAAAGAGACGAAATATTTTCATTTAATTAAAAACTGAAGTTCAAAATCATTTTAAAATACATTATCAAACAATGTATATTTTGCTTTAAAGCAAAATATATATCGTGCAACCCTTACATAAAAAAAAATTCTTTGCATTATGTAGTCATATGAGTTTTTGTCTAGTCTATTCAGTGATCAGAACAGGCTACGAGACTTCAGAATTTGACAGTGCGCAGTTATATATTCGAGAAAAATATTTTCTTAGTGAAAAAATAACTGTACAATTGAAACTGACGCAGTATAGGTTACAAACCCTTCAACGTATTTGTTATTTAGGTATATGTTTCATATTGAAGAAATTTGCTCTAGAATATGATGTTTTTCCTGCATTTTTTTTACCCGTGTTCATATGTGCCTCAGACATGTTCACATATGCCCCGCTCTAGGGGCACATGTGAACCAGTGGCGCACTCAGGAATTTTTCCTGCATGGAGCTAGAATTTTTTAAAGAAACTCTGATACGCGAAGTGAGAGGCAGCACCAGTAAAATTTCAACAGCATCCTCTCTCCCAGGTTTATGTATATTTTTTTTTAATTTCGTATTATTAAAGTTTTATTACAGTTGTATTTTGATTATATTCAAACTTAACGAAATTTCAGGAAAGAGAAAAATAGTGTTCTTTCCTGTTTTCAGTGATTCCTCTCTCCATCCATCGAACTACAAAATCAGTTTAAATTTTTAAATGATGTAATTATGCTCAAATTGGGGGAAAAAATCTTGAGTAAAGAAAGATGCAGCAAATATTATTTTTTAAAACATAAAGATGAATCTCATTGGTGGATAAGTCTCGGGAAAAGATTTTTGCAGCAGCCGTATTTCAAGCGAAGTAATTTTTAACCGTTTTGTGAAATTTCCGAAGTTAAGGAACAAGAAGCGAATTTCAGACCTTTTCTTTGGCCTTGTCAAAGGGGCAACGACCTTTTCTGAATTCCTTATCTACGGGAGGGGCTAAAGCCCCTGCTCCCTCTGTGGGTGCTCCACTGATGTGAACAACTGCAGATGTTTTTTTAAAGATACCATAAAATAAAAAAAAAAATAATTTTTTTAAAAAATCCCCCCAAAAAAATCCATGACGCAAAGAAAAGTGTATTCAATCATAAGGACACTTTTGCGTTGTGAAATTGAAAATATTTTTTGAAGAATAAAGAAATAAAAAAAAATTGTTCACATTAGCCCCCTTTCCCCCAACTTCTTTTTCACAGTTACTTTCTTCAAAAAGTTACCCTGTTCCAAGGTACACGAACGCTTATGTTCTTTGCAACGTTCTTTACTCTTTGACGGTATTTCTTCCTTTTAACTCTTTACGATTTTATGTTTTGTATAAAATGCTGTATTTCACATCTATTTCTTTCATACTTAAGTGGACGAAAAATAAGTACTGATGAACTAGTTTCAGGGGATCCGCGAAACTAAATTTTTGGGAAGACGGAGTCTCAATTCACCAAGTGGAACTCCAAATTTCGCTGAATGATGATAATTTTGACAAATATAACTCCAAATTTTCCCAAATGATTAATTTTGCCGAATCATTAGACAAAATTTGCCGAATAAAGAAATTTTTGGGAGGACACGGTGACCTCCCATCGAGGCGCGCTTAACTCCTTTCAACTTCTGCGCGATAGTTTTCTTCATAACGTAACATTGTTTCGAGGTACAAAAATGCGCATATACTTTGCTTTGCCATGTATAATTCATTTAATGCTATACAATGCTCACCAGCGTAAAAATATTCATAACATTTTCAACTAGCACAATTATATTAACTGGTGCACATAATTTCTCTACCACGCTTGCATCAGAGTAGCTTGCAACTTCAAAATATCTACGCGAATAGTTTTGCGTACTAATTGTAGCTATTTTTCTTTATGAATTATGTAATTAATTGCCCTTGTTTAGGTATGCCGTTTTTTCTAAGTGGACCATGAAAAAAAAAATAAGCTTGAAGACGTGTTTTTGTATTAATAATTTCGAATAAAAAACGTGCAAGAATTTGGTTCTCTGAAGTTTGAGAACTGTTTTTCCTGATAATATATATTATGTATTCTTCATTGAAGATAAAAACAGGTTTTAGCTTCGATAAGAACCGTCTTTATCATTTGATATTTGAAGCACATACTTCGCAAGGTCTTAAAAGTAAAGATAAGTTTTACGTTATCAAATGTAATTCTGATGAATAAATTGTGACCTATTTTTTGACTTTATGTCTTAACAGGAATAATTATACTATTCATGAAGAAGTCTTTTTTACTTTCTTCTATATCTAATATATAGAAGAAAGTATTGGATTCGTGCAAATTTTCGAATTTCGAATTTTGACGGATTCGAACGTTTTGAGGTGTGCTGTGTCCACTTCGACTATTTTTGGAAAATGTGTGTGTATGTGTGTGTGTGTGTCACGTCTGTGTGTGACCAGTTTTTTATGGCCGCTCTACAGCAGAAACTACCGCATGAAATCGAACGAAGTTTGTTACACATATGTGCCCCTACGTGAGCTTGTGTCCATTGGTTTTTGGTGTGAATTCCTCCAAGGGGGTGGTGCAATGGCACGTTTTTTGAGTTACGCATGCTTGATATTCCTCAGGAAGTAACTGGCGGAATCAAACAAAATTTGGTCCATATGTTGCCATTAACAGGAACAGGTGTTGATTCAATTTTGGTGTCAATAACTCAAACGGGGGTTGAGCTATAGAACGTTTTTTGTCGTCAATTGTGACTGCTGTATCTCAAGAAATAATGAACGGAATAAAAGAAAAATTTATCGGCAAGTAGCCCTTAGTGGGTATAAGAGCTGATTTTATTTTGGTGCCAACAGTTAAAAAGGGGGTAGCGCAATCGCCCGTTCTTTTTTTCCATTGTGAGTGCCCTATCTCAAGAAGTAATGCTACGCTCTAGTTGAAATTTGGAATATATGTGAATCCATATGTAAACAGGCTTTGGTTCAATTTTGACGCCAATCGCTCCAAGAGGTGTTTAGTTTTTTTTTTTTTTTTTTTTTTTTTTGCGAATAAAAATAGCTTTATTAATGCAACAATAAGAAAAATAAATCGTAATAGATTGTCGTCTGCGTATTTCTCGTGATTTTAATTGTATGGAAGTGATCGGAAATATTATTTCAATGATTTAAAATTTTTAACTGTTGCCCTCTTATGTTTGTTAACAAATAAAATATTTGTAATTAATTCAAGCAAGGCTTTTAAAATGACTTTCAATTTTCGCTCTTTGCTTTGCTTTTGCAATAATTCAGACATTGGGATGGTCGTGTAATTTTGTTTTTGTTGGAAATATTGCTTCCTCGTCAAGCATGGGAAGGGATCAAAATTATAAGAAAGATATAGAAGAAAGTTTCGTGATGGCCACAACATACTAGTTTCTTTTTTTGTCATTTAGTTGTTAAGAAAGTTAGTCTCTATAAGAATTGAAAATTTTCCCGAAATCAAAGCGCAAACAAGCTGTAGTCAAGGTCGTATCCAGGGTTCCCGTTAGTGAAGAGACAAGCATAGGCTCAACAGTATAGTGGTTTTTAGTTGCCCCCTTTCCCCTAGTACGGACCTCGAAAATTGCTTAAAATTATAGTCCTGCTCAGTTGCCCCCACACCCCCCTTTGGTCAGATAAGATCTGAAAAGTGGTTTTCCAGGGAAATTTTTCGAAATTACAGTCCTAAAATTGCAATTTTTAACTCTTTGAGGGCTTGGAAAGAGCGTGGGAATCAGAGATTCTCTTTTAGGTAGCCCACCCCCCGCCTCTGGCTACGCCCATGGCTGTAGTAACACGGTTTATGTTACAGAGAAATCCTTGGTTAGAGAATTCCTCACCCTTTAAAAGTACAGAACATGTCCCTTGTCCCCACTATATTATATAAGTGCACCTTCTTGCGTGCGTGCATCTTCCTTTTCTTCTTTTTCTGATTCATATCACTATTATATAGTTCTACCGCGAAGAAATAGATAAAAATGTTTAGTGAGTCACTTTTTTGTCCAATAGAATTTTTTGAAAACAAAAGTAAGACTATCATAATAAAAAACAAAAGAGAGTAAAATATAGGTATTTTTTTAAAATTATCTTGTCCTACTAGTAACAGTAGTGAGTTTCTTTTTAAAACGATTCTCTTTGATGCATTCTCTCTCTGAATGATGGATGAATTTATAAGTACAAGCATATGCAAAATAATTTAGAACGGATGACGATAAATTGCGAATGCATTTTATGTAAAATTTGCCCTAGACGCTCCTTCCCCGCAATACTGTGCCCTATTTTCGGTGAGATTTGATTAGATCCGGTTGCCAGACGTCCCGGATTCTAGACAAATTTCCGGTGTCCCGGTCCGGTTTACTTCACGTGCCGGTAAAAGTAAAATTTGACTGTAATTTCACTGTATAAATGACCAAGTCTAAAAATAGTTAACTGTGGGATTATTTAGGAAAATTACTTTGTCATTTGTAACATTGACTTGTAAAATTAATATCGGATTAGCTTGTGACGGTTTTTACAAAATTAAAACCAGCCAATAAAAAATACATGAAAATATTGTTTACATTTTTATCAGTCAAAGTGTATGTTCTTACTTTAGTAACTGATAAATATTAACATGAGAGAAATATTGTTTAAAATTTAGCTGCTTGTGTCATTTATTATTTCTCCTGGTTTAGGTTCATAATTAGTGACCATTTATTCATAGCACTGAAAATGAACTACCCTCTTAAACAATTAAAACAGTCAAGGGGGGCATTCCGGTGTCTCGGTTGACCATTTCAGAAATCTGACAAGTTTATACATAGATTAAATTTAATTTAAGCTGTATTGAGGGAAAATATCAAAACTAAGATATTTTAATTTTTGTAAACTCTGGGCGTCCCCTCCCACAGATGCGTGTCACCCTGCACAGACCCCCTCCCCCTCATAGTGACGCTACTGTGCGAATCTTTGATAACAGGTTTATTTGCTTAGTGTTTCTTTCGCATTTTCTCCACGCTCTTACACGTGCCATCAAAGGGAATAGAAATGTAAGATGACTCATTTATCTGGTAGCAGGTGTTTACCTGTCTCTAGATAAAACCGAAAAAATAGAAATACTGTCACATAAAGATGACTTCCAATAAAAGATTTATCTCCAAGCTTTTGTAAATATATTTTCATCACTTTTAGACTATTCGAAAGAAAAGAAATAAGAATGTAAAACTGCATTCGGAATAGATGAATTAAACATAGCTTTACTACTGTAAAAATGTCCAGAGCTCATGAAAAGAATTTTTATTTCTCATGAGCTACAATTAATTTTCCTTCCCATTCTTTGTTCTATGTTATGCCATTAAAAACAATTTTGGAAGTCTCTTGCGCAAAATATAAAGTGACAGATAGCTTACAATTTCCATTTTAAGTCAAACATTATGGTTTTTGAATAAGAAGTATACTGTTTTCCATAATGCCAAAATGGAAATTAATGTGATTCAAGGCAGTGGCTATATTCGGTTTTATGGCGCAAGAGCCTCAAGGCTCAGGGGTGCCCACAGGGGAGGATTATGGCGCAAGTTGCGCCATCAAAATTTTGGGCGGAATTTTTTAGTTCTTTTTATTTATTTATTTTCATTTATTTATTATTTAATTTTAAATTTAAATTATTTATTTTATTTTATTCTGTTTACATTTTATTTCATTTATTTATTTAGTTTGTGTGTGTGTGTGTATGTGAGCATCCTCCCTACTTTGTAAAACTGTCTGTTACTAATTTTCGACAAAGAGATATTGTCGCCAAATACTGAGACATTTTTGGTGATCATAAAATGATACTAAACATTTTCTTCCGAAACAGGTAGTAAAACTTGGCCAGTGTTTGAAATTGTGCACAAAGACAAACTTATGGAAGTTTTTGTGCTGTTTAATAGATTTGCCTTATTTAGTTAGCGGATTATTTTATACTTTAACAAAAAATTTAAAGATTATTTTAATTGCGATATTTTGGTTACATGGTGAAATGAAAGCCGAGAAACATTATTAAGTAGTCTTTGGTTGCAAAAACAGCGTCAATTGAAAAAATTGCTTACGTTATAATTGAATCGTTATGGTTAATTTTTACTATGTTCTTATTTCTAAGAAATTAATATATATATATTTAGAAACTGATTTCTAAATGTATGTTCGATGCATAAAGTCATTTTCAAGTAATAAACTTACAGATATTTTGAAAAGACTTTCTTTCTTCGAGAATAAGAAAAAAATAGGCTTTTCTGCCTATGCATTAAAGCCCAATTGGTGAAAATCTCTTATGTGATTGACAAAAATGGATGTCATATTTGAAATCAACGCACCTAATAGAATAAAAGTCACTCATTACCGTAGAATCACTTTTTCATGACCCGAAGTTTGCTGGCCTGTGTAATTTTAGACTATAAACATTTTCTATTTTCTAACTGTTATCAAAATCAATTGTCTTTTTTACTTAGCTCCGTTATCGATTATTGGCATTGATGAGGATAAAAAACCTAAGAAACCAATAAATTTCATGCTTGCTCCAGAGAATTGATTCAAAATTTAAATCATTTAATGGGGAAATTACATGAAATTTACTGTTTTCCATCATAGCTTTTTTAAACTTAGTTTTTTAGAAATAAATTATAGCCTATGTAGCTTCCTGATAATGCAGCTATCTATGGTGAAAAAATGGTTAAAATCCAGTAGTTTTGAAGCTTATCTCGGACATAAATACAGAAGTAGCCATTTATGTAGATGAGGATAAAAATCCTAAGAAAGCAATAAATATCATGCTTGCTCCAGAAAAGCCTTGATTCAAAATTTTCATGATGATTACTATTAATATTGCTGTTGTAAGGCGACGAATTTTTGTAACAATGGGTTTTATATTTAATCATTTAATGGAGAAATTATATGAAATTTACTGTTTTCATCATGACTTTTTTAAACTAAGATTTTTAGAAATAAATTATAGCCTATGTTGCTTCCTGATAATGTAGCTATCATACTTAGCATATGGCAAAAATTGATCAAAATCGGTCCAGTAGTTTTGAAGCTTATCCCGGGCATACATACAGTAGTAGCCATTTATGTATATATGTAGATAATCTGGTACTTCATAAGTTATATTGCCATTGGCCAATCCTAACATGTTAATGTATTTATACATGTAGAATTGTTATTGAACAAACCTATTTTCTCAAGGAAAAAAATTCTGGTTTTGCCAATACATGATTATATTAGTATCTTACAGGGCTGTTTGATTTAAACCTCTTTTTTTTAAACCAAGTGTTTTTTTTATTTAAAAAAAAAGTAGATGTGTGAGAGAGAGAGAGTTTTTTTTTTGTTTCTATTTTTATTTTTATGTTTTTTCTTTTTTCTTTTTTTTTGAAAGACTGAATTCTTTCTCCACAAATGTTTTCATAAATTTTATGTATTATTGAAAAATTTTAAATCCAATTAATGCAGAGTAACCAGCAAAGCTTTAGATATAAATTATCAATTAATAAATTTGCAAACATATTTGTTTTAATGTAATTTAAGTTTGCTAAATAGTTTTTCTTTCCTTTTTTTCATTTTTTTAAAAATACAATTCAGCATTTTTTATCAATGCAACTTTTCCCATTTGGTTCATAAATATATAAAGCAGACCAACTATTTTTTTCTAAAATTACATGGAGAAAAAATTTTGTCGTCTTAATTTATTTTTCTTTTATTTATCTTTTACATTTCAAAATAGCCCAAAAAGCATATTTCAGCCAAACCTTCATTTTACTACCTAGTTTACTTGATTACTTACGATTTATAGAGATAAATCATGAATCATTGAAGCAATATGTAGTGTATATCAAATGACAAGAAGAAAAAAATAACTGAAGAACTTCAGTTATTTTTTTCTTCTTTTTCTTTTTGAAATAACTTCAAGAGTACTTAGAGTAGGCATAAAATGACTCTAATTCTGCACATTTTTTTGGCATCCACGATAGATCATGCATTCAAAGGAAGAAAAAAGAGATGTGTAAAATTTTGACAGCAGAAAATATCCATGTAACTCTGTGATCTTATAATAAAACTTAATGCCAAATTTTCACTTTTCAAATACTTTTTTGATCCCAAAACAATATAAGAAATACCCTGTATGAATGGTGGAAGAATCAATAAACGTTATTTTTCATAGATCAAGTCTTTATATGTGTATTGAAATGTGTTAAAAGGGGGGGGGGGGATATTTTCATTCTTCGGATTTGTATTGTCAAAAATAAGGAATACATTAGGATTGGAAAATACTTCAGAACTTGTTTTTATTAAAGGTTTTTAATTAAAATGACTTTTTTTAATAAAGAAATTATTCCTAAATGTATTAAAGCAGGAGAAATAATGTTTATAATGAAAAACATAATGATTAAGCTTATTAGCCCTATTTGTATATTGTTCTTGCTGATGCATTAGGTGAATTATTACATGATTTGTAACTTTTTTAATTATCTTAAAACAAAATATGTGTTAATCTTTTGACTTTTAAAGTGGTGTAACGTACATCAGACATGTGATTTATTCGTAGATACTGAAAAATACTTTTCATATATGTTTCAGAAATTTAAAACATATGATTTCAGTTTTACTTTTATTTATTTATCTATCGCAGAGAGCGATAATTACAAGAAATTAATTCACAACATTTTATTCCTGGTTATTTACAATCAATCATGTCTCAACTCTCATTGAAAATTATTTCTTTGATTATTTATTTACATCAAGGTCCATTTAAGTGTAGTATTTTTTTTTAATTTTTAGTATGTAGTTATAGATTTTCAAACAATATTTCCCATATGGAAAGCTCTACTTTCAATTCATAACATCATTATGACCTTCCAAAAATAAAATTGTTCTTCTTGCATATCGTGCTCAAACCAAAAAAAAAAAAAAAAACAACCCTGGTTTAAAAAAAGGAAAGAAAAAATATTATTGTTATTTCTTAACGGCTTCCCCCCCCCCCCGAACCCTGGTGTCTTGCAAGTGAATCTTAAATCCAGCACGTGAGCTCGTTGCGGTCAAAAAACATTTGGAGTGTTGTGAAGTCAGCATGATGTAACGTGATTGTTATGCCATAAGTCATTGCAGAAAATGTCACGATACCGTTTTACAAAAAATATCGGGATTCCCTCAGGTATTAACGAGCACGATGTAGTGCACAACACTTGCAACATTTGGCAAAGTCGTAGTGGCCTGAGCGGTAAGGCGTTGGACTCTTAACCAAAGGGTCCCGGGTTCGATTCCAGTCAGTCCAAGATCCATTGTGTTCGTTAATGGGGACTGGGATACGATAAAAATACCGTAGTCAAAAATTAAATGTCCTCCAAGTGAATCATTACCTCTGAGGGTACTGAACTAGGGATTGCTCGGCTTCAGGTCTGGATTTACAAAAAAAAAAAAAAAAACGATTTGTCGCAGGACCCCATACAAACGGTTAAACTACAAATAGCCGTAGGTACGGGGGACCCTGGAGTGTGATGTAACATTTGGCAAAGAAACGATCATTCGAAAAAAAAACCACTCTGAAGTGACTAGAATGTGAAGGCAGAGGAACATTGTACAAAGTGAGAAACATGTTAGTCAGAATAAACAGAAAATAATAAAATGTTACATTATGAGGGATGGTACTGCAGACACCAAGCAGACAGAACAAAAATAAAGATTCATTTGAAAGAACAAAGAACTCTAACTCCCACACAATTTAGCGAAACTCAGAAACTAGAGAGAGAAAAGAAATCTCTCTTTTGTTTTTATTTTTTGACAACAGCAGTTGGTAACAATGGAATCTGACGATTGTGTTGTCGCGCGAAATCGCGTTTGTGCTATTGTCAGCGAAAACGAAATGCGTCACATCCTCAGGATGTCACGTGGTGTGAAGTGAAAGAATGGAGGGAAAACTTTTCGGTTGTTATTATTTATGAGTCGTGAATTATTTTTCCTTCCAAAAACAAACGGAAAATGCCTTGAACTTGGTGATGTGACGTCATTTTCTTCTGTTCCATATTATACAATATTTGCCCTGACATCTTTATTTTTCTTTTATGCAATTTGTGTCTCGGGGAAACCTGAATCGAAAGAGGATCTTTCAAATGTAAAGTCAGTAAAAGCGTAGAATAGTTAAGAAACATTTTCCTTGTTTTTTGATAAACAACATATTACTTTTAAGTATGTTTTGAGCGTTAACATCTTGTTAAATTATTTAAACAAATAGCTTTTCAAATTAAAATTATAATAAATCCTATTTTTTGAGCAACAATAAAATAAATTTTGTTCTAGTGTTAGTTCTGTACATTGTCTTCATACAGATTGTCAGTAAAATTGCAATAAATAAAATCACAATGCACTGTATTATGAAAAAGCGGTACCTCCTACTTATCTGCGTTACAGATCTCTTGAATGTATCTGCAATGTTGTCAATATGCACTCCATAAAATAGTAAAATTCAACCAACAAGTCCCTAAATTTCACCACTTTATTGCTCGTCGTTTCCCGAAAAGACTTATTAGACTAAGGTTCATCATCGATTTTTTTCACTTTTGAACTTGAATCTTCTCATAGTGCGTAATAATCTAGGCATAGTGACCCTGATCATCTTTTCTCACAGAACCTTAGACTAAGGCTCATCATCTATTTTCTTCACTTGTCGACTTGAATCTTCTCACAGTGCGTATAGGGAGGCACAAAGACGTAGATTTATTGATCATCGTTTCCCAAAGAACCTTAGACTAAGACTCGTCATATATTTTCTTCACTTGTTGACTTGGGAATTGGGATCTTCTCATAGTGTGTAATAATCACCGCATGAAAGAAACTTTTCAGAAACAGCAACATCGATTATGATCAGGTTTTTGCGTTCTGAAACGAAATTAAACCTTACTATCTATATTTTTATCAGTGTGGACTTTCATCTTCGCTCTTCGCATAGCGCGTAATAACCTCATAGAAGAATCTTCGCAGAATAGCCACTCTGACAAGAAGGTTTTTGAAAACATTGAACAAGCGAACTTCTATTTATTTTCCACATATATTGATCATCATTCGGCTATGTTTTCTACGAGCAGGTTTCTGTGTACTAAAAAGAGATTAATGCTCATCATCTAATGGAATTGATTTTCATAGTTCGCAATAATCTCCGCATGGAATTTCCTTCTCAAATAAACAATACGTATAGTTAGGCTTGCCAGACGTCCCGGTTTGACCGGGACAGTCCCGGATTTCAAATAAAATCCTGATGTCCCGGTCTATTTGCTTCACGTCCCGGAAAAAGAAAATTTTGTTTACAAATGACCAAAAGAGTCTAAAAATAATTAACTGAGCAAGATTATTTAGGAGCTACTTTATCATTTGCAACATTGACTTGCAAAATTAATACTGGATTAGCTTGTGAGGATTTTTACAAGAAGATTAAAACCAAAAAAAAAAAAAAAACTGTCTAAAAAAAGTCCTATAAAACGGAAAGTATTCTAAATATTGTTCTATTTTTTATTCCTCATTCAAAGTGTTTTTCTAATTAAAATAAATTGTAGATGTTTACATCTTGGAAGTGAAATGTTCAAGTTTTATCTGCTTATGTCATTTTCTATTACCCCTAGTTTAGGTTTATTATTATTTATTCATAAAATTAAAAATTAACTCCCCTATAAAACGCTCCAAAAATCAGCCATGGTCTGTACTCCTTTGAATACTAGCTACGCTTGGGGAGGAAGAGGGAGGGGACAATTCCGGTGTCCCGGTTGAACATTTCAGAAATCTGGCAAGTCTACCTATAATGAGCAGGATTTGGTGTTCTGAAGAGAGATTAAGGCTCATCATCAATTTTTATCTCTGTGGAGTTTATTGTTTGCATATTTAGAAAAAATCTGCTCATTAAAATACCTCTTTAGATTAGTCAATACCGATAATGAGCAAGATTCTGCATTTTGTCAAGAGACTAAGGCTCATCATCTGTTTTCATCACTGTGGACCTTAATATTTTCATAGGGCGTAATATCTCCGCTTGGAAGTACCTTCTCAGAATAAGCAATACCTATAATGAGCAGGTTTTAGTGTTTTAAAAAGAGTTAAGGCTCATCATCTTTTTTATCCCTATAAGATGTAAGCATAGTTAGTAAAAATCTTCTCGTGGAAGTACATACTCAGAGCAGTTTTTGCATTTTTGCATTCTATAAAGAGACTAAGGCTCATCATCTATTTTCAACCCTGTGGACCTTAAACTTCGCTTTCTACGTAATAGTCTTTGCATGAAAGTACCTGCAATACCTGCCATGACCAGGTTTTTATGTTCTGAAAAGAGACTAAGGTTCATCATCTCTTTTCATCACTGCGGACCTTAATCTTTGAGAGTGTAATAATCTCCGCATAGAAGTACTTTTTCCAAATAAACAATACCTATAATGAGCAGGTTTAGATGTTCTGAAAAGAGACTAAGGTTCATCGTCTATTTTCATTCCTGTGAAAGTTATTCTTCGTATAATTATTAATAATCTCCTCATGGAAATACCTCATCAGATTAAGAAATACTTGCCACGATCAGATTGTCGTGTACTAAACTGAAAAGAGACTAAGGCTCATCATCTATTTTCATCACTGTGGACCTTAATCTTTGCATACTGTCTAAAAATCTCCACAAGGAAGTACTTTCTCGGAATAGGCAATATCTGTTATGAGCAGATTTTTGGGTACTGAAAAGATAATTAACATAAGAATTCTGCAATACATTACAAAAAAAAAAAAAAAACAGTGTCCAGGGGCGCCCCAAATTTAGTTTTTGGGAGGGCGAAATTGCTCAATTTGCTGAATGAAACTCCAAGTTTTGCCGAAGGATAAAAGTTTTGCCGAATGGAACTCCAACTTTAGCCGAATGATCATGATTTTGTCGAGTCGTCAGACAACATTTGCCGAATAAGGAAATTTTTGGGAAGTCTCAGTGACTCAAAGTGACCTCCCGTGACTTCCCATCCAGGCGCCCCTTTCAGTGTCTTAGTATAACGGAAAAGAATTAAATCAGCAGAATACTTCATTACACGAATGATTAATTTTATGACGAGATCAATAACAATTATTGATAGTTTTAAACTAAAATCACCCACGAACGTTCGTGTTATGATATAGAACTCTTCTCTCGATGTTCAGTCTGACCTGAAACTTTAATGTTCACGCATTGTTATTGTTCGCATCGGACGCAAAATAACAATAAATTATTTACGCGCCTTTGAGCAATAATAAATATTATTTGCAGTTCTAAATTCATCCAAGTAAATGTAGAGTAATAAAAAAAAAAAAAGAAACGCAATTTTCAAGGTTTAGCAAACATTTCGCGAAATACTTTGCTTTATTGCTCACATTTGTCAAGATAAGCACGATTACACCTGCAACCGGATCTTCGCTGACTACCTATTTCGCTGCTGTCAGCAGTTACAGTTAGTGTTTTTTAAAGCGAAGCACGTAATAAGTGATAAAATTAACAGGGACGGCCCAAATTAAAGTAGATTACATTGAAAACGTTTTCTCACCTCAAAAATAAAAGTCTTCCCATGATTCTTTTTTTTTTTACTTACATTTTTCTTTCTTTTAGGGATTTGTCGGGAACAAGGAGAGGAGGGGGAGGATTATGGCGCACGTTGCGCCATCAAAAGTTTTTTTTTGGGGGGGGGGGATTTTAATTTTTTTTAAATTTTTTATTTAAATTTAATTTTTGATTTATTTTAAGTTTAAAGTAGTTATTATTTCTTTTTCTGTTTATATTTTATTTCAATTTTTTATATAGTTTGTGTGTGTGTTCTGTACGTGTGTGATAATGGTATGTGTGTCGTTAAAAGTCAGAAGATTTTTAATAAAATAATAACAATAAAATCATTAAAAATTAATTTATTAATAAGAAATATTCAAAAGAAAGAGCTAAAAAATAAGAAAGAGAAAGAGTGTTGAGAAAAAATGGGAGGGGGGATTTGCGCCACTGAACTTGGGGGGGGGGCACCCCTGGTCCTGAATGAGCGAGACCTCTGATGACCGGTTCTTTAAATTGAACGGTGCAATACGATCTCCTAAAAAATGAACGACCGTTCTTTTGAATGATGATATTTATTTTATAGTCCTTTCTCTCTCTATGTCTGTCTCTCACTTTGTGTATACTTCTTCCTTTGGTATTACTTTAATTTTGTACACTTCAAAATCATTTTGTTTTTTATTTTCGCCTGTGACCATACACCCATACAACGCTTGGAGATACGATACTTCTATTTAGAATCAATGCACTGTTTCACGTAAGTTCATATTCTGTTCTTCATTTGCATTTCTATTTTTGTAACATTGAAAATGGTTTTTGAGGACGGTGTTCGGTAACTTTTTTTTTCAAAAGATCAATTTTGCTAATTTTCTAACGTCACGTCGATTTTATTATTTTATTCCTTTTTTTTTTATAAAATAAAGTTTATTTATTCAAACTTGTACCATTTGGGAATCAAACTGCGACTTAGGAATGGAAAAAAGATTCCTTACCACTCGGTCACCGAGAGTTATCTTACAAAATGAACAATAATTGATTTATGCGTCTAAACCTAAATAAAACACTTTTTGATAAAACTTTATGGGCATATTTTCTTCCTGTCATCTAATCTTAGTTGATTTTCCTTAAAAGAATATTAATGACAGAATGAAACATTTTCTATGTGCGTGAGTAACTCTAGTAGAATTATCACTCGCAACTTTTTTAAACCCACAACGTCGTTCAAATGAACGAATCCAATGAACGGGCTAAAAAAAAAAGAACAATCCTCATTGAAAAGAATGACATTACCCATCTCTATTTTGCCATCTCATTTCTTTCTCTCTCTCTCTCTCTTTTTCCTTTTCTTTTTACTTACTTTCCAACCACGGATTGCATGGAATTTTCAAATGTCCAGATAAGACGAATCTATGTGAATAAAGGGGAAAAATAAAAATTTGATGCGCGTATTCCGCTCATTTGAATGAGACTGTGCTTCTGCAAAAGCTGACATTGGTAAAAAAAAATAATAGATTCTTCCATTTCCGGCTGTAAAACGGATGTTTGTCTTTCCATACAATCCGTGGTCAGACAGTAAGTTGGGGAACATGGGACAAAGTGAAATAGCAGGGCAAAGTTAAATGGCGAAATATTTACTCTGTTTTTAGCTCCACCTATCTGGTATTATTTTAACTATGTATTACATTATGAAGAAGTCTATTCTACTCAAGGAAAAAAATACCACCTAAGATTAAAGCATTTGGTAATATAAGCAATTTTAAAAAATTGGTACTCATATTATAATATTTTGTTGTAAGTTAAAAAAAATTTTTGTTACTATAAAATGATCAAGTTCTTGTTATTAAATTTTAAATATTCCTTGAGACCTCCTAAAAATCAATGCAGTATTATTTTAGTTAATATTAAGCTTATTTGTATTATAAATAAATTGTACAATTAGTCAAGTACATGCGGGACAAAGTGGATGGGACAAAGTGAAATTGTTTCATTTACTCACTCAAACGTTTAATATAAATCACTTACGTTTTCATTTATTAATAAATTCATTTACATTCCTTCATTTAGTTATTCACTTATTTATTTATTTCTTCATTCACTTATTTTCTTATTCGTTCATTGTTTTACCGACTCATTTATTTTTCTTCATGTATTAATTAATTTATTCATTTCATTTTTCTTTCATTGTTTCATTATCTTTTCAATTATTCATTCAACTTTTCATTTACTGATTCTTTTGATCAAAAATATGTTTTATAATCGCATAGAAAATATTTCAGTAGAAAAATATTTTATTTTTCATTTGCTCCATGAAAAAAAAAGTGAAATCTTTTCACTTTTTTTGGCCCACATTCCCCTACTTGCCAGTGTATTTGGTTCATTAAGTTATTTTACACTTTTTTTTTATTTATTGCAGAACACCTTACAAAGTTTCCTTCACTACCTTCTGTTTGAGCTCTTTAAAAAGATGGCGGATGGGACACATTTCCTTTTTACCAAAAGATGAGAAAATCAGAACTTTTATCAAATTTAAAATAAGTTTCAAGGAGATTTTAAAATATACTTCAATCAGCGGAAATAATCTTCTTCAGAGAAATCTAGAGTTGGGCTACAAGAGTATTATATTGTAAGAGTGGAGGATCGGTCAGGTGTTACGTAATCCTAAGAAGTACACGTTATGAAAATTTTTCAATAGTAATTCTATTTTTTTTTTTTTAATGTCGAAACAAATGCAAAATAGGGCCAGTTTTAATGTTTTTTAAACTATTCTTATTATTATTCTTCTTAATATTTAGTATATTTTCAATCTTTTTTTTTTTTTTTTTTGTTCTTGTCAAGTCTGAAACAGAAATTTTTGTACAATTCTTTTACAAAGCGAACAACTTTTTACCCGACTACGGCGAAGCCAAAAGGTTGGGTTATGACTTTAGCTTTCCTTGAGTGCCAAATAGACACTAAAGAATCTTTAAAATTTTGCATAATCGTGTGATATGTACATTTTTGCACAATGAAAATCCACAGACTGGAGTCGTGTTTGAACCCGCAAGAGGGAGACCAATGCCGAACCACTACGCCACACAGACGGCGGTGCAAGAAACGTGGAAGCAGTGAGAAGCATTGCATGTTATGAGTTCCTTTAAGCTTCCTTCTCTATGAGTTCACTTTCTAAAAAGATTTTCAATGTATTTTATTCATTTTGTATAGTTTAACAGCGTTCCATATGATTGTAACTCACCAGTTATAATAGTTACTCATTTTAAAATTATTATTTTATGTACATAACTTATGCAGTGTTTGTTTACATTCAGAAAAATTAAAACTCATTACATGTCTTCTAGATCATCATCAATTCTGATTCCCTAACTTTGTTTGAAAACGAGAGCATGTTCCTAGGTAAATATTATGCTTCCCCATTCTATTCTATTTTCACTTGTTCGTTAGAATTTTCACTGTTTTATTTCATTCTTAATTTAATTATAAAACAACAGATTTGCTTTTACTTTGTGCAGATGCTATTCCTTCCTGAAGTTTATCAGGACGCAGCTGCTCTCTATTATGCAACTAAAACTTTTCTCATGCCTTTACTGAACTAATTAGATTCCAATTTTTCGTTGCTAAAACACTTTACTAAGTAAATATATCTTAGACACACCTATATCTTTTATTGTTATACACGTGTAAATGAATTAAAGTATTTGAAAAGATGATTAGCTGGCGCCCCTTGAAATGAAATTTCTCCGATAATAAATCCTTTCCAACTTCGCGGACGACACGAAAAGCAACTTGTAGAATTTCCGCGCCAGGAAACCATTTTTTACCTTAGTGCCAGAGAGCCAAAACAAATAATCCTCTCCAACCATTCGATGTCACGTGATCGTACAGGGAAAGTGGTTGCCATGACGACAGTTGCCACTTTTCTCTGCAATCTTATCACACATTCGTGCATACATTCAAGGGTTGCTTAAATGTCTGTATTTTGCTTTGTTGCTACCTTACCGTATAAGGAAAACCGGATAATGGATAGTGGCTTTAGTTTCTCTTTTTTAAACTCCTAATGATGCATATGTTCTTTTTATTACAGCTATACTTTTCATTCAAGATCATTTTTTTTCTCCTTTGCACTTACTCATTTGAAGTGGAGTAGTAAAGTGAAGTTGTAAAACTTTTTATTTTTGTCACATTGCCTTTGAATTTGCACATAAGGGGCCATTCATTAATTACGTAAGGATGATTTTGGCAATGTTTGACCCTTCCCCCATGCAAGAGTACGTAATATTTTTCAAACCCCTCCCCCTTATTCGTAAGTTTCCATTTCGTTTTCAAAATAATAAAATAACGAACCTTACATCACTGGAATCATTATTAAATTCACTGTTATTAAATTAAACCATTCTGTTTAATGTCTGACTTACCAAAAAGTTAGAATCTTGACTAAATGTTTTTTCGACATTTTTTTTTTTTTTTTTGGTATATGATACGATACTAATGAAAAATGAAACGTGTCGTAAATAGTGCGATTCTTTTATTACATTTTACACTATTCATTATTTGTAAAACCAATAAAAACAACTCATCCTAATACGTTTTTTACCTTCCAGATGCAAATGAAATAGGATCCCATCCAAAATACTTGACCGCGCGATTTCTAATGTAAAATATGGACTTGAAAAATTTTACGTTTAAATGGGTTTGACCCCCTCCCTCTCCAGAGTAAGGGTATGTAGAGATTTTTTCCAACCCCCCTCTCCCTCGGAACTCTTGCATGTTTACAATTTAGCATTCTAGAGTTGTTGCTCTTCACTTCAGGCATACTTTAGGAGAATTTAATAAAAATTGCAATCGAGGAGGTTGAAAAATGAGATGATTTTAACATTAATGTTCTGTAAGTGCTCGTCTACGAATAATGTCGCAGCTTTGAGGGGAGAGGAATAGTTGCTGAAATTGTCTGACAGTTTGTGACGAGGGGGAGGGAGAGAGGGGGGTAACAAGTAGTGTCTCCTCACACATTTTGGTTGAAATTAAAGCATTTTTATAAAAATATGCTTGAGAGCTTGGCTTGTAACAAGGGGAGAGGGTGAAGGGAAGTGTGCTATTTTGTGACGATGGGGGCAAGGATCAAATATGTTGGAGAAAAATGGACTTCATGCATGGAGAGTTCGTACCGATAACTATAAACACAAATAAAAAATAATTGGTTGACAAACTCTGTTTATGCCTTTGTAAACAACGGTTATCTGTTTCAATCACAGACACAATGAATAAAGAAATAAATAAATACAACTGACCAGTCACCTTAAAAGAAATTTATTTAACCTATGAGAAGGGTTTTTCGTTTAAATTTGGTCTGAGAGCTTGAAAAATACTGGGTCAGGGCGGCAGTTTCAAAATGTGTGTCGTCCTGGGAAAAACTTTTTTTTTTGAGCAATCACGATTGCTTATTGCTTTCATTTGACTGTTTTGATGTGCTATTATTTTTTTCCCGCCAGCACCCTCTGCAGCATCACCGTCGACCGGCTCCTCACGATGCTGCTCCTATAGCGAAAGCCATCTCCAGGTTGCGTCCATATACTACACACACGTGCATACATACAGACACCTACACATACACATACACAAACACATACACACACGCATACAGACACCTACACATACACACACACATACACACACATATACACACAACTACCGACATATTCATGCATGCACACAGACACAAACACATATGCCTACACACACATACACATACCCCGCCCCCACGCACACAAACACTCATACACACAACTACCCATACACTCATGCCTGCACACAGACACAAACACACATGCCTATACACACATACCCCCTACACACAAACACACATACCCCCACACACAAGCACACACGCCTACATACACACACACACTTGTGATTGCGAAAAACATAATTTGAATTCAAGATGTCAAAATTCAAATTATTATTATTATTTTATTTATTTATTTATTTATTTATTTTTTTTGCAATTTCGTTCAGAATTCATATTTGTCTTTAAACGCTTAGATGCGGAAACTGTGGTGGATAGTGCTTCAAATCATTTCTATTTCTTTCTTTTTTCCTTTGGCAATTTCTTTCGGATTGAACGTTTTTGTATGTTTCCAGTGTAACATTTGTTACCTTTAAACACTTAGATATAGCAATCGCGCATGATTACTTTCAAATCATATTCTCAAGAATTTCTTGTGCATCAAAATGAATCCATTTAGAATTTTTGTATTGGCTCCTTTGAAACAAATAGGTTTTTTACTTTTCATTTATTTTTTAAAGGGAAAAAAATAAATATCGTTATTACCCCGCAGCTCAAAGGAACGGTCTCTTCACGTTCACTCCATTTTTTTAAATAAAAAACATCCGGCTTTCGGCTGTAAAAATATTCTTCCACCCGAAAAGCTGGGCTCAGCAGAATGAAGGCGAAAGTGGGCGAAGCAAAACAAGACGAAGAATCTCGTTCAAATGAATAAAGGGAAGAGGCAGGCGTCTCAATCTAGTAGTTTGCTTTTCGCCCTTGAATGCTATTCTACTTTGAGAGTCAAAAATACGCGGCTAACTGTCGAAAACAGCAGGAAGAATAATTGCACATCAGTATCATCATGTTTGACGCCTACTCCTTTTAGCTGGGTTAAAGACCTCAAGGACAGATGCATCCTTCCCATTGCTTTAAAATTCAGTAATGGTCTTTATAACAACAACGTCAAACAATAGCTCAGCGTTTCTTAATTTCTTTGACAAGTGGAGCACATTTGTAATGTCCCCCTTTCCGCGGAACCCTTGATTTTTCGTCCATAGTAGAGATTGAGAACAACGTTTTAAAAATGGTTTTTGTGCAAGAAAGGGTGAAATTATTTCACGTAAAATCTATTGATTTCAAAAAGTAACTTCGGAAATTAACAAAACGTTTCTCATTAAATTTTAAGAAGTTGAGTGGCGTTGATTTTATTTTATTTATTAATTTTTTATTTGTTTATTCTATCTATCTATCTATATATATATATATATATATATATATATATATATATATATATATATTTGCCACAACTAATTTTATGCTTTATATATGAAAGTTGAAACTTCAAGGGCCTAACGGGAGATCTAAATAAATTTTAATTTTAAAAAAAAAAAAGACGAACATTTGATGCAGATACTCACCTTTTCTTACCGCAGGCGATTTCGATTTGAAACAAAAGTTAAAATTGATCACCTTATTACACACAGTACCGTTTCGCGGTAATTAAAGTTTCCGCAAACTTTCACACACGGGTGCAGAGTATGTCCGATGCGGCGATCTAGGATGGGGGAAAGTTAAGCCAAACATGTGGAAATTTTGCGGATTCGATTTTAACAATAATTTTTCGATTTTAACAATAAATCTCTTTCATTAATTTTAGGCTACCTAAAACTGTGGTAGTCATGCCAGTTAATTTAACTATTCAATACTGCAGCCTAAACTGATAATATACGTAATTCTACAATATTTTTGCTAATAACGTCTTTTTTTTTTTTTTTTTTTTCACATATCTTATGAATGCACTTTCTTTTTTCAACGCCATTTTTATATTTTCATAAACTATTTGTTGGCTAATAAGTTACATTTATTAGTAAATGTTAAATATAAGACTCGGATAAAATAAAACTTATATGTGTTCACTTAATTTACTTTTCAAATACCTAGGCCCATACAAGGGCGGATACAAGGGAGGGGCGATGGGGGCGATCGCCCCCTCCTTGAGCCGAAAAACTAGTACTTTCTTCAAGTATATTTTAGATATTAAAATTTCAAAAACGCAATTTTACCTAATCTTCGATGGTGTTAGAAGAAAAGGAGCTATTCCCCGGAATTTTTCCGGAATCGAAGTTTTGAAAACGCAATCGTAGCCCATCTCTTATTACTCTGAGGATAGGGACTAGAACTTTCAATAGGATTTTTTTTGAAATTGAAGTTATAAAATCTCAATTTTAGACGATCTTAGATGGTAATTAGGGATAGGTTCAAAGGCTCACCCTGGATATGTTTTGAAAGAAACACAACTATAGGACGCCTTTGTTTACATAAGGGTAAGCGATGGGGTTCAGTACACTCTTTCGAAAGTTTAAAGAGATTAAAGTTCCAAAAAGTGAACAGTAAAAAAAAATCGCCCCCTCCTTGAACATTTTCTGGATCCGCCCTTGGGCCCATACAATATACAACTTCTACTATAACTTTTTAAAGATGCCATTTGTACGTATATTCCAAATTTCTTTAAACCTATAGTAATAAAGAATTACTTTTTATCTGAAGCTAACATATTATAAAATTTGTGGGACATGTTTATATGGATTATGGAAAATGTTGGCATTAAAAACATTTTTTGCACCCCTGCATAAGCATAGTTTGTTCTTTTGTAATGTTTTTATGAATAAGTATTTAAATAATAACTACCTTTTCTCCAGAAAATTTTTAATTTCTTAAATTTAGATAGTAATTACAGATATTATGTTATTTTATTTGAACAGTATTAACTTCAAATAAATAATTTATAATTTTTTGTAGAAATATTCTTTGAACAAACAAATAAGTGTATAAAATGACTTATAAAAGAAGAAAAAACCTTATCAGCACTCTCAGAACATTATCGAAATGAAAAGTAAAAAATAAGGAAATAAAAAGTGATAACGTCCAGATAAGAGGGTTAAATTTTCAAAATAACTACTTGACATTATCTGACTGATAACAGATATTTGCCTTGACCTTCAGATAACATATGAAGCTTTCTATATTTGAAAATAACCCTGATTAATTCTGCAATATCTTGACAGACGATCAAATATGTGTCAAATTTAATTCAAATGAAGAGAGATTGAAATGATAAATGCATGTTATTAGATTGAAATAATCCGAATAAAAGAATTTTAATAAAGTAAGCACACACATTGCTGGAGATATTATTTTATTCCTAAATTTTTAATGAGACGTAGATTTTTTTTACAAAGATGTCAATAATTAATTTTCCTTTTCGCCTATAAGGGGAACTAGCTGACTCGTTTGAAGCATTCGCGCTTGACAGAAGGAATTTATATACCCGCTTTTAAGTTTTTTTCTTTTCTTTCTTTTTTTTTTTTTTTGAATTACAGCAAAATTGTAACTTGTTTGTTTATTTTTAGCTGATATTAATGTTTAGTTAGCCATGAATACTGATTTAGATCAGCATTCTGCTAGAAAGTAAAGGATTACAGCGATATTTTTTGACTGTCGGCACATGCGGGTTCGAACTCACAACCTTCACATTATAAAGATAACGCTCTAACCGACTGAGCCAATGGGTCTACGTTTCGAGACCCATTGGCTCAATTATTGCATAATAAAAAAACAGAATGATTTATTTTATTTTATTTTATTCTATTTATTTATTCATTTACTATCATTTTTATGAACTTATTTATTTATTTGAAAAAACAACGAAAATGTTACTTTATTTTGTAGTTTTTAAATTATTTTGTAATTAGTTCATTCTTCCTTCTTAATAATTAAATTTTATTTTTAAAAGCTAGGGAGTGAAAGTACACCGCCTTGTAGCCCCTTGCCGGCACTCATAGACATAAATAGAATTTTATATTTTACGGGATGTGTCTTGTAGTTGAAGTATTTTGCAGTTTAGCCTTTATTTGAAATGAATGTAATTTAATTATTGAAGTACAAATAGTTATTTAAAAAAAATTAAATTAAAAAATATTATTTTTTAAAATTATTTTTCTTCTTTCAGAAACCAGAAGCGCACAAGTGCACCCCCTTGCATGCCCATGTGCATAGCGCTATAGAGTCTAGGCTCTATAATAGCGCCAAACAACGAATTCCTTTCCTATGAGTATGGCTTTTCCTTCCCAATACCCCTGTTGTCACGAAGACGAACTTACAAAATAAATTGCCGGTGATTTATGGTCACCAAGAGGATCAGAAATCCGATAGCTACGAATGTTTCTCATTGTATTCTGTGACATTGCATACAGTGTCATTAATTTTATATTATTGCATTATTCTCGCATCATTTTTAAGACAAAAAGGTTAAAAATTCTCGTGGTAAATAGTTTGGTAACAAACATATGTAGGGTTGGTTGGGGTAAGTGGGACCTTTTTCAGTCTTATACAAGAGGTATACTCGATGCATTTTAAACGAAAAAGAAAAAAAAAACATCAAATTACATTATATTTCCAGAGCCAGGGGAAGTCAACTGACCAAAAAAAAAAAAAAAAAACACAGAGAAAAAAATCCTTTTCCTTTTTTTTTTAATTACAGCCAATATGTGAATGTATTTTGCAGTTTTTAAAATATTTTGTGTTTATTCCCTTCTCCCTTCGTGATTAATTAAACTTTATTTCTAAAAGCTAGGGAGTGAAAGTGCACCCCCGTGCAGCCGCCGGCACTCATAGACACAAACATGAATTTTATATTTTAGAGATGTAGCATTTTGCAGTTTTCAATGCAAATGAATTTAGTTGAGTTTATTTAGAATAAATAGTTATTTCAAAAAATAAAAAAATCAACAAATGAATATCTTTTTAAATTTTTTTCTTCTTCCAGAAACTAGGGGCGTACAAGTGCTACCCTTACATACCCATGTGGATATCCCTAAACAACGAATTCCTTTCCCTGTGAATATGGCTTTTCCTTCCCAGTACCCCTGTTGTCACGAAGACGAACATACAAAATAAATTGTCGGTGATTTACGGCCACCAAGGGGATCGTGAAGCGAGAAATCCGATAGCTACGAATGTTTCTCATTATATTCTGTTTCTTTTAGTGTCATTAATTTTGTAACGCATTATTCTTGCATCTATGAATTGGCAAACTAAAACATTTAAAATTATAGCTCTGATGACAAATAGTTTGGTACTAAACAATAAACATGTATAGGATTGGCTGGGGTAAGTTGGACCCTTTCTTACAATAGTTCGTTTTTGAAGCATAATTCAAAAGTTTTAAAGCAAAAAAATATAAACTTATTGACTTATTTTATCTTGGGCCTTTTTTTTTTTTTGAATAATTGTTTATCATTTTCTAAAATAATGCTTTAAAAATTCAAAACTTTCATTTTCGATTCTAAAAAAAAATCAAAAGGGTTTCCCTCACATTAGTGGGTAGGGTGGTAAGGGGTGTGAGGTAAATCAAAAGGATTTACCTCACACGAAAGCTTAAGTGGGTCACCCACCTTATAAAAGCAAGCACACCTAAAAAGGGGGGTTTTGTGTCATCCTTGATAAACTATATATGTTTTTAGTGTGAAACTTTTTTTTTTTGCAAGCGCATCCATTTGTGGGATATCTACTGTCATTTAAATCTGTGTGACAGAAAATAATGAAACAAAAAACAAACCAGTTACATCTGTAAAATTTATTGAAGGCATATCAATATATACTTTACATTAAAGCAGTGATGGAAAAACATAATGCAGTTGTTTAAGATCAATTTTGGTGAGTTAGCAAACATTACAAAGTGAAAAAGAAATTGGAAACATAAAATAGCAGAGTCAGTTTTGAGTTGGCTGAGAGAGAATCATTATAATTTCATCCTCAGTAGTAATTCCAACATCATCTGCATTCTGTATCAGGACAATAAAAAGTATCTATTTCCATTACTTCTTGCAAATTTAACAGTATAGATATATTTTTCATTTGCATTTCAACTTTCAAAATAATAGCTCCTTAATACTTTAAGGTTTTCTTCGATGTAAGTTTCAGAAATATACAGTCAGTAGCTTTCGCAGTTTTTGTAACTGAACTATCAATTCTTTCTAGGTCTTCACAACTATCTTGTATTTTATCCGTTGACATGTCTCCATTCACAGTTGCTTTTCATTTAAAAATCGTCCCTATTATAAAGAGACTCATTTAACCCAAAATAAAGGGAGACACTTACTCCAAGTAGGCAAATTTACGTGCAAAATGAAACTCCTTCGCTGAGACACTTATCAATGATAGTACTTAGGGCAAAAATTGATATTGCAGTTTCCATTTCAGTTGAACTACGGATAAAAGTTTGATAAACATTAAAAAGATAATAAAAACCAACATCGAAAGATTTTTTGGAAAAATGTTGTTTGAACACCCTAAAAAATGTTTTTCGTAAACTTTATTTGACATAAGTTTTATGACCCGGGAAAAAGTTATGTAAAGCGCAAATATATGCAAAACCAAAGGAGTGTGATGAAATGTGACATGATCAATGTAAAAAAGTGTCAAAGACGAACACCAGGGGTGATCCACTTGCCCCTGTGGCCCACTTACCCCAACTAACCCTACTTCACAAATATAATGTATGTTTGGAAAAAGAATTCTTGTAACTAACGTGGTTTACGACAATTCTAATATTTATCGTGTTGTCCTCGAGGGTGGGGGAGAGGGAGAAAAAACCTTTTTCTGCCTTAATGGCATGGACAATTCCAAAGAAAAATTACTTCCATCGTATACAGCCAAAAGAGGATTCTTGTTCAATTTAAATGTTTTTACTGTTACGGCTTACACGGTCATTGTTCGATTAACCGGATTTCATAAATTTCCGCACATAAATTATCTTAGATAATCCATAATCATGATTGCAATGATCCTCCACCTATATTGATTCAACCTTACAATAATTTTACAGAAATAGTCACAAAAGATATAACTGCTGCAGCTTGAAACTTGCTTCTAAAATAAGCTAGAAAAATCATTCCCAACATATATTTTAACAGTAACACATAAACAAACAAGCAAGCACCAAAAAAGACACCTCTTTTTTTTATGCCCTACTTGTCCTTCAAAAGTTTCCGGCAGGCGGGAATAAAAGAAAAAAAAAACTGAATTATTACTGGGCGTCAGCCTGAACACTTCCTTTTAGTTCAGACCCCCCGCCCCAGAGTCTGTAATTTAACAACAACTAAAAAAAGGGAATATCTCCCGCCAAGATTCCTAAGCAAGATCAAAACAAACAAAGGAACATATTTGGCAATTTATCGCATTATTTGGCCTAATAGCACAGAAACAAATGCTCGAAGCTGTTCTGTAGTTATTACATTTTCTAGTATCAAATCCATCTGAGCATTGCAGAACGAAAAACTAATTATGTGTTTACACATTGACAAGGGTAAAAGTGTGAAATATTAACTGCAGGGAAGTTTCTAACAGGGCTGCTTAGTCGGAGGTGGGGGGGGGGGGCAAACTGATTTTGATGTAAGTCGAAAGCTTTAAAAATTTCAAGAGTCGGATGGCAGCCACGTCAGCCCTAGTTGGAAACTAGGGGCCCGGATCTTGAAGGGGCCCCGGCGACGCTGACGTGTAAAAGAAATGAAAGAAAGAAAGAAAAGAAAGAAAAGGGGGGGGCTCCGAATAAGCAAAAACGTAAAAATAAAGCAAAATTTATTCTTTTGATATTTACTATTTTGGTATTTAAAATAGAGTTAATTGTTTTCTAGTAAGTAGTTCGTATTTTTTTCTTTTTTTTCTTTTTCTTTCTTTGATTATTCTTTTTTTTTTGGGGGGGGGGGGCTTGACTCTCTGCGGCCCTGAGTCGTAATCTGTCAATTTTCCTCCGAGCCCACAACTCTGCAAGGGCTGCTGAGTCTAAGTCGAAGTCGAACTGATTTTTGGGGTTAAGAAGTAGCAGTCGAAGGTTCTAAAATTTCAGGAGTCGGAGTCAGTCATTGTCCCGCCCACTCCGCAGCCCTGTTCTCTATTTATTTTTTTGGGTTATTCTCAATTGTATACTTTTATAAGAAGGTAGTTGAGTCGCAGTCTAATCGTAAATGTCTCTTCTTTGTACTGATCTAATTAATCACCATAACGTTTAGTAGAATTTCTTACAAACCACAGGCGTTAAATGTTAATGTTCCAGTAAAATTTTGTAAATGTACTTTCATCACTATTCTCTTTTTTTTAAGCTAGAAGTGCCAATGGCACAGCCAGGGCCTGATTACTGAATAGGCCAACTAGGCCCAAGTCTAGGGCCCCCGATATTTAGAGGGCCCCCAAATGGCTGAAATTACTTTAGTCAATGGTTAAAATTGTTTCAGCCAACGGATAAAGTTATAAATTTTGAACACAAAGGGCCCCAAAAAAGAATTTCGCTTAGGGTCCCTCGATATCTAAATCGGGCCCTGGGCACAGCGAGAAGGGCTCAGTGGTGCCTTTTCTTTTAACGCACATTTTATAAATACTAACACAGTAGTTTCTGTACGTGTAAGAACTCGTATGACCAGAAACGCCTCTGAAGCTAAATTCGGACTGCGAAGCACGAAAATCATTTTTTTAATAACATTTTCCTCTGAGGATTATTTTCTAGACTCGCAATGTATTTGTAAAAAACTCTACATTAAGAAAACGTAGAATAAGTAAAACAAGTAATGACAACGTTTATTTGTATAAAATTGCAAAGCTCGTGTTTCGGCGTTATAAGGAACGCCTTTTCCGGTGGAAAAAAAAAAGCGAACTTTTGGATGAAAAGATGTCCGAAAAAATACTTTTTGTCATCTTCCTTATTCCTTAAACAAATTTCATGTTTTACCTACTCATTTTGAAGCTTGAGCTGGTTAATGACGATGTAAATATTAAGTAGCAGTGCCAGCTCTCTCATTTATGTGGTGAAAGTGACTGATATGCACCCCCACCAATTTCTAAATTATTTCTTAAAGAACTTTTTTTTTCCTTCTTGGATTTTATATGTTCTTTTAATAATATGCTCAAAATAGTTTTGTGCACTAATACTAAATTTTGAAGTTAAATCCAGTTTTCTAATCAGATTCAGTTTCCTATTGTATTACTTGCATTGACGTCATATGAGGTAGTGAGCAAAGGGATGTAAGTGCCAAAATTGAAAATTTGGAGAAAATCAGTACAATGGTAGATGAACCTCTCATCTCTTTTAAGGAAAGAGATAGTACTAGTAGCAGTAGCGGCGATTCGGGAAGTAAGAAAGGGCCAACTCCCCCCCCCCCATTTTTATGGTTAATTTACTTATTTTATTTTGCAACTAGAAAATCGCTCGTCAAGGTATGACGGGTGAAAATTGCGTCTACATTTGAACGAAGCCATTATCTGTTTGGTGATATTTTGATAGTTGAAACTGTAACCCTAACTCCAGTGGCTTAACCCTTAACTCCAGTAGGTAGCTTTCATTCATTGTTGACCATGTTTTCGTTTCTTCATTCCCCAGAAGTGACACACTCTTACTAGTAAAACAGTCAAGTTACCGGATCGAGTTCAGCCTTGTCACAATAAAGCCTTTCCCTACATGTTAAACATTACCAAAATATATTATCAAATTATCATGCCGGGGCGCGAGCTTCAGTGTTGGAACTCGCGCATTACTCGATCATCGTCTATTATATACATATATATATGTGGATTTGAGAACCAAACTAGAAATTGTTATAAAAACAAAAAGGTCAAAATGTTCAGAACATAATTATTTGTTTTACTTTGTATATCTGTTTACGAAACATTATTTAGCACAAGCTTTTTAGTTATGCATTCATTATTTAGATACTAGTAAATAAATTGTTTTACTTAAACAAAAGCAATACTTGTTTAATGAAATTGATACCAAGTGTTTGTGAAGTCTCAAAATCAGGCCCGACGAAAGGCCATGTCAGCCCAGTCGGAAACTAGGGGACCGGATCTTGGGGGGGGGGGGGGAGGTCGGCGACACTGACACAAAAAAAAAGAAAGAAAGTAAACAAGAAGGAAAAAAAGAAAGGGGGTGTACTTCAATTAAGAGAAAACGTAAAGTTTGCTCTTTTGGTTTTTCTGTTGTGTTACTTAAAACAAAGTTAACTGTTTTCTAGTAAGCAGTTTTGATTTTCCCCCTCCCTTTTCCCCCTTTTTCCTTATTTCCTTCCCCCTTTTTCTTCATGTTCCCCTTTTCTTTTCATTTCCCCTCTTTCTTCATTTCCCCTTTTTCTTTTCGTTCCCTCTTTTTTTCTTCTTTCCCCCCCTTTTTTGGGGGGGGGGGGAGCGAGAGGGGCCCGGCGACATAATTGACCAGTAGCCCCCCTTGGCTCTCTGCGGTGCTGCTCAAAATACTTCAAGGAAGTAATGTAAGTCTATTTGATGTCTTGGTGTTTCTTCAGGGAAAGTTTTTGTGTACAAAATTCATCAAAATTTTAAGAAAAACGTGATTTAAGTCATTAGGCTTTCATCTATTTCCACTTATTTGCTTCAATGCTCTCAAAACCATCCCTAACAAAATTTTGTATTATTTTCTCTTTTTTTTTCACTTTTTGTTGCCGCTAAACGTCCCAAGGCTTTTGTTTGTCTCCCCCCCCCCCCCCCCACTTATGAGCCTCAATCGCAGTTATTGACTTGCAGTCCTGGTAGGTGCTGCTGTCCAACATGATTTGGAAAACTTATCAATGAAAGCCTACCTAGTATGTTATCTTTAAACGCGTTTTACTAAAAACTTGAAAATGTCCACTTACATCCCTTTGCTTCTTTCTCACTGCCTCATATTGTGTTGGGGGGCGGGGGAGTAACATCATTTAAGTGTTCAAAAGAGGAAATTCAGCTTGAAAAGTTGAAAACCATTGCTCTGAAGTTTTTAGCTGCCCTATTCTGAACGTATGTATTATGTGAACCTAATTAATGAAGAGAATCTTCAAGAAGATTATTATTCATTCATGTTTTAAAAAAATCTTTTAAAGCCTCGAACTGCCGTCTCGCTTTTGATGTATGCTTAGAAAGTATTCAGTTTATTCATCGCCTTTCTACTAACCTTGTTCTTTCAAGCCCTTGAAATCCTCTGAAAAGAAAAGAGAAATAATTACAAAAAAAAATGCTGTGAGCTTAAACTTCTTTTTCTTCATTTTCTCGAACACTCTTAAATAATAATAGGAAATAGATGGATTAAAAAATCAAGCATTTAACTTCACCTTTTGCTCTGCACAACCTTCTTGGCGAGAATCAAGGTTTGCTGGCGTTAAAGTTCTAGTGAATCAAACCTGCTTCCAGCGATTTACGTCCGAATCCATAAGGAAGGAAGAACTAAGAAAAAGCCCGGAAAAAGAAAGACAACGCCAAAATAAAAAAAAAATAAGAAGAAAACGAAATAACAAATAATAAACCCATTACGTAATCTCCGGGAGCAAGACTAAGCCAAGGACAGCTCGATTTTTACATCCTCATCCCACCCCCTCGCCTACCACGCAAGGCCAAGAGAGAGAAGAAGAAGAAGAAGAAAAAATCTCGCCATTTTGTGTAATAGGGGATGAAATGTTGCCCCCCACTTTTTCCGAAGAACGTAAAAAAATAATAAAGAAGTAATAAAGAGGAAGAGCCCTTCCTTGATTAAGCTGTGTTCGAAATGTTGTTCACTGATGAATTTAGATACCACTCGAACCTTGCTGATCACAATTTAAATGCTAATGACTTTTGTTTCGTTAATAGATGTGTTCTTAAGAAGTAATTTCTTCATTCATAGTTTCATTGAACAGGCTTTTCTTTAATTGCATTACTCTTTAATCATAACACACACTCGTGATTGCGAAAAACATTATATGAATTCAAGATGTAAAATTCAAATTAATTTTTTTTTTTTTTTTAGCAATCACGAATTGCTTATTGTTTTCTCTTGACAGTTTTAGGCGTCCGTCCATCAGTCCTTTGATTTCATTTTTTTCACCATTGCCAATGGTGGCAAAAATAAAATAGTTGGTGGATTTTTGGTGGAACTCCTCCTCAGCCGCTTCCTCCCGACGCTGCTCTTCCAGCGAGCACCGTGTCCAGGTTACGTCCATATCCTACACACCCGCACACCTTAATATACACACACGCACACGCCTATAATCACACTCATGATTGCGAAAGCGAGATTTGAATTCAAGATGTCAAAAATTCATTTTTGATCCTTTCTTTTCTTTCTTTCTTTCCTTCTTTCTTTTTCTTCGTTGAAACTCGATTTAAATGCTTGAAGGGGGATAGGTGAGGGCGGAAATTTGTTCCGACATGGAAAAATTGAGAATCCGACACTGTTTAGAGGGGTTTTTCCTCCATCTCGAGGGGTTGTTGCTCCGTAACTTTTGAGAAGGTGAGCCACAGTGGCGGATCCAGAAAGGAGGTGGCGATTCCCCACTGGGGCTCAATGGTTCAGTTACTCAAAACCGCTTTTATCAAGCGACTGCACTCTCTCACCTTTTCCTAACATCACCAAAGATAATTTAGAATTGGATTTTAGAGCTTCAACGTTGAAAAATGTTTGGGAGAGCCATTAAACCTCCTTTATTTCCCAAACAATATCAAACGTAGCCTAAAAATGCAATTTTATTCCTTAATTTCCGAAAGAGATTTACCTCATCCTTTCAACCCATAGCTAAAACTTGCATTTTTACAACATAAATGTAAAAAAAGTTTTGGGGACAACTCCCGAATCCTAACATTTCTCCTAGGTTGCAAAACGCAAACAAAAGAAAAAAAAGGCATCCCGGCCGGCGGGCCGACGTTCCAGTCCAGTCTAGTCCACCCTTATTGCCTATTCAACAGTTTATGTTTTTTTGGCAACTTTCGTTTTCCAGAGTGCTCTTTGTCTTTCATGCACGCATGTCTCCAGGCTTAAATTTAAGTGCTGAAGACTAAAAAGATATTTAAAAAATGAATAAGTGGTGTTAGAAATAGAATCGCCAACTAGAATAAAAAGAGTTCTCGCCAAACCACGCTTAGCAACCCAAACGTAAACATCCACCACACGAGGCGCTCTACAACCACAAAGCTTTCAAGGTCAAGGTTTCGGAGCTTATTTGGGTTTGCGCAATAGGAATCGCCGGCGTCTGTTTCTATTCCACGAGTGGCAATTGGTCCTTAAAATCCTCGTTTACCGAGATGCTTAGTTATAGTTTCGGAGTTAAGTTAAGACCATTTTTACGAGGCATAAATATCAACTCAGTTCGTTTTATGATTGCCAGATGCTGGTTATTCGCAAGGTGTTCTTTTAAGAAACTTCATTTTTTCCCCAATGGGACGTTCTGTGAAGAAAGTGCATCACAGTTAGTACTGTTAAACAAAACAACTCTTTTCGCTGCGTATTCATTTATTTTAAAATTTCATTGTACAGTAAAACCTGTAAAATTGACCACCCTTGTAAGTTGGCCACTGTTTTCAGGCACAGAATTAGTCCTTATCATATAAATCTACCTCTATAAGTTGACCACTAAAGTAGTGCACCGCAAGTGGTCATCTTACACAGGTTTCACTGTATTATTTTTCTCATTTTCCTTCGTATGTACACAGTGGCGGCTCGTAGGAGGGGGCGGAGAGGGTCCGGGCCCCCTCACTTTTTCAGACAATAATTCATAACTTTTTATTTATTTTCTTTTTCTTTCTTTCTTTTTTTTTTTTTTTTTGGTGCGTGCTTGAAATTTAAAAAAAAAAAAAAAAGAAATGAATGTGTGGGAGGGAAAAGGGGGGAGGGACCAGGAAATATATTTTTTTGATATATCTTTGTTGCATTTACCCCTTGAAATGAAATGATTCCTCCTAATATTATCAACTTTTCCTTCAAGAGGGAAGTTAAATTTTGAATTTAAAATTTTAGTAGTTACAGCTAATTGAGCCTCCCTCCCCGCCCCGTATTATTTCTTTCTCTCATTTTTTAAGTTTGCCTAAAAATGAACGTCTCTCCGAATCCCCCCTCCTCCCGCCAAAAACATTACGAAACATCTCAACTTTTATTTCCAGATTTTCAATTTCTCAACATTTCCATGGAAAGTCTCCGAACACCTTACAACATCGCTTAAAATTGAGTTCAAAAATCGCTTAAAGTTGAGTTTTCGGAGCTTCAGTTTCAAAAGATTGCTGTCTCGAACGTTACCAATTATGGTCCTACTATCGCGTTTTTAAGCCTTCATTTTCAGAAAAGATTCCGGAAAGGGCCCCCAAACCGCCTTCCTTTAATATCATCAAAACATAGGTTTTTTAAACAGCGACTTACGAAAAATTTAAGTGGAATAGTCTCTCCTCCTCATATTAGCATAGAATGTTGTGCTTAAGTTTTTAGAACTTCAATTTTGAAAAGAATTCCAGGGGAGAGCGTCAGTACCCCTTTTCGTAAAAATCTTGAAAGTTTGTCTACAATTGCGTTTTTGGAACCGCAATTTCGAAAAATTGGAGGGCGGAGGAAAAATTATTTTCTATTTATTTTTCAAAAAAAAAAAAAAAAAAAGATCTTGGAGAGTCCCGAAGCTCCATCCCTTAGCATAACGTCAATAAATGTGGTCTAAAACCGCGTTTTAAGGCTTTGATTTCTGCAAATTTCCGCGGAGTCTTCTGTACTGTTCTTTCCCCTAACATCACCAAATACAGTCTAAAATTGCGTTTTTAAAACTACTAAAAGTTTCAACATTGAGAGATTTGATTAGCAAATCAAATCAATCAAATTGATGAGATTTTTTTCCTATTGTGCCCCTCCCCACCCTAAAAACTATTTTCTAGTTTCGCCACTGCTGTTTGTTGTGTTGTATGTACATGAGTGCATATATTGTCAAAATATTATTTTTTTTTAATTCAAAATATGTTTTCCCATTATTACACAGAAATTATTACTCGTTTTAAGTTACTGCTCATGTAGTTTTAAAGAAAATGTGAAAAGTTATCAATAATTTGAAGAAAATAAAGAGTTCCAAATTTTTTTTTTTTTCTTTGTCTGCAGAAAAATTCTGTATCTGCTCATGGAAAAAAATGCAGAAAAGTGCACTCGCATGAGAATGGCTCAAAAATTTTTTTACTACTTAGTTTCTTATTCTTTTTTTTTAATTTAGTTTATCTATTTTTACCTTATTTATTTTAAAGCGAATACTGAGATGTATTTTCATCTTTCTTAAAGTGTTTTAATTTATACTTTTTACATATTTCTCTGATAACAATATTTTTGCACTTTTATAAATTGGTCTTGCTTAAAATAAAATTAATTTTACTCATTCAAAATAATTAGTTATTAAAGGTTTAAACATATTAATATTAAAAATATTAGATTAATATCGCTTTTTAAAATTTATTTGTTATGAAAAGCCTTCCCTGCAGCCCCTTATCGGTCCTGCAGGGGGAGACGTACTGCAGCGCCGGAAAGCTGGATATAAACGTCAGATTAATAATTTTCGTGATGTGCTTTGTAGCTTTTCCCAATCTGATTTTTAAATTTTGATTTTGAAAGCCGGGGGGTGAAAGTGAACCACCCTGGCGGTGATCATGGACATAAACATGAGATTAATATATTTCGTGATTTACTTAGTAGTTTGAGTATTTTGTAGCTTGTCCCTTGTTTAAAAAGGATTTAACTTTATTAATTTAACACAAATAACTATTTTGAGAAAATTTAAACATTAAAAGAATATTTAAAAAAAAAATCTTTTTTGTTTTCAAAACCCGACGGGGGTAGGAGAGGGAGGTGCGTGCAGGCTCCCTCACTTTTTCAAGGCACGAGCCGCCACTTTGTGTACAAGAAGCTGTTTATTTCGTGAAGAGTTTGGAATTTCAACGTGATTACTCTCTTTTATGAACTGCTTTTTTCTTCGATATCCAAAGGATTTTAAAGAAAGTGGTGGATTTTTGAAGTTTTTCCTATTTTTTAGTTTGGTCAGATCGAGCCCGACGAGAGGCTATGTCAGCCTAGTCGGAAACTAGGGGCCTGGGCCTTGGGGGGGGGGAGGCGACGCTAATACAAAAAAAGAAAAGAAGGAAAAAAGAAAGAAAGAAAGGATGAAAGAAAAGGAAAAATGGAAGGAAATCTCCGAATAACAGAAAACGTAAAGATCAAGTAAAATTCACTCTTTTGGCACTTTAAGTTGTGGCACTTAAAATAAAGTTAATTGTTTTCTAGTAAGCAGTTTTGCTTATTTTTTCTCCCCCCCCCCCATTTTTTTCTTTTTCCCCATTTTCTTTTCCCCTTTTTTTCTCCTTTTACCTCTTTTCTTTTCTTTCATCTTCTTTTTTTTCTTTTTTTTTGGGGGTACAGAGAGGAGCGGCGACGTAACTGACAAGGAGCCCACTTTGGCTGTCTGCGGCCCTGGGTCGGATTCACTTGATAGGGTTGAACATGGTTTGGAAATGTCCGGCCCTGTGTGTATAGAGTGGCTCTGACAAGTTGTCCCAGACAATGTTTACTTCTTTTTCGGAAAGAATGATTGGCACTGAGTTGAGTAGAGTGGTTTTCGTAGTAGCTCTAAGAAAGTATTCCAACGCAAATCCGCGCCAGTAACTCGTCCCTTTTTCACTGAACTCTTTAAAAAGAAGAAGTAAACATTGTCAAGGTCAAGCACCAACTTATCAGAGCCGCACCAGATCTGCTTGTAGATGAATGCTGACATCGATTGAGTATATTTATCGAATATAATTGGTGAGTACATGGGAGGAAAGGCGAAATATCAATCTTTCCAGTATTCGAGAAAATCAAATTTGAGAATGTAATGCGCAGTTTGCAATACTTTTCTTAGTTGTATTGTTCTTATGGAAAAATATTTTCAGATTTTTTTTGAGCAATCACGATTGCTTATTGTTCTCATTTGACTGGTTTGAATTCCTATCATTTTATTTTCCCACCAGCACCACCGTCACGTCGACCGGCCTCACGATGCTGCTCCTCTTGCGAAAACCGTCTCCAGGTTGCGTCCATATCCTACACACACACACACGCCTACATACACACATGCCTGCGCACAGATACACACTACTACACACACACATACGCACACTCATGTCTGCGCACAGACACACACTACTACACATACACACACTCATGCCTGCACACAGACACCAACACATATGCCTACATACACACACACACACACACGAACGCCTACACACAGCACTGCATGCACAACACGCACACACATGCATACATACACACACACACGCAACCGCACACATGCGCCTACACAAACACGCACGCGCATTCATACACACACACGCTCGTGATTGCGAAAAACATAATTTGAATTCAAGATGCCAAAAATTCAAATTAATTTTTTTTTTCAATTATTAAGCGTAATTTTGTGTTTGATTTCTGAAAATGTGTGCGTGCGTGTGTTCGTTCCCAAATTATCATCGGTTATTTTACTGTAAAGGGCAGAAAAATAAAGGTTCTAAATGTTTTAGTTCACCTCTTATACACTTTAGAACCTTGAAAGATCTCAATGGAGAGGGGGGGGGGGTATTTCAATTAATCCCTCCTCTGGCTTTGAAAAAGAAATGTTTTTACAAACAAGAGTGCTTTTTGTTTTCCGAAACACTTTGCAATGTCCCCCCCCCCACCCCCCGGGAAAGTTCCAAATGACGGACCCGATTTTCCCCAAATCCTCTTGGAGGAGGAGACAAATGTCAGGTTTTCCTCCTGCAGAAACTCCAGAGGAAGAAGTGATGGCGCGCGGAGCGCTCTTATAATATTTTCAACGTTTACAAAGTTCGCCATCACTTTACTTTAACTACACAATACTAACGCAACGTGCGAAGAAACTTGTGTACGTGACAATTCATAGCTAAGCGGCTAAAAAGAAGCTTTTCCTGTGCAGCTGCTGGTTCTTTTGCTCAGCAGAAACCGACTGCTCGGTGTTATTCTCACGGCATATCGCGTGATTCGAACTCGCTTGCTCACGCGAACTCGAAATTTCTCATCTCTCTCGGTAGGTCGGTTTACTAATAGCAGCGTATTTCATATGCATTCCCACTGCCGAAGAGAAATCGTGCGAGGTGTCTTGCTTGGAACATTCGTTGGCTGAGTAGAAAGAAAAATCGAAATTGCAAAGGATCGAAAGCTGGAGTGATCGGAACGAACTGGGTCAATAATTTCGGATAGAATTCGGAAAATGAAATTGAACAAGTTCAGTTCGGTTATTTCGCTTAAAGCAGGGCAGGGGTGCCCCGAACTTAAATTTTTGGAAGGGTGAAAATTCTCAATTTGCTAAGATGGTAATTTTGCGGAACGGAACTCCAAATTTCGCCGAACGATGATAATTTTGCCGAATGGATCTCCAAATTTTGCCGAATAGAACTTCAAGCTTCGTCGAACAATGATAATTTTGCTGAACTTAGCGGAATGATAATAATTTTGCCGGCCGTCAGACAAAATTTGCCGAATAAGGAAATTTTTGAAAGGTCACAGTGACCTCCCCATCTTGAGCAGAGGTTCTCATTCAGGCTCTGTGCCTCCCTTTAACCTCTGATATTAGGTCACGCCCTCTCCACTATACGGGATTAATATAAGCAGTACAATAGGAAACTGGAGCTGGTTAGGATAGCTAAAACTAGTTAATAAGTAAAAATACAGATAATTTCATACAAAAATTTAACTTTACAACACAAAGCTTTATTTTGAACATATTAATACAAGAACGTATGAAATCCAAAAAGGAAAGAAATAAATGTAATTTTGTACGCTAATTTATCTAGTTGAGGTTGGCATGCACCATTAGTCACTTTCGCAACATTAGAGTTCTAACACTGTTATTTAATGTTCACATGAGACACAAAATTGAACTAATTATTGTTTTTTTATTTTTTATTTTATCAGATCTATCACCATGCCCCCTGAAATTCGTCGACGCTCCTCAGGGGGCACGACATTTTTTCTTCTGAAAAATTTAGTTGTAAAGCTAAACTAAATCAACTATTACCATGGATCTGCCAAATGTGTCTTTGAAATTCTACCATCTAATTGATTACTTGCTTTACTATGCTATGAAAGATAAAAGTTCCATTAGCAATAGCATATCCAACAGAGTTTTGAAAATCCGCCCCCCCCCCGTTATAACCCCCCCTCAGGAATTGTCCTTTTTTGACCACAGAAAAAGACGAAAACTAACCACAGCCTCCTCCAAAATTTAACTACCCCCTCCACCCCTATTTTTTTTCTGGACAAACCCCTGCTATTGGGTAGAAAAGATCGACCGATCTGAACACTGAACAGTATTGTTTTTAAAAATTGCACTTATTTACAGTTTTTTTTTTTTGCATGTTAAACGGGAGTTTAATTTGCACATACAAATAAGTTCCGAAGCCTATAGTGCCGTGTTAAGCACAAAAGTCGAATCTGCACTTTTCATCAAAATTGAGTTACGGTCACCAGGTGCTTCTTTGTCACATATTTCACCTAAATACAACGTTTTATGATCACTTGACAGTGGTTAAAAAATTTTAAAAAATTCTAAAAATGTTGCGTCCGCATCAAATACATGGAGTTGCAAAACTTGAAATGGCAATTTCTCGTTTTGAACTCTGCTGCAGATACCACTTTTGCGCTTAACACGGCAATATACTGCTCCCACGCTTATTTTGTCAGAAATGAAGGGCAATACATAATGTACAATCCAAACGCCCCAAAGTAAGTCCAAATTGTAATCGTCAGGCACTAGCGCAGCCAAAAATTACCTTCTGGAGGGTTTTTTTTTTTTTTGATCAAAGATATCTTCTTGAGGGTTTTTTTTTAAAATAAAAATTACCTTCCGTTTTTTTTTTATTTTGTTTTTTTCTTTTTTTTTGATGAAACATACTTTCTGGAGGCTGGTTTTTGATGAAAAATACCTTCTGAAGGGAATTTTTTGATCGAAAATACCATCTGAAGGGTTTTTCTTATCAAAACAGGCCATTTTACATGCATCAACTACTGAATTAGAATTTGGATTATGTTAAAATCAATGGCTCTGGAGGGCGTTTTCATCACCCCCCCCCCCTTTCGTTGCGCCACTGTCGTAAGGGCTCTTGATGCAAAATTGACGATATTTAAGGTAAGGAGCTCGTAGAAGAATGACTCTCTTCTTCTACGACTCATGTTTACTTAGTCTTACCTACTTATGTGTAGGAGAAGTCGGAGAAGAAAAAACTGCAAAAATACAGCACCCCTTTAAACTACTTTAAATACCTTCAAGGACTGCAGGGGTCCGGTTTCCATTCATCCGACTGCAGCTGCAGAGACACCCGGAAACTATAAATTTTATGACCAATCGTTCCGAAGAGGGGATGGGGTCGAAAGGTCACACAGACTCTTTCTCCCGACTCTAATTAAAGCGCTAAAGTTGTAAAAAAAAAGAGAGAACTACTTTTTTTCTCTTGGAAACATGGGACCACACTTAAAGCCATCCTTAGGTTTCTGAATTTTCACGTGGTGTTCCTGGCTTCCTGTTTTTAGTGAAAGTACCAAAACAGTATCAAATTACCAGGATGGATCATAATGCAAGGATGCCCCCCTTCTCCAAGGGCGAAGGCGCTTGGCGCATCACCCCCAAACAGACTCCCAAAAGGACTCCAATATCCCCTAAAAATTTCAAGGGCGCTGTCTGCGCCATGACCCTCCACCTTCCTTCGTGGTCACGCTTAGCGGCAGCATTCAGGGCCAGTCTGCGTACAGGCCAAAATGTTGGATACCAGTTTGGTCACCAAAATGCATAGACAACTCATTACATTAATTCCGGGTCACTGTGTTGGCTTCGCAAGCAGCAGAAAAATTAATGCGCAATGTAGTTCCTTTTCGTTGATTGCGCATTAATTTGGGTGCGCAGTCTGCGAAAAGGAAGGATTGCGCATTGTTTTGCCTACTGGTAATAGCAGACAGTCCTTCATTTTCGCTGCGGGCGCCGTTAGCTCTTCGGACGACCCCGCTCTTAGGGGGAAGGGGGATATCCTGCTAAAAATAAAAACTTGCTCCTCCAAATGGGTAAGCATGTTCGGTGACTTATCAAACAAAAATTTGTAACGTAACGCGTGTGTGTGCTACTTTTAATCGGCACAGATGATTTTCATCCCAAATCTCACATTATTAATTAATGAAGATATATATACCTTGTAACCTCGAAACACTCTGGTGTCTGAAGTTTTGTTGCTACTAATGAGTTCAATTACGTTTTATCATCTCCTCACAGAGGTTAATGTTTAAAAACTTTTTTCTCCAATTTGTTTCCTTTAAATCCATAACAAACTTGTTCGCTAATCTGTTTCATTCAAATCGAGAACGAAATTGTTTGCTAATTTGCTTCAATCAAATGAAGACGTTAAGAATTAAGAAGTTAACGTTTTTGTAGAAATAATGAACAAGGAAATCAACGTGATTAAAACACAAGTCGTCAAAATATTGCAATGTGTTTTAGAATTCGTGTTTCGATAACACTGTTTTTCTCGCTTATCAAGACGAGTTTCCACACCTAATGTATTAATAAAATTACAATGATCGGTATTTCCTTGCAGTCCTGCTGCTCCGACTATGGGGCGGCAACGTGTAGATTTATACTTGTTAATTATTATAATATTTGTTACACATTGCTTGAATTTCATCCATGCAAATTTCAAAACAATTTTTCTACACCACGAGTTAGCAAAGATAATGCCATCCTTTGTGATTCGCAATTCAACAGCGATTACTCTTCTTTCTACATCCCTATATGTTTTCAGAACAGCAACTCTTAAACTATTGCTGCACCTTAACACCTTGACACAATTTGATATTGCAAATAATATGTAAATCGTTACTGCTATAGGTTGCTTCATCAAATTGCAAAGCAAATCAACTAGATAGCTCTGATTCGAGCTGTTGATGAATATCGATCGTAACTTCACAGCAACATAGATCGTCCAAGGAATGTTTTTAAATTATTTACCGGAACTTTTACCCAGGGGTGGATACAATTGGAGGGACATGGGGGTCATGAACCCTTTAAACCGTCGACAGTAATATCCGTCTGCAATCTACATTGTGTTCAAAAACTTTATGAATAAAATTTGAACGATTTCAGTAATCTTTCCAATCATTATTTTCAAAAACAAATAATTAAAATGCCACATCTTTTCATTGCTTATAAAATTAATTAGCAACGTTTATGCTTTATTAGTTGCTTTTCATTGGTACACATGCAGCTTCAGACATTTTTCGTACCCGAAACCGGAGGTCCGTTTATGTGTGTGTCGGAGGGGGGGGGGGTCATTCTTCAGCGTGACTCCTCCCCCCTCCTTAAAGTTAATAGTCTGTATCTGGCTCTGTTTTTACAATTTTGTTTTAAATAATGCTGTCTATGGCAGCCGGTAGAACGAGTCACTTTATAATTACTTAGAATTCTGACCAAGGGCGTATTTAATGGGGGAGCCGAAGGTGCCCTAATCCCTCTTAAAATAGGTTTAAAATTACTCCTTGTAATTAAGAATTTTAATATTTTCAAACTCAAGTTCAGAAATTTCTCATTATATTTGACTTGGCCCCAAGGGCAGAGTGGCCCGCCTGATACCCTTTTCTTTTCTTTTCTTTTTATTTAGTTGCTGAATTTGTCCTAGTTTTTAATTTCCCCTTTCTTTCCTTCTTTTTTTCCCTCTTTTTCCACTTTTTTTTTCCTTTTGTCACTTTTTTTTGGAATCTTTTTCCCCAAGGTTGGCGCCCTCTCGAGGGACCTAGTCCGCCCCTGCTGGGCTCCCTCCCAAACTAAATTCTAATGTACGCTCCTGAATCTAACGCCTGTTTCTTCAACCACTCAAGTATTTCTGGAACAAAAGAACTATCTTATTATCTTTCCTGCTACATCTCCTAAGCTTTTGAAATTAGAAACATTCTCTTCAAAGTTTTTCTTTAACAATTATTTCACTGCTTGAAGATCCAAAGGTACACGTGGTCATGTTTTTCTTTTTTTTCTTCTGTTATATGGTTTGCACTGGCACTCGACATTTTCTTCACGAAGACGTTTCAACATTCTTTTAAGATTGTTTGTTCTCAGTTTCAAATTTATCCGTATTTACTAAACAAGTAAATGTACCATTCTTTTCTCTCCCTCTGCATCTTATTTGCAAATGAGTAGCATTTTTATGGTAGCATATTCGCAGTATAATGAGCAATTAAAACTCAAGAACAGGCGTGCTGCAGTTATAGATCAAGATCCATACGTATATCATTCCCGACATCCAAGTTGAAATTTCAACGTTCTAATACGTGCATGTTTCTTTCCAATTAATCTCAGTGTTTACCCAAACAAGTACTTATAATTACGTACGCGGCATTCTTTTTTTTTCCTCTGTGCACCTTATTTGCTAATAACTGATAAATTTTTTGACTGTAGTACATTCGCAATGCAATGTACCAAGCAGTTCTAACTGGCTGGTACTCTTATATATCACAGATTCATACTTAGATCGTTTCCAACATCAGGGTTGTAAAAAAACAGGCAGTATCTTAGAGACACACTCTATAGAAGAGCTTATATATTTCAGGGAAACATTTTAATTCTTCATCAATCAGTTTTAAATAGCATTGCTTGTGTTTATCATTCATTTAGTTACATAAATTTAAATACATAAGTGTTACTGTGCATCATCTTCGTCCTTTAAAGATAAATTATCGTTCACGTACACACAAGGGCGGATCCAGAAAGTGTTCAAAGAGGGGGTGTTTGTTTTTTACTCTTTACTCTTTGGAACTCCCAATTTCTAAAAACTTTCGAAGGGGTGTACTGAACCTCATCCGTAATCAAAGGTGTCCTAAAGTTGTGTTTCTTTCGAAAAATATCCAGGGTGATCCTTTGAACCTATCCCTAATATCATCTGAGATCGTCTAAAATTGATATTTTGGAACTTCATTTTCGAAAAAAACTCCTGTAGAAAGTTCCGATCCCTATCCCCATCCCCAAAGTAATTAGAGATGGGCTACGATTGCGTTTTCAAGACTTCCATTTCGGAAAAATTCCGGAAAGAGCTTCCTTTCTTCTAACACCATGGAATGTGATGTAAAATTGCGTGTTTGTAACTTTAATATCGAAAGTACAGTAGACCCTCGTTTTACACGGGTTGACTTTACGCGGTTTCGATTACACGCGGTTTAAGATTTGACACCTTTATTTTACGTGGATGAGTTTCGGTTCTACGCGGATGCGGCAATGCAAACAGATAAAATTTTCATCTCTTTTCAAAATCCAAACTCCTAAACATTGCAGATTACACGTAATAAACTGCATTTTGGCGTGTTAATAATCGAGCTTGGGCCACTGGAGACATTTTAAGCAATTGGTTCCAAAGCTCTTTCCAGAAGTAAAGTTATTAAACTTACACAGTTCAGAACTCACTGGAAGAAGAGCTTTTGGGAGTGACAAAGGCGGCCAAAACCAACAAGGATACCGACATTGGTGACACACAACCAAAAATGTACAAATTCAAAATTCTGAGCCATTCCTAGACAATAGAAATGATCTTTCTGATTTGTTAGTGAAGGAAGATTCTAGCATGAAAATGACGCAAATGATCATGGATGCGTTGATGCTCTGCAAAGAATTACAGAGAAAAATTCTTAATGACTGCCAAAAAACTATCATTGCCAGCTCCGCTTTATAAACAGAACCCGAAATTAATTTATGTTTTCTTTATGCATGTTGTGCATAAAAATTGATATAAGTACTCATTAAACTTATTATACAATTAGTCATCACTAGAATGAAGTAGTTTTTTATGTACGAAACCTAACCCCTATTTTAACACTACTATTAAGTCTCAATTTACGCGGCATTTCCGTGGAACGTAACCTCTGCGTAAAACGAGGGTATACTGTATACAAGAAGAAAGTTCCTGTCTCTCACGCGCGCGCGCGGCTCAAGGAGAGGGCGATCGCCCCTTTCTTGTATTCGTCCTTGCGTACACATACTAATAATATTGCCGAACAGCGCAATCTGACTGATAATCACAGTGGCTCAAAAGGCATTTATTTTTAGGATGCATTAAGTCTTCTTTCATGCTTTTTTTTTTCCTTCTTTCTTTTACTTTTTCATGAAAGTAGGCTAAAACCAGTGGCTGGAAAATGGGAACTTATTTGTAATGTATACTCATTCTTTTCCATACTGTTTTTAAAATAAATTACAAAGAAAGAATGAAATGAAAAAAAAAAGAGGTTGTTGACGATGTATGAATAAAATTATCTTTCATTGTATGCAGGGCATGCACAGAAATTTTGAGGGCCCGTCACAAATGACTTTTACTGGAACTCCTCCATATTTTTTAATCTTACGTCCTGCATAGATTTCACCCTTTTTTTTTTGACATATTGGGTCCCCTTCATACTCGGGCCCGGGCCCACAGGTTTCCCTTCTCCCTCCCCCCCCCCTTATGCACGCCCCTGATTGCATGACCAAATTCTGTAACAAATGATTTTTGATTCCACCCTTACTGCCCCATGATAGCCCCCTTCAGTCACCTCACCGCCTCTGTCTTGAGGGAGATATTGCCCTCGATAAGAGCAACTGTCCTATCCCAACCAGAATGCTAAATAGTGTCTTTTGGCAGGTGATTTCAAGCTACTGCACCTAAACGTTAGAAAAACAGGAAGAGGCCCCTGAAATCACGGCTCTCAACGTGATCTCCAAAGAGGCAATATTATGCCACTCAGAAATATTTGTCACGAGCGAAAACTATCAATTTTTTTTGTACCTTTCACGCAAATGACTCTTAATCTAAGGCAGTCGTTGTCAAAGAAAGTAGTATAGTATTTCATTATTTATATTAATAACCCAAAAAAATGTATAATTTAAATATCACACTCATAATCTCACGCATTATTTGAACCTGTGTTTTATGTAGAGTCATCGGATTTTTGGTTGCACACAGGGGAGCCCAGAACTTAAATTTTTGGGAGGGAGAAATTCTCAATTTGTCGAATAAATTTTCAGATTTTACTGAAAGATAAAATAAATACGAGCATCCACACATATTTACATCTAATAAGAATAGACATGGTAAACATTAAAAAAAAAAGAAAGAAAGAAAAAAGAAAACGTGATTACACTACTATCTCCAAATTTACCGAAAAATTTGAGAGATTACAGAGATCTCCCAAAAAAAATAGTAATAAAGTTTTTAAGGGTGCAATTTCAAGGACTACCGCGGAATTTCGAGGATCCAGGAATGTTCCAGAATAACATTGACAAATTCTAGAAAACTCCGGTTTTTTTTTTTTTTTTTAATCGTTTAATTCTCAGAATTTTGGCAAGAAAAACTTCTGAATTATTTGACAGAATTTGTTAACGGGCGTTCAAAGCGTGCAAACTTCGAGTTAACACTTTTGATAGCGCAGCATAGATGTATTGTTAATAAGTGCAGGTAAAAGGCAGTAACTGCAAAATTTTTCATTTTTCACTTTTTTGCATTTTTGTCATATGTTGTACGTTAGCTTTATTGTACAAGCTTGCATATTTGGTTTCCGCTGAAAAAAAGCCGCGAAAAACACGTCTAATTCTAACATTTCCCTATTGTTAGTATGAAATCCAACACACATTTTTTCAATTATCTCGAAAACTCATTTCTGCAAACACTGCCGTTTAACTGTCCACGGCAGTACTCTCCTCCGGTGACTAGTTCGGATTATTATTATTATAATTATTATTATTAAGAAAAAGATGAACATATTTTTCTACCCTAATTGTAGGATAAGGCCTCGTACATACGAGGCTTTTATTTGAATTAACTTTTTAAAAAAGTCCCCTAGTTGACTGATGTTTTTCACTGTGTACACATGAGACAACTTAGTCAAATCAATTTTTCTTCTAATAAGTCAAATTTATTCGAGCAGAATGCTATTAAAACTGAACCGAGTTGACTCAACTAGTTTGCTCGCGTGTGTACAGCTAACGCTTGGCATTGTTCCTACGGGACGAGAATGTTAGCGGCACATGTACCTGATGAGTTGACTGTCGTGTGAAGGATGCCGGGTGATTCTCCCACTTTTCTACCTGGTTACACACCCTGGTAAATGCCCGTTCGAAAGTTGATACAACTAAGATACCTCGTGTTGAGGAAGCTTAACTACATGGGAAAAAATTAAATTTTTTAAAAGGGAAGGGAACAACAGCTTCCCTAGACTTCTGACTGACATCTTGTTCTATCCTACTTCTATGAGCAACTACTTCTACGTGCATATAAACAGGGGCGTGTACATGTGGGGGGGGGGGAGGGACACATGTTGGCCCGGGCCCGAGTCTGAAAGGGACCCAAGATTGGTGAAATATATGTGGAGACGTAGGGGTAAACAATATGGAGGGGGAGGCGTGATATTCATTTGTGACGCGGCCAAAAATTTCTGTGCACGCCCCTGCCTATAGAGCTTTTCAGGGTTTTGGTATCTAGAACAGTTTTTCCCGCATTACTCCTATTTTCTCGCATCATTCTATTTTCTTTTTTATTTTCGAAACACGAGGAAGTTATTATCATGGCACATTTTGTACTTTACTTGTCCTTTGGGTTTATTCAAGAGCACTTTAAATGCATTATTATATTCTTTCATTAAATATTTCCTTTGGAATGGTGTCAAATTGTATTACTTCCACAACAAAATTTAACATTTTTCTCAGAGTAAGAATTTTCTGGGTACTTTTAATACAAATCCTACCCATAAAACAAGCCACACTTAAGATTGTCATTTAAAAGAAGGACTTATGACAACATTTTCTTATGATTCAGTTTCTCAAAACTAAAGCTTCCACCCCCCTTTTCCAAAACAAAAAAGCTGTTTTAGGCCCACTTTGGGCATTCTAAGGGAAGGTTAGGGCCCCCCTGGATTTGCACTTGAAGACTTGGTTGTATCAATGATTTTGTTCATTTTTGAATGGTTATTGAGTTGAATAAATGTACCTTAAATCGGAATGAATGCATTGCTTGAACCCAAGTGAAGATTTTTTGAGCATGAAAAAATGGTATTCAGGTTGTGCGTTAAAAAATAAGACATCCCGTAAAAGTGATCATTACGCAACGATTCTCAACCTGTAGGACGGCGAACCGGCACCGATCCGCCGAAAATTTTCACCGGAATTTTGTGATTAATTTTCATAACTTTCTATGATTTTCTCAAATATTTACCTGCTTGCACATAATTATTACAAAAAATACTATTCCGTTCATTTAAAGATTTTGTGTTTTTTGTGACTGTTATTATTACCAAGTTAAGTTTTTTATTTATTTATTTAATTTTTTATTATTTTAAATATGGATAAAAAACCTTACTGATCCGATTTTTTTATACATTTTTAGTTTTAAACGGTCAGCGAGTCCAAAGTTGGGGGGGGGGAGGAAACACTGTTTTGCAAAAAAAAATTTATAGGTTTCGCCTGTTTGCGGATCAAAAAAGGTTGGGAAACGATGCATTAGCGAATGCTTTGTAACACAAATTAATATTAGACCGAAGACCGGGTCTCATTTCCGGAAAAACACGGTAAAAAGAAAGGGGGGGGGGAATCGTTTAAAATCAAGAAGAGGCCTTTTATTCCCTTCTTTTCTTGGACGAACTATTATTTTCAAAAACCCTTTTAAATTTCTGTCAGTTTTCACGGTTTTATGCAACGGAGAAAAAAAATCATAAAATTAAAAAAAAAAGAAAATTTACGACCTAAAACTTAATTTCCTCCCTCATATTTTTTCACTACACTGCAAAATTAAGAAGCCTAACACTTAACAAGCAATGCGGCGATGAAGACAGTTCCGTCGCCAGAAACGGAAAGCACTCAATATACATAAATTCTTCTACCTCAAAAAAAAAGTAATTCTCCCTGCAATGCCTAGTCATAAACATAGCATTTAGGGAAGATAACAATAAATAACAGTCGAGAATAGCACAATGATACATAACTTCTACTTTGCTGTTGCCACCTTTCACAAGTAATAATCCTTACATATTAGAATTACTTATATTCAGAATTCCCGGATATCAACCTTGTGAATTCTTTTATTATTGTAAAGTTTAACGCAGTAAAGAAACACAGAAGGTTTCTTTTCACACTTACTGCTTAGGGAAAATAGATGGAGCTTAATTATTCTGATAAGCCTAATCGCCAGGTGGTATTCCATTCATGGCAAAATAAGACTTACGCAGTACAGATGTATAAACGGATTGAGCAAGGAAAAGCGTAGCAGCGCCAGTTCCACCCCTCCCTTGCTGGATTTGCTAATGAATATTTAACCGGAAGTCAATTTTTATTTTCCCTTCCGCCTTTCTGTCTTCTTTTGTCTTTTCACAGCAGCTGAAACAAAGTTTTAATATCGAGCTAATCGTGAGTAAAACATACAACATTCCGGATTTTGCTCATAAACTTCCGTATAAGTATTGTGCAATTGAACTCACTTTTCAGCTAATTTTTTATTGCATAGTATAAATATTCACTAAAATGCTTCAAATCTAAAAGGTTTTTATTTATATTGCGACTCTTTCCACCTTGACTTAGCACTTAATTTACTAAAACTTCGCTCCCCCCCCCATTAAGGATTTTTGTGTTCTGAGCTACGTTTTGTTCATACATGGAAATGTGGAATAAGGTATTAGCAGGAGTGGGGGGAATATGTTGGCCCAGGCCCAAGATTTTTTTAATGAGGGGTGAAATGTATGTTGGGACGAGGGGGGTAAACAATATGGAGAAGGCCCGTAAAAATCAATTACGACGGGCCTTGAAATTTCTGTGCACGCCTGGTTATTAGCAATGCATTTGGTAAGTCCTTGTCGGGGCACCTTATCTGTGATCAGGGTCGTGCACAGGGGGAGGGGGCAGAAGGGACATCTGTTAAGCCCGATCCTGAAGGGGGCCAATATTTTGAAAGCTAGGGGTGAAATATAGAGGTAAACAACATGGAGGAGGACCCGGTAAAGTCATTTGTGACGGACCCCAAAATTTCTGTGAACGCTCCTGTCTGAGATAGAGGCTCATTACCCACCGAACTCTTGGTATTTTGTCAAATTGCCACACCTAGTACGGTTAAAAAAAAATGCGTGATACATTAACGAACTAGGATATTTCCAGGAGAAACTTCTGACTGAGAAAAGTAGGAGTTAGCGCCAATCCTGCTGAACCACGTTAATTTACTGGTTGGCTTCAACCAAAACAACTCATAAGAGAAATTCATACATAACGCGGAAGTGAAAATAAGTGAAAAAGTACCTCGTAATTATATGAGATTAAAAAATCCTAGCCTAAAGAAACCCAACATTTTCGAGTGTTTCGGCCTCTGCCTCAACTGAAGTAAATCGGTACTCGTACTGATTATTCTTGAAGTATCTATTTCAGTATCACCAAATTACTTATTTCGATTATTACGATTCTATCTATTTCTTCATTTTTTCAAAACAAAGGGAGAAAACAAAAAGAAAAGTGAAAAATATTTTTAAATGTGTAGAATGTTTCTTAAGAGCATCAAAAAAAAAAAAAAAAAAGAAAGAAAAAGACTGTTTCTTTCTCTGCTTTTCGTTGTGTATTTTTACAGAGAAAAGAAATTCAGAGATTGTAGTTCTGTAGTCTAAGAAAAAATTTCTATTTCCAGCACACCTTTAGATGCGTGAATTAACTCATTCAATGACATAATTTATTATGAAAGCTCTAGAATAGAAAACAAGGTTTAAATTTTTTTTTCTTTTTGCTTTCTTCCTTTTTCTCCCCCCCCCCCTCCCCGGATGAGTGGAATGGGCGGATCTTTCTTTAGGAAGCTGATTTACAGGAATGCGTTTAATTTCTCAACCAACCTTGAGAATTCCTGTTTCTCTTTTGCATACAAGTTATCATTATTCGCATTATGAATGCAAATAAGTTCGTACCTTTATTTGAAATCTCAATAAACAAAGTAGCAAGTGGATCTTTTAAAGGATAAATATTTTTGAAGATATTTCAAGTAGTTTTCTGAAAGCTGAAAAGCAGCTTATATGAAAATGAAACATCATTCTTATTTTGTTTTGCTTCGTTGTACATCTTGAATTATTTATAAATTTTTAAATTTAAAAAAAATAATTCTTTTTTCATGATTCCAAGTACTAGAAGTGTAGAAATTTCAGCAAATGTGCAGAAACATCAGCGTTTTTTGAGCAATCAAGATTGCTATGGATTCCACTATATTTATCTGAAATAGTCTTTTTATTTTGTTTTGCTTCACTGCTTTTTTTAATAGTCATTCATTTTTTAATTTAAAAATAATAATTCTTTTGAAATGATTCCAAGTATTAGAAGATTAGAAACTTGGGCAAATGTATAGAAACATCAGCGTTTTCTGAGCAGTTAAAGATTGCTATGGCACTTTGCATGCCTTGACGTTCCTCATTCTTTTCAATTGGCAGGTCGCGACTAGAACCCCTATAACTCCACTGTAGGGGCCTTAGTCGCGACCACGCGATCCATTGCGACGTAGTCAATGAAATGTATTCTCAGGAATTTTATTATCATTTGCTTTTCTCACAGTAATAGCATTTACTGTAATAGACCCTCTTTTCAATCCCCGGAGCAATTGCTGGTGATATTAATTTAAAATCGTATTAATTAACACTTTTTCGTAATTTTGAGTGCAAAACTTACTTGCACATTTAAAATATTAGTACACAAAGAAAGAGCGATTTTTTCTGCATCTGATGAAATTTGTTTGGAACTTACAAGTTGTATAGAACTGGAATTACTTAACATTTTTTGCAAATTTTCCCAGATGATCCCATGGTAAATTGGTCTGGGTTTGACGAGGGGTGCCGGAGAACTCCAAGAAACTTTAAGTTTCATACGTTGTGGCTATTTAGACCAGCTCACGTCAGCGGGCGGAATACGTCACAGGTCACGTGGTTTTGCTCTGACCGGTGTATTTTCACAGTTAAGGTTTTGTCTTCGTTTGAACGATATTTAATTCTCGTGTCATATGATTTTCGCTTCAAATTTTAAAGAAAGTATTAGTTCTTGTTTTTCTTCTAAATTTATAACTCCTGTTATTGACTTACCAGTTGAAATTAGCTGAGTGGGTTTTGATGTTGTTGTTTTAATGAGACCCGTACATGAAATTCACGAAATCCATCTATGCATAATAGTCGTATAGCTCAATGAAACAATAACAAAACGCATGCAATATATTTGACTTACATCTTTTCTTCTGAACTCATCAAATACTTTTCTTCCTCTGGAACCAACAACTTCTGTCGGCATTGTGGTAGTTGCAAGGCAAGCAAACATTCCCGAAACTGTTTAGATTTTATTTGGGTGAGCAGGAAGAACGGATGCAAATTAAAATTATAATTAGGCTGTGTGAAAAGCTCAAATTTTAAACTCACAGAATGATATGTTTCTTTTGGCACTTGTGATTGGTTAAATGACCTCGGAAACGCTCTCATTTCAATGCAAATCGCTGATCATTATTTGCATCGTTTAACTGGCAAGGTTTAGCATGCTAGGAATTGAGAATAGTTATGAAGTTATGTACACCAGCGGGTCTGAGTCGTAGGATAATAGTGACACGTCCTCCATTTTGGGGCTAAACGATGCTTTCTACCAGTGCCTACTATGGTAAAGTAGCGTGTTTTGCTCTTTGATTGTGGTTCTTTTCAACTCTGGGTCTGCGCGATATTTGGGGGGGGGGGGGGGGTACGTCCTTGCTTTTAGGAGGGGTGGGCACACCTGTTTTAGGGGTGCCCAAATGGCTAAAATTCTTTCAACCAACGGCTAAAACCAGGGACGGCATTTCAGCATTTCATTTGGGGGGGGGGGGGGTCGAGTTTCTTAAATATGTATTACCACAGTGCGGTCCCAAACACACATTAGCTATCAGGAAGTGGTAGTAAAATCGGTTTAATATGAATAAAAATTAGTGTTTAGAAACAGTTAAAATTTTGATTTATTTTCTAATAAATTGTCATACAAAACATCTTGATACTAAATTTTTTTATACCTTTTGGAAAAGTTTTAATGCATGATTTTGGGAATTCGGAAGAGCATGGAATCGTGTTATTAATCTATGAGTGCCCAGTGTAGTGCTGTTTTGCAAGTATAGCTAAATAGAAAAGATGGTGAAAAAGCTCACGCCCTTTAGCATGTATGACTTTGTTTGAATTTTTTGCCCATTGTGCTTCGAAAATAATTCTCTTACCTCCTGAGACATAAAAAATCTTTCTCTACTATCTAAGCTGATTAGAGTAGTTAAAAAATAATTGAAGTAAAGAAGTTTTTAAAACACTTTTTATATCTTGCTCTTCAAAATTACCCAGGCAACTTCAAAAATTGTGAGGGGCTTAATTTTTCATCATTGAATAATCTAGTCTCGTCAGCGCTCTCAGTTTCAATGAGATGTCAACTGCGTCTAGCTCTGTTATTCACTATTCCAGACTGAGGAGTCCATAACAAGGATGAAACTGCAGTCTCTGGAGGATGTGATAACCAGTCTGTCGGTATACGAGGGAGGACCCAAAAATAACCGGATTTTTGTTTTAAAATATTTATATATTAGTTTATTCACAAAATTTCTTTTGTCTCCTTTAAAGTGTTCACCCTTAGATGCAATACACTTGTTAATTCTTTTTTTCCACTGTCAGAAGCTCCCCTGGAACTCTTTAACTTTTACCATGTCCAGTGCCCATTGCGAAGTAGTTTTTACAGCCTCGACATCATCAAAGCGCTTCATTTTCAGATTTTTTTTTCATCCTCCGGAACAGAAAAAGATCACAGGGGGCTAGGTCTGGCAAATACGGGGATCGAAGAACGACTGGCCACCCGTGAGAGGCCAATTAGCGATTAATAGCAAAGGTTGTGTGTACGGGAGCGTTATCATTGTGAAGGAACCATACTTCCAATTACCCTAGCGAGCTCCAACTCACTCTTGTTTCTTCTAAATTTTTGTCAATCGTAAAACGACCACTCTCGTTGATTTTTTGGCAGATTTTTTCGACGTTTTCATCATTTCGAGACGGTGAACGGCGCTCAGAGCGAGCATGATCTTCAACATTCATACTACCGCGTTTAAAGCGCCCAAACCACTCGAAAACTTATGTACGGCTCATAGCATCGGTTTTTGAAAGCTTGTTGAAACATTTGGTTAGCTAATCCGTTGCCGACTTTTCAAGCAGGAGAAGCAAAATTTCAAGTTTAGTTTGTTCTTTAAAATCTGCCATGTAATGAGTTTGCAGGCGTAAAAAAAACAGCACCTGAGAAAACCAACCCTACGATCAGACGGTATCAATTAAACTGACGCCACTTGCACAGCTGGTTTGGGAAGAGAGCCATCTAGCTGCAGAACACTCGACTGCATCTAGGTTTGGCATCGCACCATTAGTCCGGTCTCTTTTGTGTCCCCCCTCGTATTGCTTGTAATTTTTTTGCCTCATGCAAAAAATTTTACTCATAATTGAAACAAAATCTTGGATTGGATCAAAATCCAATCTAGATAATATAGAGCCCACTATACAGAAAAATAATTATCATCAAATTTTGTGCTAATTTCATTCGAAACTGAATCTATTACTTCATACAAATATTAAAAAATCATCAATGTTTGTCTTCACATCATCATGTGGATTTTTGTCACTTTTTTTTTTAATTAGCTCGGAGGAAGAACTTTTTTTGAAAAGTTTCACGATTGATTAAAATATACATCTATGTAAAATCTATTTTCAGTTTCAATTGTGGATTGAACTCATGGGCGGATTTATGGGGGGGGGGCAGAGGGGGGCAATGCCCCCCCCCAGTTTTGGGAGGACTTTATGTAGTAACAACACATCTTCCAAAAATTAAAAAAAATTTTTTTTTTCTTTTTTGAATAGTTCAGAAGGGCATGAGTGGATTTATAGGGGGCATAGGGTGCAATGCCCCCCAGTTTTGGGAGGACTTTATGTAGTAATAACACATCTTCCAAAATCTTAAAACAAAAAAAAAACAAAAAAAAACATGACTTTTTCTTTTTTGAACAGTTCAATGAAAATGAAGAGAAAAGCAAATGTCCTTTTCTGATAGGAGAAAAGAAAAGTTAAAAAAAAAAAAAACGAACATTAAATACAAATAGTACAACTGTCACTGGGGTGCTGAAAATGTGTCTAAATTCACTATTTTGGACTGAAAACCATTTGGGCAAGTATATGAATGAAAATATAGGCTAAACAAGCTATACATTAAGCTGCAACACCTATAGTAATTGACGATTATTTTAACAAATTAGAACCTAAAGCAAAGGGGAAAATCTCCCCCCTCCCCTATTCGCGCTAACAGAACGACCTACTCGTTATGATTTGTGTCCACATTTCAAGTATTTATTTGTGCATAATATTTATATTCTTAGTATATTAATTGGCCTTTTGAAAAATTCTAAAAAACATAAGATTTTTTTCCTTCTCTCTCTCTCTTTTCTGAGGGAGAGAATAAATACTATCGCAAACTGAATAAATTTCAGTTATTTGAGAGTTCTGATTAAATGAATCTTTTTACTTAAAGGGAGAGTACAATTTTACTTACTTTATAAATACTGTTTAAAAAGTAAGGTAAGTCAATCAGCTAAGTCTAAGTGAGTCAGTCCTTGTCATTATTGAAATCTAAATAACTGAGTCATCAAAAGTTTTGGAAAAATTTACTGACATTTTATAAAAGTCTATAAAAAACTAACAAAGATTGGTAAAATCGTAAAAATCCTTTAACCGTAAAAACTGAAGAATTTTCGTAAAAACTACAAAAAAAATCAAGCAAAAATTTACAGGTAGGAGTGAATTACAAATAGGGTCGAATTTGCCTATAAGATAAACAAGCTGTTGCTTAGGGCCCCTGCTTTGAAGTGTGTCTCTAACTCCCACAAAAAAATTCATGATTTGTTCCTTAAAAAACGGAAACTGCTTGAAAAAACTAATTTCATTTTTAAGTGCTTGAAAACCTTGAATATTTGGAAACGTGTGGCTACAAACCTTAAATTTTAAAATTTCTAACAAATGGTAGAGGGAGAGGAGTGCTAACATATGTCAAATTCAGCTCCTTGCCACATCCTGTATTAAAAATGTAAAAATCATGGTTCTCACGTTTGTAACATATTATTTGAAATAAATTTTTGTGACTCACATGTTTCATATCTTTCTATTTATTCAATCCTGAATGCAATATTTTGGAAATTCTTTTGCATTGATTGCTTTTATCTTACTTCTTCTGCATATTGTCTATCTGTTTAGCACGGAAAAAAATACACACTACTTCTATTTTTTTTCGTTTTCTGCCCCACTTGCAACTTAAGAAAAATTGTTGTCATGAGAAATCTATGGTTTCTTTTTTCTTTTAAAGTTAAAATAGCTATTTCTCCCAAATTTAGAACAGGACTGCAAAAATTTACAATCAAGTACTAAAATACCAGAGACTGGAAAGCACAAATGAAGTGCGTTAAATAATTTTATTTATTCTAGAGTCCTTGAAAATAATTAGATAAGCCTTTGAAAATCCTAAGCAAAGTAGGCTCCAATTACTTCTACTGCATATTGTTAATTTGTTTATCCAGGAAAAAAAAATGATACACTATCTCTATTCCTTTTCGTTTTCTGCACTACTTATAATTAAAAAAAGGTTGTTGCAATGAGAAAACTAGTTTACTTTTTCTTTCAAACTTAAAATGGCTGTTTCTTACAAAGTTTGAACAATACTGTACAACTGTATAATCTAGTTATCAATTTCTATGTCTATCCAATTAACCTTTATAATGCTTCAAAATGCAGAATTTTATATCCATTTTACAAAATTTCCACCGAGGGAGAAACCCCCGGTCCCCTAAAATTGGAGATATTCTATTTCCCACTTAAAAGGGAGCCCTGCGTCACTCTCTTGATACCAGCTCCCTCTCTTAAGGTCAATTCAAAAAGGACAGCATGAAAACACATTAATGAAAACGACACACAAAAAAGTAAAGCATGGACTTATGCATCACAGGAAACAGACAAAAACATAGGAGTGGGGGGGGGGGGCAAGAAAAATGTTTTGTTAAAAAAAAAATCCTGCCCCCCCCCCCCCAGGAACTCAGTTCTAAATCCGCCTATGATTGAACTGTAGCTTGCATAGTCCAAAAATTAAGGGTAGCGGATTGAAAATGTTTTGATAGAGTAAAGCATTTTTCAAAAACTTTCCTCAATATAAACAAATTGATTACAAATTCAAACGAAGTCATACATGCTAAAGGGCATGAGCTTTTTCACCATTGAAATAATCGCTTTGCAATAATTCTTCCAGTCGTCAAATCACTGCTTTGAAGTTATAGAGAAATGTTTTTATAACTTTAACTCTTTAAAACCATCTTGTGTCACTCCGAGATTGCATAATTGTAGAGCCCCATAAAAGGTGTTTGCTTTAACTTTTTTTAATTCAATAATCGCATGCATTTTTAAGAAGTTTCTATGAAAGCATATAATGCATTGAGCAGCTGAAACGTGTTTCTAGCAAAACAAAGCGATGAACACTCATTAAATTAATATACACTTTAAAATGAGTGTAAAAGTGAATGTAAAATATCAAGAAATTTTCCTGTGAGAATCTTGCAGCCACACCACTTTGCACAAGCCTCTCATATTGGACACACCATCGTTACACTGGGCACGCGAGTATGAAATATTTAGCCTATATGAGGAAATGATTTCTTGAGTTAAAATTAAACATGGTTCTCTATCAGTTTTCCTTGTTCTGAAAAGGCTTCATGAATTTCTAAGTCATCATCCAAATAACGAAAAACCCTTTTTCTAGTTTGGGAATGTGTCGAGTTTCATAAAATAGTTACTGAAAACCAACAGGATTTTTTTAAAAATGAACATTGATTTCCGACTTAGATAAATTGAATTCACCCATTGTCGATCATTCTACTTAAAAAATTTGGGGGTGCGACCGCCCCCTCTTGACCCCCCTATTTGCCGCTCCTGGCTAAAACTGTAACGTTTGACAACCGGGAGGCGCCGAAAAAGAGGTTTATTCCATGGCCATGGCCTCCCAATATGCTAATCGTGCCCTGGCTGTCAACTAGGGGCGTCCCGATGGGAGGTCACTGTGAACCTTCCAAAAAAATGTCCTTACTCGGCAATTTTGTTCTGACGATTCGGCAAAACTATCATTATTCAGCAAAATTTGTAGTCCTATTCAGCAAAATTTGTAGTTCTATTCAGCAAAATTATCATCATTCGACAAAATTATCTTCACTCGTCAAAATTTGGACTTCCATTCGGTAAATTTCCGCCCTCTCAAAAATCCAAGTTCGGGGCGCTGTCAACATTGAAAACCATTTCAAACCGTTTATGAAACGAAGGTTTGCTACCTGGGAATTTACCACGCATTAGTGGTGTTCCGTTTTTCCTGCCGCGCAAAGGACAAAAAGGTTACGCGACATTACAGGTACGAAAGAAACAAAAAGGGCAAAAGGAGCACATGCAAAACATCGAGAATCAGTGGAGCCGAAGAGCAGCAGACCCTAACTAAAATTCGATATAAGGCACTTCAAATGATACAGTCTGTTGCATACATTTGACACATAACTGCTCGTAATTACTGTCTGTCCAGGCCGCTATCATCATCTTCCGATTTCTTATCCTTTATTTTTTTCTCAACAGAACGGCTTTTTGTTTTTTTTCCCCTTCTTTGTTAGTTTTTATTTTATTGCATTTCTGCGAAAGGGGGAAGGGTGTGGCCACGCCTGGCTGACTGCGTTGCAAAACAGGAAATTCAACAATTAATTTCCGTGTTTCACATTTTACTACCGCAGTGGGGGCTTTATTTATGTTATTCAGTTTCTCCATTAAGCCCGTTTCTTCTCTTTTTCCACATTTGTTTTAGCGTTAAGGTATAAAGTTCAGGTTAAGGTCACACCAGCATGTGAAGGGAGAGTTAGTACCTCTTTGCATATAGCGATAGTGTTTTCTTTCAAGACTAAGATATTTACTACATTTAAATTTTGCTCCGCAGATCATTTCGTAAAACAAACAAGCTTTTGATCGTAACTCACTTTTTCCTTTACCTACTTAAATAAAATCACTTACAGGCACTGACTTGAAATCCAGTGCGCGAGGGATTGAAGGATTCTAGTTGTATTGTTATAACAGTGGTGCTGAAAGCCGTTTTGTTTCTCCAGCAATGAACTACCTTGTGCCCAGTAAAAGATTCCTTCGATGTCTTCCCGAGAGAAGATGAACTCTTTCAAGGTCAGATGTCTTGCTTTCAGCAGTACATAAAACCAATTCACTAGCCCTGCAGACAGGGCCTGATTACTGAATAGAAAACTAGGCCGATGTTTCAGCCGATCAGGGCCCGATTAAGATATCAAGGGGCCCTAGGCAAAATACTTTTTTGGGGCCCCCGGTATTCAAACTTTATTTCTTTAGCCATAGGCTGAAACAATTTTAGCCATAGACTAAAGAAATTTCAACCATTTTGGAGATCCTAAATATTTTGGGGGCCCTAGGCCACGTCCTAAATGGCCCATTCAGTAATCAGGCCCTGTAGTCAATGGGTAAAGTTATAAAGCTTGAATACAGGGGGCCCCAAAAAAGTATTTGGCCTAGGGTCCCTTGATATCTTAATCGCGCTCTGCTTGCAGAATTTTCTTCTTAGAAGGTGTGCATGTGTTTTTCTATGCAAAAAATAGCAACAATGGGGGGGGGGGACTTCTCGCTGCGTCCCTGTACCAATCATTTGACACCATTATGCGCTATCTAGGATTGAAAAGATTTATTTTAGCAACATCAATATTTTAGAATACAATCGAACTCTATTATAACGAGCGCAATGGGAACCACGATATTTGCTCGTTTTAATCAATTAGCAAATATATAATTTTCAAATGGCTCTTTACTCCTCAAATAAAAAAAAGGGCCGTCATCACTTGTTCTGCAGATTTATGACTCATCACTTAACTTTCGGTTGACTTCGGAATTTTCCCAGAAAGGGATAACTAAATACTAAAATCATTAGAAATTTTATGTATCACAAAAATAGTGCTCGCTTTAAGCGAGTTTGCTCGCTGAAAGAGAGTTAGATTCCCGTTGACTAAGACTGTACCAAAAAATAATTTTTGATTTCTTTATAAAATCCGGGTTTTCATTATATCAGAGCTCCCGTCAAAGTTCTAAAAGACAGATCTGTTTCAATATGGATGTACAAGATTTCTATGCCATTTAAACTTTCACCGAATTGGTAAAATTTGGAACTTTGGCTATGCATAGGGGACAATAAAACATAAATCCGTAGAACCCTTGTTTCAGGTCATATTTCCATGCATGGGCCGTCATGGACCCCTCCTCTTCACCAGGGGCTCCCCGAACTTTAACTTTCTTGGAGGGCGAATGTAATTAAAAATTTTGTCGAAGATGATTATTTTGCCGAAAGGAACTCCAAATTTCGCCGAATGATTATAATTTTGTCGAATGGAACTCTAAATTTCGCCGAATTATAGCTCAAAATTCTGCCAAACGATGATAATTTTGCCGGAATCGTCAGACAAAATTTTCCAGATAATGACATTTTGTGAGGTCACAGTGACCTCCGATCGGGGCGCCCTTGCCTCACACCCTTGGTTTCAGGCCATATTTCTAGGAATGGATTACCATGGACCCTCATCCTCCCACAGAAGAGAAAATCCTGGTTACGCCGCGACAACAAAGCGATAGTTTGATGGATGAGTGATTTTCCCGCCAAAACCTTCTGTTTTGTTTTATCGTTTTTCTTAGGTAACATACTCTATCTACAAGTTTACATTCCAGAAAGGAGAACATACATGTAATTGCATTTTTATTTTTTGAGTATAATCATGCATTATAAACGTGCAAATTACGTCTCAAACAATGCGCAATCTCTAGATGTATAGTAGTCACAACATAATTAATTCGAAACACAAGCAAACAACCTTAACATTTAATTCCGGGTTTTTTTTTCTTTCATTTGTTTTAGTCCTGGAATTTGCATCGAAACTACGCAGGAAATAATTACAGCGCATATTTTTACGCATCGAAATTCAGTATGAATAAGTAATTTGTGTAAATGTGTCTGTGACATAGAAATAAAGGTAAATGCATAATAACCGCAGCAAGATGACAAAGGAATTTGCACATACGCTTGTTGCCGGATAAGACTAAGATGACACTAAAATTCGGCGTTATTTATCATTTTTGTTCGTTTGTTTCACTTTTTTTCTCTTTTACGGAAGTCCACAGTCGAAGAAATTGTCAAGAATGCTTGTGTAATTTATGCATATATTCACAACTGTGTATACGGAACACAGTTATTAAATCATTTTTATTAAGCACACTGGCATCGTCATTGCATTGTATTAGAGCATCCGAATCCGCTGCCTTTTTACTATCCACTCTAAGTTGGGTTACCATAATTTACATTGGCCAAATCCGAACACTTTCATCAAAATGAGAGGGGAGGGGGGGGGGGGGGCAGTACCGGTGTAATGTTTTGCCATCAAATTTTAATCACATTTCGCTGGTAAACGCTTGCTTGGTTATTTTCACATTTAAACTTTATATAGTTTTTAAACAGCTGTTTGTGTTTCACTCAAAATAGTGATAAAAATACAAAAAAATATTAAAAAATTAAATAGAATTTCTTAATACACTGGAATATAAAAATTAAAATCTATGAATACCTCTTTCTGCAAAAGCGTGACTATTTAAGAAGTAAACCGCTGTACCTTTGTAACAAAATAAATTGTAAGATCAACGATTGTTTTTTCTTTGAAAATAGGTTCTTCATCACCTCGAAATATATCTTTATATGTTCTTTATGTTGTTCCGATCACGATGTTGTACATCATGACATAACACCCCGAAGTCCCCCGCCGATGTTGTACATCAGTGGTGCACAACCTATTTCAACCCGAGGGTCGGACCTCATATTAAAATGACTCTCATGGGTCAGAAAAAGAAAATGAAAATATTTAAAAGTCTTCTAAATATCTTGGGGAAACATGGGGAAAGGAAAAAAAAAAAAAAAAACAATCAGAAACTAACAGTTGTTGTTGTCATAATTTGACGCTTTGTCTGACGATTCCGAAAAACTATCATCATTCGGCAAAATTTGAAGCTCTCTTTCGGAAAACTCACCATTCAGCGAAATTTAGATTTCTGTTCGGCAAGATCATCATCATTCGGCGACATTTTGAGCCCCATTCGGCCAAATTATCATCATTCGGCGAAATTTTTAGTTCCAAGACGCACAGGTTTGAGGGCGCAAAAGAAAAAGATAGAAAAAAAAAACCCCAAAAGCTCACTGGTTTGTGGGCGCAAAAAGAAACAAAGGCATTAAAGTTCAACAGCGCGAAAAAAAAAATAAATAAAAAAAAAAAAAAATAAAAATAAAAAATAAGTAACTAAATAAAATAAATAAATAAATAAATAAATAAACCCGAGGGCGGAAAAAAAAGGCGCACAGTTTTGAGGGCACAAAAAAAAAAAAAAAAAAAAAGGCGCTTAGGATCAAAAGCGCAAGGGAAAAAAACGAGGGCGCACAAGTTTAAGAGCGCAAAAAAAAGGGGGGGGGAACGAAGGTGCACAGAGGGCGTTCAAGAGTGCACAGGCGGGAAGGCGCATCGGTCCGCAGGGCGATGGGCTGGCGAGCCTGCCTCAGAGCCAAACGAACGTAGTCACATATTCGCAACTTTACAGGAGAGAGGAAAAACTTTTTTCTGGAGCTTGCAAAGGATGGGATGTGCGCTCTTTTAACCCTGGTAAAAATTTAAAAGGATTCCTTTTTTAAAGAATTACGTTCACATGGCTCGACGCGGAATAGGCTTCTACATCATTGTATGTAACTTTTTCTGACATTGTATGTCACTAATAAACGAAAAATTTGGACTTCCGTTAGCCTGGCTCTGAGGTACAGAAATGTGAACCTTCAACAGATTTTTATTTTGAGATGTGCCGGAAAATTTCCATCCCGCTCCTCCTGGAAAAATTCAAAATGACGGGTCTGGGCTTGAGTGTTCCTTTTCCTCCATTTAACGGTTTCAATCTCCAAATATAATTATACGTTGCCCTACCTCAATTCTTTCCGACGTAGGGGTCTTTGAAAACCAGAATAGGCAAGTGGTAAATGAGACAGACAAATTTTGGGAACTTGTGGCGTGGATTGATCGTTTTCCCTTCAATCTGAGCTGAACATGAGACATTCATCAAATGGAGAGAGATAGCATTTTTCGTATGTAAATCAATTTCTTAAAAGCCAGGGAGAGTGGGACAAAAGCGAAAAACTACATACATTTGATTTTGATAGGAGGTGGGTACCCTACCCAACTCCTATCAAAGGAGGGGGTGATCCACAAGTGGTGGAAAAGTATTTCTCACAAAAATGTTATTCAGGGAAATGCTTATGCTTACATCGACATTCATTCGTGTGCATGCGATCTTATCAAAAAATAAGAGTGTCTTGAAAAAGATAAATTTTTTTGCATACATTATATTTCTCGAGTGTTTAAAACCAAAACCACCATACGCAAGAACAAAAAAAAAAAAAAAGAAAGAAAGAAAATAAATCGAAAAAACAACCCCATCACTGGCATATAACCTTGTTTTAAAGCTTTTCCCGCCATGGCAAACTGCCAATACACATGGAGCCGGCCGGATAAAAGTTTTTTTTTTCCTTTCTTTGCTATTTTCATCCTAAAGACAACACGTGTTTGTTTGAAGGCCAATCTGTCAGTAGATTGTGTGTGTTCTTGTGAAGTTTCCAGTTGCTTGCAGCGTGTATCTGCATAAAGTATTAAATAAATAAATCTGCACTCTTTTTTTTTTCTTTTTCTCCCTCCCCTTCTTGTGCTTCGTAAGGCGGAAAATTAGGGGATTATTTTTGGCGGTGTAAGTGATCTCAGTAGTGTAGGCCTTTAGTTTAATAAATATCCCTTTGAGTTGTTTGACTAAAGTGAGATCAAATGATAGTAATTCCAGGCTTAAGTAAGTTAAGTATTTAAGAATTTAAGTTGACATCATTAAATTTCAGGACGGTCCGCAATGTTGATAAGTAAAATTGGGGCTGTGTGGCATTATTCGCTGTTTTTACTTTTTCATCTCCGAAGATAAAATTAATGTCATTTTCAGAATCCAAAATATTGTAATTTTACCAGAATTATTGTGATGGAATTTTTCAAAGGCGCGAAATTACCTCTGTAATTTTTTTAAATGAGTGAAACACGCGAAAACAGTGAAGACCATAACAATGATCTATTCTGTAAACAAGCTAGAGAACTGCACGAATAGTGTAATAATGGAAAAAAAATAAACGCACTGCAATTGAAGCGCATATTGAGACAGTTTTTGACGCATCAGTTATTTGCCCTCGTTCCCCCGTTGGGAAAAGTCGCCAAATTTAAAGGCTTGGCGACAGGTGGAAGGTCTGTCGCCAAGGCTCCATTGAGAAGAAAGTACCTACCCACTGAATAGTGTACCTACCACTCGACTTCATCTTCTGCATGTAAGTTGCGGGACATCAATCTACAAAGCGTGTACCTTCCATTCATTATACACCAAAAATCGCTAAATTTGACACCTTTTTCGGAAAATTTCGGCAGACTTTGAGACCTAATATTTCGACTACGGGAAGATGAAATCAAATCGCTCATTTTGAAAGAAAAGTGCCACAATACGAAAAAATGAAATTTTACAGGAGAAGCGTTTGAAGTTGAACTCTTCGAGCAATTTGCATTAAGAAAAGTAAGTTTGCTGTGCTCTCCAGTGGTTAATATTCGTAGAAAAAAAATATGTCATTGCTTTCCAAAGAGGATAACGCCCTTTGAAGGCGTTTAAGCGAAAAAGAAAAAAAAAAAAAAGAAAAAAATAAATCAAAAATTTCATATTGTGGCACTCTTTTTCCAAACCAGCGAAATAATTTATGCGTCCAAAAACATGTTTCACTAAACTTTTCCCTTTGCTGTGCATTTAGATTTTTTAAATTATTACTCTGTCATTCGGTAAGGTTGAAATGAAATATGCGCACGATTTCAATTAAGGATGTTTGACAATATTGTATTTAAAAAAAATAATAATAAAACTATTCTCACGAAATACTTATTGAATTCCCATTGCTTTTATATACCGTTTTCCACGATGCAAAATTTATACCTAAAAGTACAAAGCATAAAAATGTTCCAAAGTTTTTGAAGCGTATTTCAGATTTTCAATGCGTGAAACGTTAAAATATGCTTGTAGAGTGGAGGCGTGAAAAAATCTTGTGACTCTATTGCCGTCATTTCGAATAGCATGAGGCTTTTTAAACCAGTGATTCTTAACATGTGTTTCGTGGATCAATAGTGGTCCTTGGAGCGTTTTCATGTGGTCCGCGAACCAGCTGGTGAAAATTAATGCCTATCATTTTTACAATTTTAATTAAATTTAAAAAAAGAATGGGATTTATCTCATTTTGTCTTTTGAATTGTTGTGAAAATATTATAACTATCGTATGTGGTTAGCTTAAGATTCGGAAGGGTACCAAGTGGTCCTTAAGCTTAGTAACTGGAGGGAGCAAGTTCAATCATTGGCTTAACCAGGAAACGCTGAGGCAAAGCTCCCAAATCACTAAGATGAATGGGAGACACGTCTTACCTGAAGCGAGTTTAAAGAAATCTGATTTTTTTCCAATACTTTAAAATATATCACGTGACTTGAGATCTTCAAGATTTGAAAGCGTAACTCTCTCCACCTTTTATTCCTTCTCAATGGTCTTGAGTAGTGAAAAGGTTGAGAACCACTGTTTTAAACGAACACATTGCTTATCTGAACCTCCATTTTGTTTTCCACTAAAGGTAATGTCTTTCCAATGCTTTAATGTCCGGCGAACTAGGCACCATTACTTATTTTACCACCTGTTACAACTATATTTCCATCTTTATTAGTCCAAAAATTAAAATCACTACCGGTTAAACATTTACAGTAATCCTAACAACTCTATTAGCAAACACCAGTTCCAAAATAATAGGTCAATTAAATTTAAAGGAGTCTTTATTTTTAGTTAAATTTCTTACTGAATTCATTGTTGTTGAACAAATTCTGCTTTCGTGGGATTTGACGAAATTTTCGATTGTGATTTTGAAATGCGTTTGCTGATCTGTTAAAGAAAATTTGACAATTTAAGCACTTTCCGTGTGAAATTTCTAGTTGGTAACAGGACTGCGGAGTCGGATTGATTTTGGGGGTAAAGGAGTCGGAAGTCGAAAATTTAAAGTTCCAAGAGTCAGAGTCGGTCATCTTTCCTCTATGTCCGCAAACCTGCCAGTGCTTGCGGAGTTGGGACTGATTTTGGGGTAAAGTAGTCGGAAGACATAGGTTCTAAAATTTCCTGAGTCAGAGTCGTTCATCTTCCCCCGACTCCGCAGCCCTGGTTCGTTATAAAAAAAAAAAGAAAAAAATAATTAATTTGCCGCGAGCTGAAAGTGAGGGGGGGGGGAGGAACCCAACTTACATGGTGAGGAACGTGCACCGGGGGGGGGGGAGAAGAAACACCTGTTGACCCGGGCACGAGCCTGAAGGGGGCCCAAAAATTTTAAAACTAGAGGTGAAATATAGAGGCAAGCAATATGGAGGGGGAGCCTGGAAAAGTCATTTGTGACGCTCCTGCACATAGTCTCTAATAAGAGAGATAAACTACCATTTAATTATTCTCCCCCCCCCCCCTCTCTGTAAATTGAACTGTTTTGGAATTGAAGAAACATGTTTCGAGAGAGCTTTTTATTCGGATAAAATGAGTTCATTTAAACAAAGCCTTAAGAATATCTTTAAATGAACATTTATATTCAAATTGAAGAAAACTTAAATGCATTCTAATCAAATAGCTGTCAAAACAGTGCCATTAACTGAGCAAGTGTTTTCGTTACATGTTAGACATTAAAAATACCTCGTTAGAAATGTGATTAGCCACAATGCTATCTCAATTCTAAAATTAAAAAAAATATAGTTATCTAACACTAGAGAAAAACAACTTATAATAAAATAGGGGCACGAAGCCAACTTTCCGAGTTGACACACTAGAGTGCAACCAGTCGACAACGAAGTCTTTCCACCACCAGCCAACGTCGAAGGACACTGCTTTTTCAATGTCACGGAAGGTGGGGGTGGATGAGGGTTGGAGTAATTCAAGGTCAGACGACGATTCACTGCTAGGTTTCTCAGCTGTTTTCGCTGTATTTTGAGGAAAAGGCAAATAAAGCTTTCTCATCGTAGGTCCCGCTGTTCATTTTTACGAGTCCATTTTCTTTCTCCTGTGTTGGAAAAGTTGAGTCATTTTTAACGCCATCTCATGCAAGTGTTTTTATTCACTTCGTTCTCACACAGAGAGAGAGAACGTGATAAATATCGTACCCTGTCACATCCTTGAAATGAGACCTAAAAATGCATGTCAAAATGGTTCGAAAGCAATGTTCACAGATTTGTACTTTTCATTAAACTTGAAATTTTGTAAATAGTTTGGAAAAATTGAGAACTTTGCACTATTTTCTATCACATGAAGTAATTGATTCAGAGTGGAAACTAGAAACTTCCAACGGCAACTAGAGCCTTTCGTCTTACAAGATCCTTACAGGTCCGTGGACCTGGGCACCATAGTTTTAGAGCCCCCCCCCCCCCAAAAAAAAAAACGAGCTGATGTGTGCATCACGACTTCCTTTTACTCCAATTTCATGTCATTTTCTCATTATTGGCAGTTTTAATATGATTCAATAATTTACTCTCTAAGTATCACCTACAATGGCCAAATTAAAACCAGATTAAAAAAATAAATAAATAAAAAGTCGCCAAATTTGTCGCCAAGTTGGCGAAAAAACTTGGCGACCAAAAAACCGGCGATATATCTCCAAGTGTCCGCCAAATTATAACACTACGTGAGTTTAAATCGAAATTAACAATGATTTCCCCCAAAAAAGGGGCAAAAGACCCCCTTTGAAGCATACGAATGCAACTAAAAGGAAGGTGCACAACTAGACCCCACTAGGAGTCTACGTACCAAATTTCAATTTTCTAGGACATTCCGTTCTTGAGTTATGCGACATACATACATACACACATACGCACGTACATATAGACGTCACGAGAAAACTCGTTGTAATTAACTCGGGGATCGTCAAAATGGATATTTCGGGTATCTGTCGTTCCTAGGCACATATCCACGAGTGGTCGGGTTGAAAAAAAATTTCAACATTCATTTGGGGATGAGCAAAATGGAAATTAAGGCCGATTTTTGGGTAAATTTTTTTTCGCGAATACAATACTTCCTTTTTTGTAAAAGAAAGTAAAAAAGGGATAAACTTCTTTCTTTCCTCCCCCCTTGCCTTATAAATTTCTTTGCTCACCTCCAATTGTAACGATTTCCGTGCACATTTTACTTGAATCAGTGTGCAATATCTAAGCCTGTGTCTCTTTAACCCTATCTTTTCTGAACTGTCAATGTCTACCAGTTCAATACTGGTACCGTTGGATGCAGAACATTTACAGGAAGTCATTCCACACTGTCAGGTCCGATGAGAGGCCATGTCAGCCTAGTCGGAAACTAGGGACCCGGCTCGCATTTTCGGCGACACCAGTACCGGTAAAACCAGGACAATTGACGAGCAAAGTGTAAGCTGTACTATGTGGAATGGAGAAACTTAGAATTGCGTCTGAAAGAGAATTCAACACTAGATACCCTGCTTTCTGAAAAACTAAAAATGGAAGTAGCTCGATGGCGGAATATTTTAAGGATATTTGATAAGATTTTGTTTTTAGGTGAGGAATGTCTTTCAGTGGAGATGCACACCTTGTTGGGGATCCCAGAAATAGAAATTTTCTAGGAATTTTTTGAATGATATGGCAAGTAGTATTTCTGAATTAAAATTAAGATTGTTACAGGGGGTGCCCTGTTGTGGCACTTAAAATAGAGTTAACTGTTTTCTTGTTAGCAGTGTCTTGTTTGATTTTTTTTTTGGGTAGGGGAGTATGTGACGATAAAACTGACAAGGGCACGCCCTGTCTCACCTGTATAAACCGTAAGAAGCCGAAGATATAAATTGATAAAACTGTCTACAGGTCACCCAGGGGAAAAGCATCACAATCATCTATTGTCTCTCTATTCAGATATTGCCTCCCAATATATTAATTGGGCCCTGAATGTACGCCACTGCTTCTGAGGCCTCTATGCCGTGGGGGCCCCTCGCAGTTTTCTGTGTTGTAAATTTGCCACTGCTTTTACTTTGAGCTTTATTTCTATCGAAAGAAGTGCGGGAGCGCAGCTCCCATGCAAATAAAGCCTTTCGTTTACCCCAAAAATCAGTCCGACTCCGACTTCATGGAATGAATTCTCATTCACAGTTTACAGATGCTCCCTTGACGGAAGTAGCACCTTTTGTTTAGATATTTTTAAAAAAAGTCTAGCTAATTTTCTGGTAGGGGTAAATTTATTACGAAGCACACGCAATCAAGTTTAGTCCAAACCCGGCATCACCATCGCTGATACCACAATCACCTGACGTTGTTCAAGGACAAGTTGGTTACGAACAGATTCACATTCGATGATTAGGGGATGTTTTCTTTCAAGCTCTATCAGCCATGCACGTATGATCAAGAAATTGTCAGTGAGGCTGCTAACGATACCAAATCGCATTAGTCGGTGCAGTAGATATTTGTGTAAGAACGTATTATTTTTATAATCTCATAAAGGGGATGGGAGCATAGAGGATGACAAGTCATTACCTATTCACTAATAACGAGCTACTAAACTAAAAAAAGTTCATGGATATTTTTTAATAAATAAATCATTCTCGCGAAAATAGTACCAATCAAAAAATAAAACACAACAGCGGAAAATTGCACAAAGTTGCAGATTACTGCAGACACGTGTTTCGAGGTTACAAGGTTCAGGAACCCCTTTTTCAATGCAAAATAAATGAGCTTTTAAATGAAAATAACATCCAACAAAAGCTATTGTCTTTGAAACCCCGAAACACGTGTCTGCAGTAATCTGCAATTTTGTGCAATTTAACGTTGTTATTTCTTATTCTACTCTTCATGCACAAAGTTAGTAATTCAACTCTTTTTTATTTAATTGGGTTGCTTCTCATTTTTCAAAAATATTTTTTTCTGAAAGAGCGAGGTCAAAAACATGGGCTAAGTTACTTTTTTTTTCTTAATTTTGACTTATTTTCTCTTTTCTATCTTCAGCCGCCGTTTTCATTTTCGCTGCTGACGTCACAAGTGAGCAAATAGTGAGGGTGAACAGAAAAAAGTTTCAGGACACTGCCAAACTTTGCTAAATGAATATTGCATTCCGCTAATAAATTGCCCGCGGTGAAAAAAATCATTAAAAGGCGATATCTTGCCGGAAAAGACAACCACGCGCTCCGATTCAAGATGGCTTTCATCACTCGTGACGTTCACGACGAAACATTTTTGTTTGAAAAACAGACAGAAAAAAAAAAAAAAAAAAATTAATAACTAAATGTTAAGAGAGAAAAAAATATTTACTGGGTCCATGATATTCTTATTTTTTGGTTATTCTACCGATTTCAGTGACTAAAAGTAGTACTTTTGACTGAAGGAAACATCTTCATATGGAATTTTTTTTTTCTTCTTTTTACGAAGTCATAACAAAGTTCGTGAACCTGTGAAGTATTCTTGAGCAAACCGCATCGACAATTTCATACGACAATTTGTTGCTTTTCTATGAATTTTTCAACAGTATGAAAGATTTTTCAAACACCCTGTATGGGTTCTCCTTTTTTTTTTTTTTTAAATTTTAATGCAACAGTACAATTATTGTTCAAAATTCTGCAATGACTTCAGATTCTCAGATTGTATATATTCTTGAAAATTTGGATCACAATTATTCCGAGGAAATAATTATTCAAAACGACAAAACTCATGGCGGAGTCTAACTCATGATGCTTAGCGTTTATATAAGATTTCACTCTTAGGGCATCATACTTATATATTAAAGCAGCGGTTCCCAACCTTTTTCTCTTTGCGAACCCCTTGGAACAGGCAAAAAAGTTCGCGAACCCCCTGATGTTGAAATTAGTAACATGTAAGAAACAATAAAAAACAGCATGTTTGTTTTCCATTTTTTGCAGCATTTGATTGCAATAAACAAAAATATAATTGTAAAATATCATTAAGTGCAAACATTAATAAAAAGTTAAAACTACATCTACAAGAAAAATTATAAACAAGAAGTTTTATAAACCAACTATTTTTTTAAGCATACTTTAAATTGGGGAAAAAAGCCTTAATGCGATATTTGTGGCTGTTTGACGGAACAAAGAAACTGAAAGTTTGGTTCAATGTCTGACAGTTTGAGTCTTAAATCAGGCTCTGCATTCAATCTGCTTCGGTATTTATCTTTGAGATAAGTATAGGAGGAAAATCCTTTCTCGCACAGATATGTTGTACAAAATGGTAATAAAATTCGAATTGCTTTTTTGGACAAAACGGTATAGTCATTTCTTACACTGAGCCAGAAGTCAATTAACGAGAGCTCTTTAAAGGTAGTTTTCAATGAATTATCACAGGATAACTCGATGAGCATTTCCTTTTCAGGTAATGTCAGGGTGTTCTCTAAGTATGGATTTCCTTCAAAAGGATTGCGTATCCAGTTGTTTGAGAGAGGGACGTTACGCCTATTAGGAAAATACTCGTCAAAAGTTAGTTCAAGATGTTGCAGATGTTCACATACATTTCTTTTAACGCTTTCATCAAGTTTCATTGAGTTTTCTGATAAAAAACTACTAAGAGAAGTGAAACAAGAAAACTCACCCATTTCCAGGCATTGGATCCAGAAATTCAATTTTTTTACCATAGCTTCAATTTTATCATATACAACGAAAATATTAACAACTGCACCTTGCAAGGATAGATTTAATTCATTTAATTTTGAAAAGATGTCAGCTAAATATGCAAGTGGACAAGTGAAATGGATGATCAACAAAAAATGCTTGGACTTCTGACCAGGGGTGCCCACAGGGGGGGATTATGGCGCAAGTTGCGCCATCAAAATTTTTGGGGGGGATTTTTTTTCAGAAGGTTTTTTTTTTCTTTAGAAAATGAACTTTTGAACTTTGGAATGAAAAAATATTTTAACTCATTCAGCAAGAAATAGATGCATTAATAATACTTTTTTCATGTACTCTTCAGGGCCATCGCCGTAGCACCCCCCCCCCTCCATTTTTTTAGAAGTGGGGCCGCAAATTTCATTTTAGCGATGCAACTAACGAAGAAAAAGGAAAACTCTTCGTTGTTTTTTAAAATTAAAATAGTTATTATAAATGAACAATCGAAATAATAGGGACAAAAAGTATTTTTGTAAAGTTTGAATAGAAAATGTAATCTTAAAATACAATTTAGGAACATCCATGATTCTCTTTTATTAAGAGTATCTAAGTAAGGACCGCGGAAATGTAAGCTTCAAAAACTTTTACTAACGCAAAAAAAAAAAAAAATATTCTGTGCAGTACACTTGACTACGCCGCAGAGTGGGTATGTCTGTCTAGTCGGAAAGTATGGGCTCCACTCAAATTAAAGTATTGTACATAGAGTAAAATTAGCAAAATGAGAGGGAGGACCGGCGACAAAACTAACATGGTGCACGCCTTGTCTCTCTGCGGCCCTGGTTATACAAAGCCATGTTTCATATAGTTCTTCAGTTTAAAGAGAGAGACAGAAGAAAAAAAAATCATAAATAGGACAGCTTCATTAGGGCAGCCCATAGGATAGGGGTCGCCGAAACATTCCCATATGTTTTTTTTTTTTTTTTTTTGAAGAAAAATGTTGTCCTGAAAATAATTGCTAAATGGAGAAAAATGTATAGGTCGCCGAAATAAATTTGAAATAAAGAGAGAGAGAGAAAAACATTTAAATGCAAAGAGAGATTCAAGGAATTGTAATGAATACTCATACCAAAAATTCTAAATGTTTGAATGTAAAAATCGTAAAAATCAAAGCTTGATCAAGAGATGCAGGAGGCACATTTAAAATAAGATGAAGTGGAATAGACCTTATCGCTGAAAATTACCACCATCCGTTCAAAATGTTAAAAGTCCTCTTTCTAAGGCCACAAACGTTTGTATTGAAGGAAAACAAAAATATTAGGCGGGAAATTGAAAACTTTATTATGGAAAATCCAAGCAAATAACCATGTTTGGCAAAGAAAAATTGGAAGAAAATATTACCAAAATATGTTTATCAATAATTAAAATTTACAATGAAGATAGGAGGGACGTAGCCAAACTGAAAGGAAAAGTGGGGAACTCCAAACCCTTCTTTTTACGTCCCCAAAGCTGGGCTGGAAGTGAGTTTTTAAAACTTAGGCTTCGAAAAAATCCCGGGAAAACGTTCTCAAACCCCATCCCTTACCATAACGTTATTAAAGATGGCCTACACCTGAGTATTTAGGACTGCATTTTCGAAAAACCGTGAGAGTGCTTACTCCCGACTTAACCTCCGAGAAACACCCTCTCCATTAATCATTAATCATCATTCAAGGCCGAATAAATTTCGTCTTTTGGGCAGTAATGTTAAAAAAAACTCCCTTAGGTTTCCCAAAACTGTCGTCCTCCAAATATTACCGAAGATCCTCAAAAATTTCATTGTTAAGGTTTCAATTCAGAAAATTTTTCGGAGGAGATCTCCAAAACCTTCTACAGTATTTAAAATCGTCTACGATTGTGTTAATTGAATTTCAATTTTGAACATTTGACAGGGGAGGACTCCGAATCTCTCCACCCATTAACATTACCTAAAATTTTTAAAACTGCGGTTTCAACAGATCGAAAATTTTTCGAGAGAAGGCCCCCACCCCCCTCTCTCTCTCTTCAACATCATCGAAAAATATCTTAAATCTCGCTTTTAGTGCTTCAATCACGAAACATTTCCGATCGTGAGTCCTTTCAAAACTCCCCCCCCCCCCCCTTTCATCGATGGTTAGCTTAAGTTACGTTTTCGGAGCTTTACTTATAAAAAAAAAAAAAAACTGGCAGTGCACTAAATTTTAACAAAAAAAGTCTACAATCTCGTTTCTAATGCTTCAAAATTTCAAAAAATTGGGGGGGGGGGGGCATCTCTCTTTTCCTTAATATCACCATAGATGGTCTAAAATTGCATTTTTCGAACTACAATTTTCAAATTTTTCCCGGGAATGAGCCCCCGAACCCCTCTTTACTTGTCACAATCAGAAATAATTCACAATTGGGAATGTGTCATTGAAGTTTACATTTTGAAAAATTATTGAACGATGACCCCGATCTTCCTTCCTTAACATCACCATAGATTGTCTAAAACTGTTTTTCAAATAAGAATCTTGAAAATTCGAGGGGGGCAGCCCCCCGGACTCCCTCTTCTGAACATAAATATAACATACGATTGTGTTGGGAACTTAAATATGATAAAAAATATCGGGAGAGGCTATCCTGGACCTCCTTTCCCCTTCCTCCCAAACTTAAAATATAGTCTAAAACTGCATTTTTATGTCCTCAATTTCAAAATAATGCAAGAAGGTAGCGCTCCGACACCCCCTAATTCTGATTGAATATTATTCTTACGATTAAATTTTTATCGCTAGCACTAAAAGGTCTAGTAATATGACTATATCTGCTAAACCAGAAGCCAAATCATCTCTCTCTGCGAATTGTAAAACGCGTTGGAAACAAGGGGCCGCTAAAATCGTATCCCCCCTCCAGTTTTTTTTGACTTAGCGACGGCTCTGGTATTCTTTCCAAACTTTAATGACCGTGTCTCTTTTTCAATAAGGGGAACATCACAGACGATATGGAGTTGGTGTCCGTTTCAAAACTGAATCAGACAATTTGATTTCTTTTCAGTTTTTCATAAATTTTCTGGAAGAAGCACAATTTTGCATGATGAATACGTGTGACAGTGATGAGAGGGAGAATGGTCTAAAATGTTTTATTGTTTGTAGTAATTCTAACCAGTATGCTCTAGTCTTTCATTGATTCATTTAACAATTGTTATGAACTAGTTTTGAAGTTTGCGGAAAACACATTTTTTCTCCTTCCAATCGACAATTAATATATTTTCTTCATTAACTAGCTTAAGCTTATGAAGAATTTTTCACACACACACACACACACACATTTCACTTTTACTCCCATCTTTTCTACCATTTTTAAACTGACTGTTTCAATTTATCATTAGATGATTTTTATTAAAACTTTCAGTGATGTTGGTTTTCGTTGATAGAAGTAGAACAGTCTGTTCCTAAGGTGTTTAAATTATTTTTCGTAAATCATATTTACTTTCTTCCATATCTAATACGTGTAGAAGGATATTGGATTCGTTAAAACTCTCGAGCACTGGTTTTCGATGTGTGCTCAATAGCTGAATCCATTTTTCAGGATTTCCGAAAAATATCTGTCACGGTGTGTGTGATCCATCTTTTTTGGCTATGCGACTTCAATTTTGGAAAACTAACAGACCGTACTGTAATGCCAGAAAAACACCCTCTTTATCATCAGTCATCTAAAACTGAGTTTTTAGTACTGCAATTTTGAAAAATTTATAGGAGAGAGCCCCTGATTCCCCCCTCTTTCTTTAACACGATCAAACACTAGCCTAGAAATGCGTTTTTGGGGTATCAATTTCAAAAAATTGGCGGGGGAATGGCACCGAAATGCACTTTCCACTAACATTATCAAGATCTATCAAAACTGCGTTTTTAAAGCTACAAGTTCGAAAATTTAAGTGGAGCACCCCTCTCCCGACCCCCCTCCCCCACTCTCATCAACATTATTGAAAAATCGTCTTAAAATTGGTTTTCAGGGCTTCAATTTCGAGAAAATTTCGGCAGAGCTTCCGAAAACTTTTTTTTTCTTAACATCACAAAGGTCGGCTATAATTGCGATTTTAGAGCTTCAATTTCAGAAAACCGCTTTTCTCCCAACCATAGATAGCGTTTTTAAGACTTTTAATTTTAAAAATTTCCCCGGGGCAAGCCCTAGGATATCTTCTTTCCTTAACATTACCACAGATAGTCTAAAACTGCGTTCTTAGAACTAAAACTTGAAAACAAAGGAGAGCCCTCCTTAACACAACGTTGATTATCTACAGTAGCGCTTTTAAAACACCAAACCATGTATCCCCCTAACATCACCAGAGATCGTCTAAAACTGTAGTTTTAAAACTACAATTTCGAAAATTTTCCGGGGGAGAACCCCCGGACCCCCTATCAAAGTGGCAATAAATTTCCGTTTCAAGATTCATATTGTATACATCTAGTAATGACTCCATCCCAAGTCAGAAAGTTGAATCCACTCTCCCTGTAACTATTCATACGTTAAAAAAAAAAAAAAGGTATAGCAAAATTCAGGGGTACCTAAAATTTATTTACCCAAGGACTACGTTGTAAAATTTGGGAAGGCAAGGTGGGTCACACAATTCAACAATATTTCAGTTTGTTAGCGCTCCCCCCCCCCTTGAATTTGACTAGAAATTACACACTCTAAAAACTGTTATGTGTCACCCCATTCGAAAGCGGGAAAATTTTTGGGGGGGAATTTGCGCCATTGAGCTTGGGGGGGATGGGCACCCCTGCTTCTGACTTCAATTCAAATAAGCGTGTCAAAATTTTGCCACGGGAAAGCCATCTAACTTCTGTGTGAAGAAGTAAAGTAACATGAAGTCTTCTCAATTCCTCACAAAGCGCGTGAAATAGACGGCAGTTTGTGGCACGTGATTTTATGAAATTTACAATTTTTACCGCATCATTCAAAGTAGCGGATAATTCTGCAGGAATACGTTTACATGCTAATGCTTGTCTATGAATGCAGCAATGAGTCCATTCAATTTTCTCGTTGATCTTCTTTACTCGCACCACAAAGCCAACAAATTTTCCTGTCATTGATTTTGCACCATCCGAGCACACACCCACACACAAAGACTAATCTATTCCATTTTCTTCAAAGTAACTGTTGACCAGTTCGAAAATTGCTTCTCCAGTTGTGTTGGTTTTCAAAGGTTTTGCAAATAGTACATCTTCTTTAATTGTATCGTTAAAAATATACAAAACATAGACAAGTAATATTGCAGCGTTTGCTACATCAGTCGACTCATCAAGCTGGATCGCAAAATTATTCTCTTTTATTCTATTCACAAGTTCTTTCTCCACATTACTTGCCAAATCAGTAATTCTGCGTGATACTGTGTTGTTTGATAGCGGAACCAGGTCAATTTTTTTTTGCTGACTTTTCTCCCAGCATACACTTAGCAATATCTTTAGCACACGGTCCAATAAAATTTTCTGCAATTGTATGTGGCTGTCCAGATCTTGCAATTCTATAACTGACTCGATATGAAGCTTCAAGGGCCATTTTACTATCTTCGTTGGATTCTAACAGGAACGTAGAGACGCTACACTTTTTATTATATTCCAATTTTCTTTTAAAATATTCGATAGGTTTGTCCTTGTGTGTCGGATGTTTTGTTTCGAGGTGTTTTCTCAGAAGTGACGGTTTCAAACTGCTGTTCGCTAGAACTTCGTTGCAGAGAAGACAAAGCGGTCTAGGTTCAGACTCTTCTCCAGTAAAATAAAAGCCCGTTTGTAAATAGTCACTGTCATATTTTCGCTTTTTTCCTTTTTTCTCCCCTAGTTCACTTTTCTGTTTAGTCGGGGGAGGCGGCAGTTCATTACAGCTATCTATTTCAATATCCTGTGTTGATTCGAAAGTTACTGCTGATGTTGAGGGTTGATCGATTGACTGCTTGTCCGTTTGTCGCTCAACCAAACTACCAGTTTTCAACCATCGATCCATAACAGCAGAAAGTTATTAAATCATAAAAATTACCAACACGATTATAACTTCACAAAGCAAGTTCACGTAGCAAAACCAATTGCAAACAAAATCACTTGTTTTCAAGCATCTCTAAAGTATCTCTAAATACGTCTGTTAACAACTATTTCCCCAGAACTATGAGCATGCTGATGTTATATATTTTTGAAAACGAACAGATGGGTAAAATCCAGTAATAAATTTTAAGTTTGGAGCCTTTTGCTGTCATGTCTGCCATTCGATGACTGAATTCGACGGAAATTCCCGAGTTATATTTCAACCGGATTAGAAATAATACCCCTATGATGCATTGTTTGAGAATTCTTTATTTTTTTCGACATATGTATATTATGTATATTGTTTGATTGACTCCACGCGATGGCGTCTTTTTAAGGTCATCGTGATCCCCGCCACAGCTTAATACAACGTTTCTGCATGGCGCCTCGCAATAAAGGAAGGATATCTCTTTTTGTTGTCTATCGAAAAAAAAAAAGAGAAAATTTCTTTTTAACCAAGATTATAAAACCGCTGAAAGTTTTTTTTTTTTTTTTTTTTTTTTAGCTTAATACAAGAGTCTGGCGCGTTTTCAAATTAAAAAAAAAATTTAGTAACTATGTGTGCAAATTGAATATTTTATAATTTTTTACCAAAATAGGAAAAATCCGCCATTGCACCGAAATTTTCGCCAACCCCCTTCCTGCACCTCGCGAACCCCTGGGGGTTCTCGAACCACCGGTTGGGAACCTCTGTATTAAAGCAATGCGCATTAATAACCAGAATAAACCGATTTATTTTTCGAAAAACCGCCACAAAGTGAGGTTCGATTATTCTTCGCCGAAAGCGGTGAAAAAAATATAAAAAGATGCCTTACTTTTGAAATTTTATGAACCTTTCATGAAATTATGGCGTTGTTCCCCCTCCCCCCCCCCCCCTGCAAAAAAAACCCTTAGAGAAATAATATATTTAATACTTCAGTATTAAAAAGTAACTTTGATCACAAACTTTAAACGTGCGCAAATTTGCAATGAATAGGAAAACGTTTGCACCTTCTTGTGTTGAAAAAAGATTTCCTAGTTCCCCCGAAACACGTGTCTTCAAAGTTAATGTTTAAATGTACTTGGTACGTTAATTGATGTTTATTAAAAAATACTGCGTTGAAAAGCAGGATCCTTTTTACTCAAATAAACAACATTACAGAACTTAAGAATTTTTTCTTGCTTAGTGCAACTGAAAAGGTATTTATTCAAACTGGAACTTATTCATTAGTCTTAGTTGCACGAAGTTACAGAATGATATTAACGATTACTCTTCACTTACTTTCGATATCAACCAAATGCAATGCATAGTAAAAATACTACTTCTCGGTTCTCGAGTAAGGATTGTGGTGCCATCTATTAGTTAAAATTTTAAACATAAATATGAGAATACTGTTCATGAGAAAGTGAATTTTTAAAAATTATGGCATGCATTAAGAAATAATTCATCACGTTGAAATTTTCGGCTTCAATGCGACTATTCTCAATGCTCTTCCTTCCATGTCAAAAATATAAAACAGAGAAATTTCAGAAACATCAAAAATACTTTATTTTCTTTACAAAAATTTCCTTCCACTTTATTAAATAATACCAAATTTAAAAGGTATTTTGACCGATTTTAACTTCAATGAAAGTGAAATAAGGATCACCGAGGGCTTTGCCGAGCCCCACATAAAACATACACATGTACACAGGCCCAGACCTATAAATTTTGGGCAGTAGCGTAACTTCAAATATTCGGTCCCCAGCAAAATCTGATTTTGGGCCCCTAACTAAAAATTGTATTAATCTACATTCAGGGGTGCCCACACCCTAAGTATCGCGAAGTCTCCCCCCCCCCCAAAAGCAAGAACCCCCCCCCCCAAAAGCAAGAATCCCCCCCCCCCCAAAAAAAGTGTTGAAATAAGGAAGGCTCGGGGTCCTTCGTCGTCAAGTTTTTGAAAGTGAAGTTTTAAAATCGCAATTGTAAGCCATTTTGTTAACGCAGTGAAAAGGAGTCAGCAACTCTCTTCCTGCAATATTTTGATATTTCAGTTCGAGAACCGCAATTTTAAAAGACCTTTGATGATTTTAAAACAACGGTTTTCGGGAGTTATCCCCGGAAAATTTTCGAAATTGAACTTCTAAAAAAAAGAATAGGCCACCTTTGATGACGTTAGGTGAAAGGATGAGTTTCAGAACTCGACGACAGAGTTTTCCGAATTTCCAAAATAGTGATTTTAAATGTTCTTCAGTGATGTTAGGAGTATGGAACGTTCGGGAACCTTACCTGTAATTCCGTAAGCTTTTACACACGTGATTGTGAGTCCCTTTTGGGGAAGATACAGGGACTGTTCCGAAAATCTCTCGATATTGAAGTTCCAAAAACGTAATTTTAGACACCTTTGTTAATGAAAAGGGGGGAGGGTTCCTCGGGATCTGCCCCAGAAGTTTTTCGAAATGGAACCCTTAAAACGCAATTGTAGGCCACTTTTGATGGCGCTACAAGAAGGGTTTGAATTGGAAACTCTGCAGTAGAATTTTCAAAATTGAAATTCCAAAAACGTAATTTTAAGCGAATGTTGGTGATATTAAGAACGAAAGCAAGTTTTGGGGATCTTCTTTGAAAATGTTTCGAAATTGAAGTTTTAAAATCTCGATTGTAAAGCTATCCTTAAACTGCCTTTATGGAACTTCGATTTCGAAAAATTCTGTTCCGGGGTAAGTTCGAAAGTGGTCCACAAATGCGTTTTTAGAATGTTATGTAAAGAAAAGGGGATCGAAGATGAAATTTCCGGAAATTTTTTGACATTGAAATTTTCAAAACGCAATTCTAGATGATCTTCGGTAATTTTAAAGGAATCGGGGTCCAGGTGGTTCAGAGAGGGCAATATATGATACTTTTTGCACAGAGCCAAGGTTTAGTTTTCACGCTCTGCTATTTGAGCCCCCAAATGGCTAAAATTGTTTTAGCAAATGGATAAAACCGAAAATCGTTAGTCCTAGAGGGGCCCTTGGTCAATAGATTCTGGGGCTCTAGTGGGCCCATCACCAATATAAGCATTTGAAACTAAGTTTGATTTACGGAGAAATTTCGTAAACTTGAAAATAAAGCTCAAAAATTTTCGGGCCCCTCCCGACTTTGCCCCCGCCCCTCCCACAATCTAGGTCTAACCCAAAAACTTCTCTTGATTGTCTTTTTCCGAGCTTTGGCACGATCAGGACTTATTCCTTTTCTTTCAGGGATTTTCCCCTTCTCTCCATAGCAAGTGGCCTAGGGAAGGCAATATTACCAAGCCAAGAGCCAAGTTTGGTTTTCGCGCATAGAAGTTGGGTCATGGGCCCTCTTCTGGCTACCCAAGGCTTGTTTACTGAGGCCGTGGCCTCTTGTATACTCCGCCTCCTACTATTTGGGGGTCGCAAACGGCTGAAACTGTTTTAGCAAATGGAAAAAATTGTAATGTTTATCTACAAGAGGGCCCTGAAAAAGTGTTTTGCCTAGGGCCCTAATGTCGTAATCGGGGGCCCTTTTTCAACATGTTCAGGGGCTCTAGGAGGTCCCAGAAAAAAGTTAGCACTTTAAACTAAGTTTGATTTATGGAAAATTTTTATAAAATTTAATCGAAACAAAGCTCAAAAATTTTCGGGCCCCTTCTGACTCCGGGACCCTCCCCCCGCGTCGCGGGGGTCTTGCGGTACGTAGTTACGCCACTGATTTTGGGCCTCCCTGCAAAAAAAATCTGTGGGGCCCCTCCCCAGAGGCCCAACAGTGTATATTTGCAACGTTGATTAGTCTAAGTGCTAGTTTCTTTTTTTCAATTTCTTGGGACGTGCCCCCTCCTCCCCTCGCACTGCCGGTACGCAGATCCGTGCCTGCACCATGCACACGTTGCTCTTTTTAACCGCTTCGATTTAGAAAAAAAAGATATTGGATATTTGAACTTTTGAAGAAATGTTAAAATGAGAATTTGCATAAAAACTATGGAACATAAAAAAGATATTATAAGGAAGTAGTTCAATACTACAAGAAACTTCGTCTGGAACTAAACGAGCCAACTTTTTTCCGTATACTAACATTGATTTTGTAGCATCAGATCAATATTCTCTCAATAAGTTAAAACTGCAAATTATGTCAAAAATCTATATATATAATTCTCTTACGTGCCGGCAAATGAAGGGGTGAATTTCTAAACCTCTGTTGGCAACACTTCGCCGATAAATCATGTAAACAAACTTCTACGTTGTTTTGAAATCTTGAATCACAGAATACTCAACGAACTTTTTTTTTTTTTTGAGATGAGTTTGAGTCGGGCTGTGGCCCATTTCAACCTTAATCAGCAAAGAAAAGCTCAAAGAAGGCAGGAAACCGTTCTTGAATCCAATTTAAGACGAGCCATTTCCAGAGTTGTATTCTCTGATTCGCTGCCGATAATTTTTAGCGGCTGGGGAATTTTCAGTCAGCAGTTCCTTCAACAGATCAGGTGCGTCACACAATGCCGGTAACCGCACCTTTCCGTCATGGCAACATTTAGTATATTTATTTGCAGTATTACGCTCTTTCTGCCAATAAAGAGCACCACAAAATTCGCATTCTTCACACATTGCTCCACAATCATGTTCATCGGCAATGTTGTTTTGAACGCGTAGGCGCTTTGAGCGTCGTCTATTCTCTGCTTCAGTACGACAGTTCAGTTCAAAATGAATAACCGAGAAAGAATTTACTTTATTCCTTTTATTCTCAGCTGAAAGGTTTCGCCAAATTTGTTTAGGGTTATAGTAGTTTTAGTATTGTGCAAGCAAAGTAGCCTTGGCGAGTTTTCGCGTTTTTAGTTAAACCATTTTTTGTTCGTGACGTGGCAAGGATTCAGAATAACAACAAGAAGGACAAACGTTTGAGAAAATATGTTTGGTGCTCTCTGAGCCTGTTTTTAGTCATGGCCAGCTCTATGTGGCATTATCAAGAACAAGATCTTTTGAAGCAGTGTCAGTTGTGGCTCCCAAACGGGACATTTTTAATTGTGTATATGAGGAAGTTTTCTCAGATTAGAATATATAAGAGTGTAAATATGTAAATATATATAAGAGTGTAAATAATGTAAATACATCCCTCGGGGGAGCCTGTAACCCCTAGAGGGCGCGTCCCCAGGTGGCGGATAGGGGAATGCCTTCATTGGTTTTCCAATGGGTGGTAGAAGGGAAATAAAATACCTTCCGCGGACCAACAGGTAGAAGTGCAATCTCTCCAAAGCAATGACAGACACTTTTGTATCTATAATGGTAAAGTTGTGCACATTGCCAAGGCAGTCATCTTACATACAGCAAAGTTAAACTGTCGAAAATCTGGCTAAAGCAGACAAATTAACATTATGAACGTAATTTTCATATTGGTTAAATGGATGGTGACCTAAATGCAATTACCAACTTTAATTTTTACGGAAAATTTTAGCTAGGCTAATGTATTGGCATACAGCGAGCGAGCGAAGCGAGCATGGATCGCGAAGCGATCCACAGGGAACTGCGTAAGCAGTTCCGGGGGTTGGCGAGCGATAGCGAGCAGGGGGCGATAGCCCCCTAGTAGCTTTTTAAGACGTCAAGCCGATTTCTAAAATCGAAATATATTTCTCGCATCTGATGAAACAAATACTTAAATTTGCACCTTTTAAACAATGCAGTTTATGCATTGTTTTCCATAAAAAATATTTAATTGTTTTCAAAAATGGGGAAAAAAAGCACAAAAAAATAAGCACATTTCATCAGAACCCCCCCCCCCCCCAATAAAAACAGTTTGTAGATATTGGGTAAAAATAAAGCGTACAGATCCCCCCGTTGCCAAAAATTAAAATTAATAGGTAAAAAAATATATTTTCGAAAATAAATAAATAAATAATGAAAAGTTTAAGTAAATAATTTTCATCAATAATAAAATTGCAAGCACATTTTTTTCTTTTTGTTAATAGATAAAGCACTCCAAATTTTCTTTTTATTTTCCGTTGAAAAAAAAAAGAAGTATGTTAATTAAAACTTAAGAATGAAAATAAAAGCAAGTCATCTCAACAGTCACGATTTCACAGCAAAATTCAGGGCTGCATATTACAGGGATGAGAGTGGTCAGAGAGCCAAAAGGAGAAAATCCAAAACAATTTCGTAAAAGGGATGATACAAAATAGAACCTGGAAGTCATGATATTCACAAATTTAACAACAAATGGCTTATTTACAAGTTTTAAAGGTAATATACGTATTTAAGTATAAGTAGTAATTTTGTACAATTTGCAGCATTGTACCATTTCTTGTAAGAGTTTATTCCTAAATAAATCTAAATTTTGAAAAAGAGGCAACTATTTCTAACCCCTGAGTCCTTGAACAAAGGGTTGGGGGAGGCAGAGGTCAATCTTAGCTGCATCACACGATAGTGTCAACTTTTCATATTTTTTAGAGAAAAATACATTTTTTTTAATAGAGAAACATACTTTTTTTTCATTAAAAACATTTGAGTTTATAGTGTTAAATGAGTGAGAACATAAATTTTAAAATTAGGTCAGTTTGAAAAATAAAAATTTACAACAGACAAAATCTAAAGTTTCCCTATGTGGTAGAACATACTTTTCATAGTAAGAATGGAAAATAAATAAATATATATGTATATAAACGAATGGTTATCTTTTTCCTTGCATTGGAACACAAAATTTGTTTTTAAAAACTTCCTAATACGATTTCGGAATAAAAAAAAAACAACTTGCAGCTGCCTCATTTAATCATGAAATCCCAAAACTTTTAACAGGCTGTACAGTCCAAACCATTTGAGATTCACCATAAATATTTTTCACGCTTTTTTAAATACAAATAAAGTAACAATGCCAAGTTTCAATAAAATTCGAGACTGTGAGTGCTAAGTCACATTTTTCGATTGAGTTTTGCATTTTTTCTAAAATAAATTAAAGAAATAAAATTATTAATGAAATGATGAATAAAATAAGCAGATATAAGGTAGCACAAAGTAAAAAACCATCCAACATTAAAAATAATTGAAATACTTGCAAGATGCAAAAAGATTGAAATCTCAAACGAGGAATGCAACTTTAGGCGCAGCACGTGTTTGACGTTGTTGGCATGATCCCAAAACATACGTTTTTGGCAAATATCGCGGAGGATGATGAAGATTCGAGGGGAAAAAATAGGAAACCGAAAATTAGAAAAAATCGTATTCTTTTCCGATTTTTGAGAAAAATAAGGCCTGAAAGTGGCGAAAAAAAAAGGAGGAAAAGCGGGACAGGTTTTAAAAGCCAACAGAAAAAGCCGGAAAAATCTCATCCCTGATATTAAGAGTTGGACTGATTTTGGGGTAAAGAAGGAATCGGAACGAAGGCTTTTTGAAGCTCCAACAGTATTTTTCGGAGTCAGTGGCGTACCGACGGGGCCGCATACAAACAACCTTTACTCAGCTAGGGACCATGTTATACTTTTGGGACTCTTGATTGGCCTGAAATGTGTGTGCCATGTTTTTTCCTCGTCCAACGTATTGATCAAATTTCGTGCCTTGGAAGTTCTGGATTCACGTTTGAATGTTTTTATTTCTCCCCCTCCCCTCGAAATAAAGTCTAGAAGACATGTTTTGTTTCAAAATGAAAAAATGCAAAACAAGCTATACTGGAGATGGATGACATTTACATGTGGTAGCCAATCAGTTGTCTTCAAATTTTTACATGATTTCTAGCAGAGTAAAGATTGTTTATATGCGACGGGCCACAAGTATAGCATATATACTTGTATTGGCATCTTACTTTTTAAGCATTTCTTGGTGCCGATTGAAAGAGTTTTACGATTTATTTAATAAAATACGATTTATCTTGCAGACTATTTTTTGATTTTTTATCTGCATCGCAGACTACTGAAATGAATTTTGCTACATTAAAATGTTCACTAATTTTAGTTGCAGTAAAAAGCTCATACTTTTGCGTTGACAGATGTCAACTGTCATGAAATTTGATGTCCAAATCTCAAAAAAAAAAAAAAAAAAAAGTTAATTATTCTTAGAGAGGGTAAAAATGCAAGCTTTGGTGCTTGAAATGAGACTATGAGCAGATTTTTTAGAGTTTCGTTGTAAGAATTTTCAATCGTTTCTTGTTTGAATTATGAGTGTAATCAGGGTCAAAAGTCATGTAAGTCAATGACACATAACTTCTATATCGAATAATAACCGAATATTCCGTACATCCCTAATTAGAACTACCATTCATTGATCACTGAGTTTAAAGATCATTAAACAATCAAAAATTACTCCTAATGAGCTTATTTCAGTTACTACTAACTCCATGACTGAAATTTTCGTTATTGATCATTATTTGTTGTTATTCACGAAAACATTCGGTTCACTACCTGTTACGAAAATTTAGTGTACTCTAATTAAGTCTTTTATTGATTAAGGAATCTTCTCTTTTACCCTTTTCCAGTATCAATTTTTTTTTTAAAATGAAATTCTTACTATCCATACTTTCTAATGAAAAAATTAATAAATAATTAAAAATAAAAAAATAATGAACAATGTTAGATTAAAACACAATGCAGGAGCTGAACAACATGATGCACTGTTAAAACCAGGAGTACCACAGGGGTAAAGAATTTCACCCAAGGGCGAAAAAACGGTGCCTCGGGGTGAAACGAAGGCTAGGAAGTGTCGTTAAGGTGCTTTTGGTTCCTCAGTGGGTGAACGACATCAACAAAAGTGCTAAAAGACCATTCAACAGGAGAGCGACTCCTTGCGCATGCGCTCTGACTTATCGTCCAACGACAACTTCAGTTCGAATGGCGAATGAAGGAAGTTGCAACGAAATTTATTTTCACATTGAATGAAGAACAAAACTGAAAATTTCGTGGATTAATCTTCGAAATCTCGCGTAAGTAAAGGCATTTGATCACATTGTAGATCTTAGAGCTTTCGAACATAATTAAAGTGGTTAAAGTATGTTGACAACTGCTTTTTGTTCCGTTTACCTTATTAAATAATTAATATCTTGCTATTTATATCCTGCAAACCTTACCTAAAACTATCTATCAGTACTATCTTGAACAACAACAACATTAAAAATGAAAACGTTTAAATCAGCTGATAATTGAATTGCTAATTCTGGAATAAAAATGCATCGAACGTTAGCAGCCTTATATACCAATGTCTATTTCTTCTCGATGAAATAACTACGTAGTGAAAACGAACAGAGCAGCAAAGGCAGAGAGAGGGGAAAAAAAAAAAAAAAAAACTGCGTGAAAAGAAATCTCTCTCACTCAGCGTTTGACTCATGAGTTTCACATCGTGTTTTGGTTAACGTATCTTTCTTAGGCGTTATTGCATGAAGCGAATGTAGTTATCGACTCGTTTTATTTTTAATCTGACGGAAAACTTGACATTGGAAAGAAGGGCTTTTAAATTAGTATTTATCTTGTACGCATAAGGATACTCAAATTATCGAATCTTATAATAAGTATTGATATGTTACGCTCGATTAAAATTTTAAACGTTTATGAAACGCTTTTATTTTCCTATGTTTCTAATCTAATGTTACCTAATATTTCTAATTGTTCCGGCAAATAATTGATAAATACCTTCCCTGTTCATTTTCGGTACGGATTATGCAGTAAAAGTTGTCAACAACATATTAATTACTGAGCAATTCAAGTGTGAATATAAGAGAGTTAGTGCACGAACAGACAAATCAAAGTCATGAACACTTCTAAACTATGTTCGAAAGTTGAAATGTGATCAAATGCCTTCGTATTCATAAATCAAAATAAATAAAACACAAATGTATTCAAAAACGCACACAACACGGGGGGGGGGGGGGGCGGTGGAATCCCTATAGGAAGCAATAAAGGTGCCATTTTTCTCACCTAGGGTACCATCTTTCACCTACGGTGCACGTTGGGTGAAGGGAGCTAGTTTTTCACCTTTGTTAAGGGTGCAATTTCGGCTCTCTATTGGGTGCCGCTGGTGAACAAGCGTTTCACCCCTGACAGGGGCCAAACGCAACCTGTAGTTTTAACAGTGTGGTATTGAAAATATTTAACGACGAATGACACAGATTGCATTTAATCTAAAAATAGTACGTGCAATTAGTAACTCACGAAATTTTAATACATAAGATGTTCTCACAGTAGAATGAATAAACGTGCCCAGTCATTATAACTTAGTTGATTTAATAATCTAGAATCTGGCCCGCTGCCACGGACCAAATTTTTGATGCTCAAGGGCCATGGTTAGGCGATCTCAGCTTTGGATGCAAACAAAACGTGTTTGCCCTGGAGAAGAAATCGAGGCAAAGCACAAGTCAAATAGTAATTCATTACTTTTTTCCGAAGAAAATCAGCAAAAGTGGCTAACATTCTGGCGACCGATTTGTTTACTTTCACAATGTCGAGCTTTACTCCGAACGCGAATAAATAACCTTTGACAATCATTTGAGAAAATGAGTCCCCTCCTTAAAATAGATATAGAGAAGGAAGAAATGATGCGTGCCATATTTTGGAGTTATGGGAAAAAAAAGGAAAAGCTCCTAGTATATTTCCGTTAAGTATTTTTTTAGAACTGAAAGGTTTAAGTTGCAGCAATAACTGCATTAAGTTAGTGAAAAGTGAAAATGACAAGCTTTGCATTCTTTATTGCAACCCTACTCTAGCCAATTTTCAATTCAAATTAATTACCGGAGTCGTTGTTATCTCTGACCAATGGCTGCTGAAAGAAGTAAAATCAAGATCCACCCACTTAAATAGGATGTGAGTAGTCCAATGAAACATCTGCTTTGACCGCACAAAATTAAAATGTTTTACCTCTTCGGCTAATTTCTTCAATTCCAAGGTGACATATTCAAGCTCCCGAACCAATAACGCACTTTCAAATTCCGTTCCAACTTTCCTCTCTACATCGCCCCTTCACGAAAATTGACAATTCTGAAACAAGGCAGAGCCATGGTCCAACTCTTCGGGGCCAGACTTTATCTTTTCGGTGAACAGACCAGTTGAGGGACTAGCAATAGTTTTATAATAAATAAAAACTGCATCAACGTATAATCAAAAGTCTTTATACAGAATAATTTATTAAACAGCAAACAGCTTCAAAGTAAAATTAAATTAAATGTAACAAAAAAAAAAAAAAAAAAAAAAAAAAAAAAAAAAAAAAAAAAAAAAAAAAAAAAAGAAGCTTGACTAGACATTATATACCAGTGATTTCAGACGTCAAAAAATTATTCCTGGTACATATATTTTGTTGCGCTTTATCTGCTGCATTAACAAATTCTATATCATCATCTGAAAAAGAAAGGAAAAAAAACTTAGGTTACATTTAAAAAGCTAAACGAATACATATTCATACATAATTGTAGTTTGCAATCACGTTCAGTAGCAATTTAATTTAATGAACAAGTTTACCTTCACCGTATGGTTCAATGCAATAAAAATTAAGGTTTCCCTGTCGTGCAGCTAAGTTCAAGTATTCTTATTCTTCGATTCAAATTAAATATAGTCGAACTCCCTCATAATGAGCCCCAATTTAACGAAAACGCGGATTTAGGGAGGAAATCAGAAATATTTAATAGGTACCATGTTATGTCTATAGGAGCATAACTCGCGTTTAATGAGCAAACCCCGCTTAAAACGAACAATAGTTTTTGATTCATAAAATTTCTATTGACTTTAGCATTCTGAAGTCAACTGATTGTTAGTCATAAGTCATAAACCCTGAGAACAAGGATATTGTAACTCAAGAATAATAATTTCTGATTTGTGTGTGGTATCAGCAGGGGCTTGCACAGGGGGGAGAAGGGACACCTCTTGGCCTGGGCCCAAATCTGGAGGGGGCCCAATATTTTCAAAATGAGGGGTGAAATATAAGGGTAAACAATATGGAGTAAAAGTCATTTGTGACGGGCCCTAAAATTTCTGTGCACGCCCCTGGGTATCAGTTGATGATCTTTTCGTACAGTATCATTCCTGAATGTTGTTTCTGTGGAAGAGCATACAATATGACACAAAAAACATATGTACAGTGATTAAAATTGAAATGAATTGTTGATTTACTAAAATTTTTATCAAAATGAATAACCCTTTTTTTTTTTTGAAAAATTGTTTCATGTTGAACAAATACAATAAAGGATTTAAAGAAGCTTCTGAGGATACTGTAACTAAAAAAAAAAAAAAGATAGAAAGCGACGAAGATAACGATAAATGGGAAGAACTTCAAGAGGAAGAAACCTCAACATACACAATAGCTTTTGATCTGTAGAAATCATTTTCAAAACCAGGGGTGCAAATGACCTTGGTTTTCGAGCGATGAGCACTCCTCGAACACAATAACATAAAATAGACACAATAAGACAGCTCAAAAACCTACTGTTTTCGTATTGTACTGAAATTAGAAAAGCAAAGCAAGTATGTCCTAATTCTTAGAAGCTTTGGGCGAACCCGTTTTTTACGAGCACTCGGTTATAACAAGCAAATATCGAAGTCCTTTCGCACTCGTTGTTATACTCGAGTTTAACTGTAAAATGTTAATAGCTCTAGAATCATTTGCACCAAGAATAAAATTGTTTGTGGCTCTCTCTTTTGAGTGCAAAATAATGCACTTAACAGGTTCACAATCAGTTGAAAAAGATCGTACTTTTTTTTTCAAATTTTAATTTTTCTAATTCTTTCGGGAAAATTAAATTTTGATTCCCCTCTTATATTACATAAAATTTTTGCAGTGGGTCAAAATTAAGAGAATATTTTACACCCATGCGAAAGATTTTAACCAGTTTCAAAAAAGTAAACTATGGCCACCTTCACAAGGTTAATGGCTCCCTTTTTTAAATATTTTTTCTGTGGCCCCCATACATTTTTCTGTGGCTCCCGAGAGGAACACAGGACCCCCTTGAGATAAACCCAGGTAGCACACGTATCGTTTAAACGTTTCATAAACGTTTTAAAATGGTTTTCAGAAAGTTAAGAACCATTTTTAAACTTTTATGAAACGAAATGTGTACCTGGGTAAGTCCATGATAGGGACTTGACAACTTACGTGTTACTGTACAGTTTGCTAGCGCTGATTTTGGAATAATAGCCTCATACGTTTTCGAAGAGGAAACACGAGCCGTAACAGAAACTTCTATTCGCTGTACACAGATGCTACAGAATCTCCTGCAGCCAAGACTCAACGATCTGAGGATTCTCGGTTTCTGCTTCTAACAAGAATAAATAGACACAGCTGAAAGTGATTTTTACCCGTTAGAACAACTCCAGATTCATTAAGCATGTAGCACACAGAAGCATTAGGTGCCACCGGAGACTTCGATACAGTCAGCTGGAAGAAAAGAAGGGGTAAATGAATAAATAAAAATATCTAGCAGAGTATAAGAAAATATGAAATTGAAGGTGAGGATAATGAGAAATTACATCTGTTACTGAACATAAAACCCATACTTTTGGGATAAATTTCAATAACCTTTAAAGCAATGAATTCAGGAAGATAATTTTGAGGAAGTGTGTGTGTGGAGGGGGGGGGGGGGGGCTAACCCAAGCTGATAGGGTTCAACAGCCAAAAAAAAAAATTTTTTTCTAGCTTCGTGACATTTTTTGTACCGCGTAGGTAGGGATGTCCACTGCCTATCCCACTCAAGAGAAATGGCATAATCTCCCCCCCCCCCAAAAAAAAATATCACAGAGGCTTTCCCCATGAATGAGAGTCTACCAAATTAGAGAAAAAATAACCCAAAAAGCATGGACGCCCATAAGAAAAATTTTAAGGGGGGGGGGGCTCAGATATTTTCCTCGTGTTTTAGCAGGATATTTACTCAAAGAAACCGATTTTAGAACATATTAGAGTTATTAAAACTTGATTTTCAATGACTTATTCATTAATGGCTAGAGAAGAAAAGTTTCTACATTTTTGCAAAGAAAAATAATATTAAAATCAAGGAACTTCTTTGCAGTTCAAAATTTAAATCCAAAAACAGACATGAATCCTTAACCCAGGAACACCTTTAGGGGTGACTCTATCTTCCAGGGTAATCCCTTAAACCCAACCAGGAATGAGTACGAAAAGGAGCTGTTTGAACATACTGAGTCAATTAGTTCAACAGTCGAGCCCCGACCCCATCTTAATTCCTAGGTCCCGACTTACGCGAGTGATGCGTTCCAAGACTCCTCGCGAAAGTCGAAATTTCGCGTTGTAGAAAAATGTACTGATACAATTTTTTTTAGCAACATACCAAATTCTTTTAGATACAGTTAAACACCCCTTAAACTGCTTTAAAGCATTTCTCAACTATACATTACAGTTTCTTACTAAAGAGCTGAACTTCTAGTTTTTAAAAATAAAAAAAGCCAATTTATTCAACATAAAATACTTGAAGATGCACAAAATAAATGATTAATGGAAGAGAAAGACATAAAATAAAACAACACGACACGCACATTATGTAGTAATACTAAAAGCTTCACTATAATAGCAGTGTACAGTAGATACAGTAATAATATTCATGGGTTGAAAAATAAAGATGGTGATGATTTATGCTCCATGATCAGACCGTTAACAAGATGTTTGTGTGTGTGTGTGTGTTTGTGGCGCGCATCCTGGGAAAACGGTAAGGCCTACAAAGATGAAATTTGGTACACAGGTGCAGTTTTTGCTGAAAATGTGCACCTCGGGCTTCGATTTTTGATATTTTAATTAGAAAAAAAGTTATTTAATGTTTTATGTTATTTTTAGCACTTTTTAGTACTTTTGACCTCACAGATCCCGAACCAATCGCGCCAGACGGATATTTTTTGTACTATTGTGTAGGAAATTTAATTTTAAATATGGTGAATGAAAAATTTTTGAAGATAGAGTAATTTTTGTATTTTTTATAGATTTTTGAAAAAACCTTTATTTTACATTTTTTTCTGGGTTTAGTTTTTTTCGAAACCCATCCTGCGACAAGTATTGAACCCTCAATTCTAAAATTTTAGTTGGTAATAGTAAAAACATTCCGCCCCCTTCAGAAGAAAAAAGTTTTGAAAAATACGCAATAGTTTTTTTTTTACAATTTTTTTAATGGCAGAACACAACGAGCGCTGTTCGCTTGCCGTCTGAGTTCTGAGTTTACCTCATCACGTGATCCAACTGAAATCGTTTGCCTTCTCTTCACCTTTTTTTTTTTGCAAGCACTACTTTTTGAACACTACGGGGAACATAGAGCTTTTATTTTTGAGGGCTATTTTGATTAAAAAAATAAAGTCCGCGATTTTTTGCATGATCTTCGTTTCTGTTACGAATTGGCGGTTAGGTTAGGTAGATACAGAGATAGATAGAGGTTGAGTGGACAAAAAATGTTTTTGTTTTCGAATTAGTACTTATATAAATAAAAAAAGATTGTACTGTCAGGAGGTAGATATGCGCAGATCGTATAGATTGATAGATAGACAAATATAGAGTTCGATATAGCAGATGGACAGCAAGAAAGAGGCATGCCCGTCATTTAAGGAATATCAACGGAGTGTCAGTGCCTCCCTCCCCACACACACCATGACTTTGAAAAAACAATGCTTTCACATAAAAGTGGAAGTGCTTTTTGTTATTTTTCGACAAAATTTGCAAGAAGAGTACGTCGTACCCCCTCCTTTAAAAATATTCCAAACGACGGAACTGGAGATAGATCTAGAAAATATTTTATTCAAACTACTAATGATATACATAGATATAGATTGATTGATATCGCCACGAAATTTGTTTAAGCAGCCGCCGAAGGCGGCAACATCGGTGTAAAAAGGCGAATCATAATATTGAGAAAAAAGAGAAAAACATTGATTAATACCGTCGCTAAATTGTCTAAGCAGCCGCCGAAGGCGGCAACTCTGGCGCAAAAAGGCGAATGGCGTAAAAAGGCGGACCAGCTGGTCGCCGCAGGAGGCTAGTACATATAATAAAATAAGATGTTTGTGTGTGTGTGTGTGGCGCGCTTCCCGGGAAAACTTTAAGGCCTAGAAAGATGAAATTTGGTATACAGGTACAGTTTCTGCTGAAGATGTGCACCTCGGGCTTCGATTTTTGATATTTTAATTAGAAAAAAAGTTATTTAATGTTTTGTGTGTTTTTTTGCACTTTTTAGTACTTTTTACCTCACAAACCCTGAACCAATCGCACCGCACAAATATTTTTTGTACTATAGTGTTGGAAATTTAATTTTAAATATGATGAATGAAAAAAATTTGAAGATAGAGCAATTTTTGTATTTTTTATGAATTTTTGAAAAAACCTTCAATTTGAATTTTTTTCTGGGTTTTATATTTTTCTATTATTATCCTGCGAGAAGTATCAAAGCCTCATTTCTAAAATTTAAGTTGGTAATAGTAAAAACATTTCGCAATCTTCAAAAGAAAAAAGTTCTTAAAAATAAACAATAGTTTTTTTTTTAACCATTTTTTTAATGCGGAACACATTATGTCTTTCCCCGCATCGTTCGAAAAAAGCGTTCTTCAATCTTTTATGCTCTGACGTCACTACTTGGATTTCGATTCGATATTTACGACGGAATCTTAATCGCAAACAATGTTAATCTTTTTTTTACTATATAGTTAACTTCTACATTTTATGACGTGATGACCTCGTGTTTTTCCGTTCAGCGCTTGCTTCTTTTTTCTTTCCTTTTTTTAAAAAAAGATTTAGGGATTGCATTTTTCTTTTTCCACCCCCCCCCCCAAGCTGGACGTTGTGCTGCATCTATATTACGTTACATTTCATAGTTGTGCGCATTTAATTAAATAAAAACAGCGACATTTTTTTTCTTTGTGAAATGCTACTTTTTGCACACTACAAAACGGTTTTTTGAGTGATCTTTGTTTTTATTAGGAAATGGGCGGGGAGGTTTAAATAAATAAAGATGGATAAAAAAATTTAGAGATAGATCGTAAAGGTAGATAGCCGCCGAAGGCGGCAATCTTGGCGTAAAAATGTGAATGGCACAAAAAAAGATAGAGATGGATTGATTAAAACTGCTGCCAAATTTAGGCGGCAAACTTGAAGTAAAAAGGTAAATGACAAGTTAGTCAAACAGCCGCCGTAAGTGGCTGCTTGCATAGAAAGGCGAATGGCGTAAGAAGGCGAACCAGCTGGTCGCCGCAGGCGGCTAGTTTTAAATAAATATTGTTACGCGTTCGATGCAACTTGAAACTTTCTTTGAGTGACGACACAGTTCTTGAGGAAACACAGGAGATTTATTTACAACTATGTACAAGAAATATCATTAGCAGCTGCTAAATTAACCATAGCAGTTAGGCAAATGTCAATTAACACCGTAAACTTAACGGTTACACACGTATTTACATCCAAATACTCGAAAACACAGCTTAAAGGCTAATACACACAATAACAGAGCTAAAGGCTCATATAGTTTAAAAAGCAAAAACTAACTCTCCCATTCAAATGCCACTCGGCCTTTATACTGCTTTGGAAAGTTCGACAAAATTCTAAATGTTTCTCGATGTTTTCTTTTTATTCCATTCACAAAATCTTATCGTTCAGAAACGGAGCGACCATACACTTCATTTGAATGTAAAGGGGGTTGTATATTCATTACAAGAAACTGTTTACAGGTTAAGTTACTACAATAATTTTAGATGAAGAATAATGGAATAAACGCCAAATTTAGCCAGATTACAACAAATTAATCACAAAAATAAGTACTATTTACAGAATTTGTAACAATACGTTTGCTTTACCTTTTCTTTTACAACATTTCCATTTATGCAACAGCCTGTCTTCTTGATCTCTAATCCAGGGGCGGCAAATAGTGGGGTCAAGAGGGGGCGGTTGCACCCCCAAATTTTATAAGCAGAATGATAGAAAATGGGTGAATTCAATTTATGTAAATCGGAAATCAATGTTCATTTTAAAAAATCTCGCTGGTTCTCAGTAACTATTTAATGAAACTCGACGCATTCCCAGACTAGAAAAAGTGTTTTTCGTTATTTGGATGATGACTTAAATTCATGAAGTATTTTCCGGCCTTTTCAGAACATAGAAAACTGATAGAGAACCATGGTTAATTTTAACTAAAGAAGACATTTCCTCATTTTGGCTAAATATTTCATACTTGTGTGCCCAGTGTAACGATGGTATGTCCAATATGAGAGGCTCGTGCAAAGTAGTGTGGAAGTATGGTTTTCACAAGAACATTCTTTGATATTTTACAATCACTTTTACGCTCATTTTTTAAGTGTATATTTATTTGATGAGTGTTTATCGCTTTATTCTGCTAGAAACACGTTTCAGCTGCTCAATGCATTACAGTGAAACGTGTGTAAGTTGACCACTTGCGGTGCACTACTTTAGTGGTCAACTTAAATAGGTGGTCAACTTACAGAGGTTGAATTACATGATATAGATATAATTCTGTGCCTGAAAATAGCGGTCAACTTAGGCTGGTGGTCAACTTACAAAGGTAGTCAACTTTACAGGTTTTACTGTATATGCTTTCATAGAGACTTCTTAAAAATGCATGTGATTATTGAATTAAAAAAAAAACATATCAACAAATACCTTTTATGGGGCTCTAAAATTATGCGATATCGGCGTGACAGAAGATGGTCTTCAAGAGTTAAAACCATAAAATTACTTCTCTATATAACTTCAAAGCAGTGATTTGACGACTGTAAGAATTATTGCAAAACGATTCTTTCAATGGTGAAAAAGCTCATGCCCTTTACCATGTACGACTTCGTTTGAATTTTTATTAAATTTGTATTGAGGAAAGTTTTTGAAAAATGCTTTACTCTATCAAAACATCTTCAATCCGCTACCCTTAGTTTTCGGAATATTCAAACCACAGTTCAGTCTACAATTGATCTGTGCAGCATACTACAATAGTTCAATCTACAATTGAAACTGAAACTAGATTTTATATAGATGCATATTTGAATCAATCGTGAAACCTTTCAAAAAAATTCTTCCTCCGAGCCAATTTTAAAAAAGCGCAAAAAAAAAAAAAAAAAAAAAAAAAAAAAAAAAAAAAAAAAAAAGTGTGACGAAAAGCCACATGATGTAAAGTCAAACATTGTTTTTTTTTAATATTTTGTATGAAGTAATCAACTCAGTTTCGAACGAAATTAACACAAGATTTGATAATTATTTTTCTGTATGGTTGGCTCTATATTATCTGGATTGGATGTTGAAATCGAAAAATAAAATGTTTCAGTTATGAAAATTTTTTAGCATGAGACAAGAAAAATTACATGCAATATACCGACAGACCCGTTATCACATCCAGAGACTGCAGTTTCGTCCTTGTTATGGACTCATCAGTCTGGAATAGTGAATAACAGAGCTGGATGCAGATGACATCTCATTGAAGCTGAGAACGCCGACGAGACTAGATTATTCAATGATGAAAACTTAAGCCCCTCACAATTTTTGAAGTTGCCTGGGTGATTTTGAAGAGCATGATATAAAAAGTGTTTTCATACATAACTTTGTTACTTCAATTATTTTTTAACTATTCTAATCAGCTCAGCTAGTAGAGAAAGATTTTTTTGTCTCAGGAGGTTAGAGAATTATTTTCGAAACACAATGGGCGGAAAAAAAAAATCTATTTAGTTGTACTGGCAAAACAGCACGACACTAGGCACTGACAGATTAGTACTAATACGATTTCCTGCTCTTCCGAATTCCAAAAATTATGCATTAAAACTTTTCCAAGAGGGATAAAAACTTTAGTATCAAGATGTTTTGTATGATAACTTATTAGAAAATGAATCAAAATTTTAAGTTTCCAAACACAAATTTTTATTCATAGTAAACCGATTTTATGACCACTCCCTGTTAGCTAATGTGTGTTTTGTACCGCACTCTAGTCTATATATATAAAAATGGAGTTTGGTAAATTTGTTCCCTAAGATCTCAGAAACTGCCCGGCAGATTTGGCTGAAACTTTCACCGTTTGTTCTTTTTGGCACTGGCGAGGTTTGTAGACCAGTTCGAAAAAAAATCCGACTGATAGTTCCTTTTTATTCTAATTTGTCCAAATTTTCGCATAAATGCCCCAATATGACGGTGAAAAAATATGTGCACATATTAAAATTATGTGTCCATTGAAAGCGCTTATTTTTCTGCTGAAGATGGCATCTGTTAGAAAGTTCTAAGTTGTATGAAAAACGAGTTATGGGCTTTTTTATTCCATGTTCGAAAGTTTTCCTCAATACAATTCATTTTTTAGTGTATCATCTCAACTCCCAGTTCAAAGCTAGAATTGTTGAATATTTTTGTGTTTCGTCTGACTGTTTGAGGCTTTTCTCAAGTCAAATCTTAAAGTAACGTTTTTTCCCCAAGATTGGCTAATAATAACTAGATTTGGCTGATTATTTTCCATTTAAACGGAACTTCAATTGTAATTACTGGGTTTTTTATATTTATTTGTGCTGATTGGACACTTCATCATTATCCAATCTAACAGCAGAAACCTCGCCAAAATTTATGTAGAAAGATTTCAGTAGCGGATGCATTTGGCATTTTTTTCAACTGTCGCGGTTTTTGAAGCCAAAGACTATGTAATAATGTTTGTCAGCTTTCAGAATGTAAACAAAATATCGCCAATCAAAGAATCTTTAAAAACTTTTTTTACTTTTTAAATAATCCAGCAACTAAATTAGGCAAATCCATAAAGAGCACAAAAACTTCCATTAATGTGACTTTGTGCACAAATTCAAACCAACGTCAAATTTTACTACTTATTTTCGAAACATTACGGATGAAATTGTCTAGCGCCATTTTATGGTGACCAAAAGTATTTTAGCATATGGCGACAATATCTCTTTAACAAAAATTAGTAACATACCGTTTTACAAAGTAAGGAGGGGGAGCATTATCCAAGGTATCCCAAAACGCAAATTCGGTAATATTTTAAATCGCACCAAGAACCCACAATAATTGAAATTTTCCAAAACAACTAAAGCAAGTTTAAGGGGATCACGGGCGCGCGGCTACATTTTTTTAAACAGTTCGTTCTTCAATAGACATGCAGAGAAGGTAAGACTCAATGTAAAAAAAAAAAAGTATTAACTGATAAATCTTTTTAAACATGTGAAGTTTAATTTCTTATTTCGGAAATTCTTCACATTTGTATACGCTTAAATTTCGTGTTTTCGTTTCTAAATGAATACTATTTTGCTCTTTTTACTTACTGCTACTTTAGTTTTATGAGTAAGGAAGAAGCTAGATTTTAAATCGCGTCAAAAAGGTGTGTTTTAAGTTCTTTCACTTAAAACAGAAAACAAATGCAAGTAACGATTGTTTCGCATAATTATTGCTAACCCAGGCAACGCCGGGTATTTTTGCTATTAGTTTACATTTTTCTTTGCCAAAGAAAAAACATCCGCTTCACTTGCAAAAGGGCTGGGTTCCGGTAGCGTGGTCGCTTGGCGAGTTAGGCGCTGAGCAGTTCAGTCTAGGATTATATCTTTAAAGCAACCGTAAATGTAAATCATTGCTTTGGTGATTTATTTTGGAAGAAAAGAAACTTTTGATTTGTTTTTATCAGAGTGAAATGTACGACATTTTCTTCTTTTTTTCTAACGATGATTTTTAAATGTTCCACTGGATGTTTTTTTTTTTTTTCGTTAGACGGATGGATTATGAGAGCGTGGTTGCTGGGCGAGTTTGGCGATAAACAATAGAGTTGCGGAACTATTTTTACATTTGAAAGATATTATTTGATATCTTTTTTTTTTTTTTGTTTATTTGCGAAATATTTTAAATTGTAGTAAAAACCGCTTCACTCGCTAAATAGAGTTTTAAAGCAACTGTAAATTTAATTCAATGATTTGACGAAAAGTTTTAAATTCCAAAGAAACCTTAATAGGTTTTTTTTTTTCTTTGAAAAAATGTGTACGCATTTTATACAAAGAAAAATGATCATTTTACATCAGAGGGGGAGAGGGCGTCAATTTTTTTTTCATTCAACGGACTTCCATTAAGTTTTTAACACGGGCATCGCTGTGCAGGTACTGCTAGTAATACATATTTAAGAAACTCGACCCCTCAAATGAAATGCTTAAATGCCACCCCTGCTCTAATCCACAGTACAAGAGCAGCTTCCATTTTCATAACACAGTGAAACCTGTGTGTAACGATACGGTCTATAACGATAACTTGTCTACAACAATATATTTTTTTGCCCCAGCAAAATGTCAGCATGAATAATCAAACTGCCTATAACGGTAACCTGTCTATTACGATATTTTTTTAGGTCCCAACAGTATCGTTGTAGACAGGTTTTACTGTATATTCATTGGCGGGTCTAACGGTCGCAAACTAAACGGCCGCGGGGGGCCCCGTGATGGCGCATGACCCCGAAATTCAGCGATACAATAGGGATCAAAGCTCGACTGGAAACTGTTAAGCTCGAACAAATTGGTTTCAAATATTACCAACTGTAACTAAACGAATGAGTTATTTTACAGTCGAGGCCTGAGTTACCAAAAGGCCCATTATAACTGGTTTAGGGGCCCCCACCCACATTTTTTTCACCAATATTTTGAACTAGTTTTTACCCGCGGCTTCGCTCACGTTGATGTAGTTTTTTTCAATCGATTCAAGTTAACGGTCAACACAGGCAGAGGTCAAATACTTACCAAAAAATGGTTTGTCTCCAGTTTCGCTGACATTTCAAATTGAAATCGTACGCAAAGACAAATTTAAGTTTTTGTGCTGTTTATGGATTTGCTTGATTTAACTGGCGAATAATTTTAAGTGTTAACAAATTTAAAGAAAGAAATATTAAAGAAATGACGATATTTGGTTACATGGTGTAAACCAAGAAACAGTATTTCGTACTCTTTAGCTTCACAAACAGCGACAGTTGAAAAAATTGCCAAATGCCTTAGATATTGAAATGATTCCATAAAAAAAGTTTGGCTAGATCCCTGCTGATCGATTAAATACTCAGTCAACACAAATTAAAAAAAAAAAAAAACGCATTAATTGCCTCAAAGTTGTATTAAAATGGAAAATAATCAGCCAAATCCATATATTATTTGCCAATCTTGTGCAAAAATCTTACTTCACGATTTGACTTGAGAAAAGCCTTGAACAGTCACGAAAAGCAAAGATAGTCAACAATACAACAATTGTCGCTATCGACAGGGAGTTGAGATGATACACTAAATACTGTATTAAGTTGAGGAAAGCCTTCGAACATGGAACTAAAAAGCTCATAACTCGTTTTTTATTCTACTTAGAAATTTCGAACTGGTGCCATCTTTAGCAATAAAATCAGAGCTTTCGATGGATATATAATGTAAATATGTGCAAGTATTTTTTCATCCCCATATTAGAGAATTTATACGAAAATTGTATTTTATTGCTCCCCTAAGGGGGTTTTGCCCCCCATAACGGGACGAAAACTACCCTATGTGTTATTCTGATGCATAAGCTATATTATTGTAAAGTTTCATCAAAATCCGTTCAGTAGTTTTTGCGTGAAAGAGTAACAAACATCCATACATCCATACAGACAAACTTTCGCATATATAATAGTAGTAAGATTACGATGCCATAGGGCCTCGAAGTCGACTAGAATCTAAAGCTCGAATACGTTTGTCTTAGAAATTACCAACTGTAACTAAAATACAGATATTTTTTACAGTCGAGATCTGATTAACCCAATAGGTCTATGAGGTCAAGTTTAGGGGGCCCCCAAAATTTTTTAACCAATATTTTGAGTTACAATGCCGTAGAGACTCGAACTTTGACTAAAATCTGTTCGAATACGTTGTTTTTAGATTTTACCAACTGAAACTGAATGAACGAGTGTTTTTTACAGCCAGGGCCTGATTTACCAAAAGGCCCATGAGTTCTACTTTACGGGCCTCCAAAATATGCTCTTTTTATGCCAAAAAATGACTTCCGAAATGACCTCTCCTTAACCAGATGCTGGATCTGCCCTTGATCAACAGGTCCGTGAGTCCCGATTTAGGCGACCCAAAAATTTCACCACTATGCCATAAGACCCCGAAATTTGAATGGAATGCAAAGGTCGAATTTGTTGGTTTCAAATATTACTAACTGAAATTAAACGAACGGCCCGTGCAGTTATGTCGAAATGAAAGTACTGTCCCAAACTTATTCCGTGTGCGAACCATTCCTTAAATTTAATGGGAAAGTTCGTAGCAGAAAGTTGTAGCTCTGCAATTAAATATTTTATGTTTGTGCAGAAGCTGTTTACATTTTTCTCTGCATCAACTCATCGATGGAGCATTTTGGCTTCCAAGTGTACACAAAGAGGCAATCAGTATCTGACACAAGGTGGTCAGCTAGAGCAGATGCGGTATTGGCTATAAAACTTGGATTCTCATACATAATAAAGGCTCTGTAAGAAATTGGTACTGCGAAAGAAGAGAAAAAAGCGACAGTTCTAGAGGCGACAGCACTCTTAAAGAAGAAGGTAAAATATGAAACTACCTTAATGACTTTGATTTGAAACACTATTTGCAACGAATACATGCAGTTAGCAAATCATTGCAATCAATAGAGTGTGAACTCTTAAAAGGGTCCAGTTTAATGAAATCGCTAGAAAATTTCATCATTAATTTTCGAAAAGAATACGAAAGAGTAGAAAAAGAAGCAATGATATTTCAGGGTTAGCATTTACTGAAGAGGATGTGCAAACTAGCAGACGTCGAAAGAGGAACTATTTTTTTGATGAAAATAAAAAACCAGGACACGAGCTCTCAATCAGAAACGATTTTAAAGTTAATTCTTTTTTTGTGATATGTGACAGCATAAACGCACAGTTATCTCTTCCAAGAGTTCAGAAATATGAAGTTGCCCTTGAGCCATTTCGGATCTTCTTTGATTGAAACATATCTACAGAAGAAATAAAAACATCACTCAAAAGTTTGACGGAAATTTACAGAAATGATATTGATTTTTGCACTTTAGAAGATGAATTTTATCACTTGATTATGTTCCTTCAAAAAAAAAAAAAAAAAAAAAAAAACGCCTCTGAAACAACACCAGAAAATCCAGACACTTTAGACTCACTTCCAGACTCTTGTTATCAAATTTATCACGCAGCGAAAGAAATGTCTTACTGTACATTTCCGAACATGGAAACATTGCTGAAATTTTTTTTAACTATTCCATTGTCGAATGCGTCTGGCGAACGATCTTTTTATATTTTGAAGATAGTGAAAAATTATTTAAGAAATAAAATGGGATTAGATAAATTAAATAACTTGGCGATTTTATACATAGAGGAAGATATGTTAAATCGCATCGACACTAAAAGAATAATTGACGATTTTGCTGCCAGTAAAGCACGCCGAAAATTTATATAAGTTAGATACTAAAAATAAAAATTATTGTGTAACGATATTGCTTTAAATTTTTGTTTATACTTTATTTTTATTTTATTGGAACTTCTTTTTTTTTTACTTAAGAGGGGGGTGGGCAAATTTTTTACCGCTAAGGCCCCCCCCCCCTTTAATTGATCCGCCTCTGTGTATATTTGCTTTGCTTAGACACAACTCTGCAATCTTGAATGTTGGAACTAAGTTCTGATATTTTACGGATAACTTTTTGTTTTGACTTTTAATTGTACGTACGAAGATTCACTCACACTTATTGTCGTGCTACCGTGGACGTTTTGTAGTTGTTCAAGCATATTGATAATCATAACCTTTTTTTTTCCTTCAGAAACTTTCTTTTTCTTCCCATCTTCAAACTTTGGATGAAACAGCGTACTAAGGCTTCATTATATGTCATCATCTCTAATTATTGGTATGAAAATAAAACAAATAAAAGATACTGAGTGGTTATTTGATGCACTAACAACGCGATAAGTAGACTAATTTCGCGGAGCGGAATTCGCGTTAGCTCTAAAATTCGTTACTCGCGAAAAATTCGCGTTATAGCCCTTTCGCGTAAGTCGAATGGCGTTGTAGCGGGAGTCGACTGTAGATTAATTTCTATTTAGCTTTTTTAACAACGCTACAAAAATCAACAATATTGCCAGCTGCTAAAAAAAAAAAAGAGGAATTGAAGGAAAGACAATACACAAACAAATGAAAAACGAGTTCGGAATTATCAAAAGCGAAAAACCCAAGGTGAAAGTTCGAAAGCTCAATTAAAAGGGTTAATTTTTGTTTTCACTCATCGTTTCGGTTGAGTGACCCAGAAACGCGGAAATGGTGTCAGGAGCAAAAATTGTCTAGTATCTAGAAATTCAGGGAGCGTGGAAGTGCATCTGTTTCCTGTTGTGCTGCGTAGTGCGTCAGATGTTTAGCTTGCGATTGACCTTAGAATGAGCAAGCAATCTCTATCAATGGGTTTAGAGAACAGCCTCGTTATAATTTTATTCCTTTCCAATGAGTCTAGAACCAAAACACCGCAAATATTAGCCTAAAGTTTTTTTATTCACTACTCTTCTGGTATGCTATATGATCCTATTGGGCAGGGGCGTAGCTAAGGGGGGGGTTTTGGGGACAACCCCCCCCCCCGAAACGTTAGTCTCAAAAAAAAAAAAAAAGAGAAAAAGAAGAGAGAAGAGAAAGAAAAAAAAGAAGAAAAGGAAAAAATTCCAAGCGATCATATATATATATATATATATATATATATGTAAAAGAAGTAACCCCCCCCCCCGAAAGTCGGGGTCTAGCTACGCCACTGCTATTGGGGGGGGGGGGGACTCGTCTTGAGCAACTCAATTCCCAAATTTAATGAGTTTGAAACCTATTTGAAAGTGATGGCACTTTGGCATCAACAATAAGTCAGTCCAATGAAATTGTTACAAAAAGCTAGTATAACTTGATAAAGAAAAAATAATGAGAGGTGGATACACATATTGCCGTTAGGGACTCTAGGTGACAATAGTGACTCATCTCAAAAATTTGGTAGAGAAAAAAATCAGGGTCTGACAATTCCCGGTCGCCAGGCAAGGTTGTTCCCAGGCCCCAGGGTATACTCGATATACGCCGTATACTCCCGAACATTTTTTAGACACATAGCGTATACCCTCAAGCTTCAAAATTTTTCATTTTGGCATATTATGTATTGTATGATCGCATACAAATATTGTGCGAAATGGATTACTGGGAGTATAGCCTCAGAAAAATTGATGGGAACATCACTGTCACCAGGCCGTGTTGGCGACGGGGGAAAAAAAAATACGTCGGAGACTTGTTCTTTTTGAAGAAGAATCTTCTTGGAGTCCGTTACATTCAGAGGCCATGTTAGACTAATCGGAAACGAAAGCAATATTGTAATTTTTCTCTTTGCTACTTCCGTGTGACAAAACAAACTTTTCACTGATTGCTACTTATTATCCGGACTAAATAAATTAATTTAAAAAAAAAGAGAGAGAGTTGACAAAATTTGCAGCAGTGGTAGCACCCTCTAAATATTATTCAATTTTTATTTTTCAGATATGAGAATTTTTTTTCATCCAAAGGAACAAAATGAGAGGGTGCCTCATGAAAAAATAACACCTTTAAAAATAAGACGCACCCTAGCCACCAATTTCATACACCCACCAACTTTTTTTTTTGGGGGGGGGGGGAGCGCAGGCTGGCGAGTGAAGCGAGCCGACTATATCCCCTGTGACTATATAAGGAACAGTATTTTTCAAATTTATTAATTAACTGTTTTTTTTTTTTTGTTCCTTTAAAAAGCTCCTACTTTAATTTTCATTGCAAATAATGTAATTAAAATTCGTCAGAAACTAATATATATGTTATTATTATTTTACAGATACAATTCTGCGGAAAAAACGGAAATATCTTGGAGATTAGTTCGCAATAGAAGTGGGAAAGATTCCTCCAAATCATCCAGGTGATTCTGGCAGCAATAGAGAGCCAAGTGGTCATTTTTAAATCGCTAATGTTTTTAGAGAACTACGTCAAATCGAGACACTTGAAACCCAGAAAAACCCAATCCTCGTCTCTTTCAACGGTTCAGAACATAGAAACTTTCGAAATGATCGATAAAACTGGAACATAACCTATAGAGAGTGTTCAATCAGAGGAAAAACATGCATTTAAAACGGATCCAGAAACGGAGCAGGATGATATTTTCAGTTTGCCTCAAAAACGGAAGCGAGATGATATAAATGCAAAATACAAGCAGAAAATGATTCAAATTCCGAACGAAAAGGCTTCTTTGTCGGAGGTCGGAGCGAGTCGTACAAGAACGTAGATCCGATGACACTGATGATGCATTTTTCGAAGTCTTTTGACCTTTGTCAACAAAATACTCCACCACTTGAAATTGCGGTTTAGAAACAGAGTTCAGGAGCTAGTTGAAGAGATTGCTCATCCAGATACACAAAACGGTCACTACACTTGCAGCCCTAGTTCCAGTTATGGGATATTCTATTCGGATGAAAACTAAACGGTCAGATCACCTAGACGGCACCAATTGATGAACTGTATGACGGACAATGTGCTTAAATGAAACTGTTCGATGAATATTTGAACGACAGTTTCATTTGATGCGGTATTTCATTTAAATTAAGAACTGAAATGATAAATTCTTTAAATATATTCTCCAATAAAATTAGTTTTGGAAAAGTTTGTATTTATAATAATTTTTTGGTGTAACGTTCTGCCGTTTTGCGTTTAAATCAAATGAATCCTGCAATTTCATTTGGAATTTGATTGCGCCTTAAATCTGTACCTTAGGGTCAGACTACCGTAAGTTCTTACACTGGGACATTTGCATTCACCGCACTAAACTGAAATGTTTTTAGCTCATTGGCTCATTTCTTAAATCTCCGCAAGGTGATGTATTCAAGCTCTTGAATTTCGACTTCAGTTCCTCAATATTCCTCTGCGTATTTTTCCTTTACGAAAATGGACGTTTCTGAAATAAAGCGTGGTCAAGTGCCATTTCCTGACAGCCTGACTTTATGTTGATTGTTTTAAGAATTCGTGAGAAATACCATTCTGGAAGGAAATCATTTCAGTATGGAGAATATCTCTTCTCTAAATGCAAATTATTTCTTTCTAGGCCTAGTCAAAATCACCTTTAAAAGCAAAAATTAAGACTTAACATCGAGACTATAAAAGAGAGGGGAAAAGTCATTCCGCGTTGATTCACGCGACCCGTCATTTTGAACTTTTCTGTGGAGCGAAGCAGGGGGGGGGGGAGCAAAAGGTGACTCTATGGAAATTTTACGTAACACATTAGCATGGAATGTAAAAACATCAGCAGGCCGGGAGGGGGGGGAGGCACGGTTTTGGATTCAGGTACACATCTCCGTTTTTATTTATCTGTGTTAAGAAAGAAAGATAGAAAAATAAAAGTAACAAATTTCCAAAGTAAAGAACCTTTCTTGAAATTGAGCAAAAATCTATAGACTTGAAAGGAACATGCGAATTTCGCACAAGTCCTTGCGTAATGCCTATCCCAATAGTGGGGGACTTTTGTACACTGAAAAGGCCGCATAAAACTTGGCAGTTCGGAAAATACTATTTTTCTAGACCAGGGGGAGGGGGAAATGTAATACAATTTTTAAGACACTAATGTACAATAGCCAGAATGGTACAGGGCCAAATTAAGGTATGGGCACATGGAGCACAGGCCCAGGAAACCAGTATTTGGGGGGGGGGGGCACCCTATCTGTAGCTTGAGTTTTTTTCGATGGAGTAATTCAACTTATCAGAGTCACATAATAGTCAGGGGAGGCCTGGAGTGGGATAGCCCTAAGTTAGCGCGGGAGGGGGGGGGAGCACCAAATAGAGTTCGTGCCCAGCACCTTCAAAAGTCTTAGACGGAGTCTGAGGATACTGATACTTAGTTGAACGGTTTATGTAATTGAAAATGTTTTTTGGAATCCAAAATGGCTGGTAGGGCTGCATAAAAAACTCAAAAAGTAAGCAGGTTCACCATTCCTGGTCTGTTCCCTATTCGAAATTGTCTCCCGATGTCGCAGAGAATCGTTTATGAAGGTTACAATTGCTATGCATTCATTCTAAGGAAAATGGGTGAAAGAGTTTTACGCAAAAAACAGTATACCATAGAACTTGTGCAGATTCAACGGTTTTAATGGCGTAACCATAACTACCCCCCCCCCCCACACACACAAAAATCGTTATGTTTATATGTATTGGCATATTAGGACTGGACTAGCAACATGGCTCGAGGATAAAGGTTCTGAGTGGCGTGGGGAGGGGGCAGGAGGGATTTGGTTGCGCCCTACTGTTTATGGGACCAATAAAAATTGCCAATAAATAGGGGGGAGGCGGCTTCAGTATGAAGTTTACAAGGCTATATGAACAACCCATTGATTTTATATTCTGTTATTCAGATTAACCTTAGGACGCCAGGAAGTGGAACAAGCTGGCTAAAATATTCAGCACGCTTATCAAGTGGAAATTACGAATGTTGACGGAAATGGAGAGGCAGGTTATTATTCAGGCGAAATACTCAGCTAGGGGTGAGACGAAAGATCAACAGGTTGGCACACCTGGCGTTTATCTGCATCCAGGAACTGAGCTACGAGGCGAGTGTTTACGCAATGGGCCCACGTCGTGCCAAGGGCGGGAATCACGTGATCGTAATCGGCCCCTTGACAAACCTTCACTTTCTTCGAAAGGCTGGCAGGTGCGAGAGAACCTGGAAAAGAAACAAAGGAAAGAAGCTGCAATGCATTATTAATTTAAGACAACCAGTAATTTAGTTTTTCTACAACACACAAGTCTAGCAGAAATTACATTTGATTTGGCATCCTTAACCTAGAAACAAAAATAAATTTATTTGCGGACGCACACACCGCGCATGGTAAAAAATGTTGTGTTCTTAGATACCCACAACCAAGTAGAAATCGCTAGTAGAGTAGGAGGAGGAATAACAACAGAACAACTGCGAAGAACCTATTTAGTACTTTAGTAATTGAATGCCTCATATAACTTGTTGGAAGAAGAAAGAATTAGAAATAACTGGTTCAAGTATGGAAAATAAACAAATCTCCCCCCCCCCCTTCTAAAAACATAAGTACACTTCTATTAAGGCTATCTCTGTTAACGTTAGGAGGAAAGCCAGTATATGGGGGCTTTCCCCAGAAAATTGTATAAATTAAAGTTTCAAAGTTGCAATTTTGAGCTATTGTAGTTGGAAAGTAGGCAAAGGGTTGGGTGCTCTCCTTCAGAAATATCTCCACATTGAGGATCTAAAAACGCAATTTTTAGCTGTCTTTGATGATGATAGGGGTGGGAGATTCGGAAATTCCTCCATCTAAACACAGTTTAAAGCTTATTTAGCATGATTACACAAGAGAGTGGGAACATATAAGTAATTGCTGAAGTCTTGGAGACGTCATTTTAGTCTGCTTGGATAAGTTAAGGTATATGGGGCCTGGGGCGCGTCAGCGCCTCTCTTCAAGAAAATTTTCGAAATTGAAGTCCTACATGTGACATTTTAAATTATCATTGGTGACATTAGGAAAGAGCGTGGGTATCGGAGGCTTTTTCTCGGAATATTTCCGAAATTAAAGGTTAAAAACGCGATTTCGTGCAGTTATCTTTGTCTTTAATAGGACGGGGGGAAGGTATGACTGTCCTTTGGATGTGTGTTTGAGCACGGTCCCCGGCTTGCTGCCCCTCCCCTAAATCAGTGGTTCTCAACATCCTAGGCTCTGCGTCCCTCTTCAAGCACTGATGCAAGGTCACGCTCCCCTAATACCATAAGTGATCAAATATGGTATTAAGGAATCGGCATTCGAATACCGAAACTGATTAGGATAGATTTTAAGATTTAAGATTTATTAACAAAGCAAAATAAAATACACATACATAGCAGTAAGCAAAATAAAATAAAGTTAAAAAAAAAACTTACAAATTATAAAACATAAATTACAAACGTCATAACAAAACATTAAGAAAATCTTGACTATAATTCAACATGAGTTAGTAGTAAATTCAACACTAAAGAGCGCCAAAGGCACTGTCCGCAGTGTTTTTTAATTGGTTTAGTATGGAGTGTGTATACAAACACAAATATGTATTAACAGTAATATTTACAAATTAATTTTACACAAGTAATAAAAATTTTACACAGAACAATTATTGGACTGTTTAACTCCAGAAAAAAAAAAAAAAAACACAATAACTTGCATTGAAACATTTAATAGTATAAAAAATACAATACAAAATCCCAGGATTAGGATAGCTGAAGCTGATAAATGAAAATATAGATGATTTTATACACAAAATTTAGTACTGCTACGTCTAACTTTGCACATAGCATTACTAAAACATATGAAATCAAAGACATAAATGAAAATTAAATTGAGGCGGGATGACGTCAATCGCGCTCAGCCCCTGTGCACAAAACCAATTAGCGTGGGAATTGGATCTACCACCTCTCAAGTGGTCAACTAAATTGAGTTTGTAACATGCGGGAGGGGGGGGGGGGCAACTTCAAAAACATTCTGAGGAAGCGGCACCCACTCCCCTCTCTCAGTCTCACTCTCTCTCACAAGCAACCTTAAAGCTCTGAAATTTTGGCTTCGATTCTGAAAGTTTTCTGAACTAAGGAGAAAACAACCCTTCCAAGCATCATCAAAGGTTAGCTAAAATTACCGTTTTGGAGCTTCAATATCGATAACAGGGTGCGTACGGACTTAGCAAGGGAAAAAAAATCCTAGGAGTCCAAAAAAATTACGGGTTTACAGCAAATAAACATACAAATAGCAGTTTATATTTAAATTCACTCAGAATCAATCTTCAGTTAAATCAATCTATGCATGTACAATAATTAACTAACTAGAAACAAAAATTCTTCGGATAAGCAGCCCCATCGTATACGCTGCAGAAGAGATCAAAACATGGCGCCCTTAACTTCATCTAGTCTATCATTCCTTTCTTTATGGATGCGATCATTGAAGCATCTGCCCCTCCCTAGAAGTGAACCTCTAACTCCCACACTACGCATGTAACCAAAGATAATTTAAAATTGCAATTTTAGGACCTCAATTTTCAAAGAATTCCCAGGAAGTGCCACCTAACCGCTTGTTCTGCCTTCATCTGTCCATAAATAGCATAAAATGTGTTTTTAGGGGGAGAGGACTACCATTTCAAGCAATTTTCGCTTGATTATAGCGGAGATTTGAGATTATGGTTTTTCCTAGCACTAGCGTGGGGGGAAGGACTTTTTTTTTTTTTTTTTGCGCCTTACATGCCACTCCCTAACGGAAATCCTGGCTACTCCAAAACCTGTGAGGGTTACATTTTAATATTTCATTCAGTTTTACGCACTTTCTGAACTATTTGTTTTGTTTTTACTGTGTACACTTTCATTCTACATGTAAAAGTAATGTTTGTAGAAAATTAGATTTACTACTTACAAACTTATTCATCATAGTTTCTTGTTGGACGTATACTCAAAAAAAAAAATATATATATTAATTTGAATTTTTGGCATCTTGAATTCAAATTATGTTTTTCGCAATCACGAGCGTGTGTATCCGCGTGTGTGTTTGTGTAGGCGCATGTGTGTGGGTGCGTGTGTGTGAGTGTATGTATGCATGTGTGTGAGTGAATGTTGTGTACGCACGTGTGCGTGTAGGCGTTCATGTGTGTGTGTAAGCGTTCTTGTGTGTGTATGTAGACATGTGTGTTTGTGTCTGTGTAGGTGTGTGTGTATGTGTAGGTGTGTGCGTGTGTAGGTGTGTATGTATGCGCGCGTGTGTAGGACATGGATGCAACCTGGAGAAGGCTTTCGCTATAGGAGCAGCATCGTGAGGAGCCGATCGTCGGTGATGGTGCGAAGGGTGGCGGTGGGAAAATAAAATGATAGCACTCCAAAAACAGTCAAATGAAAGCAATAAGCAATCGTGATTGCTATATATATATATATATATATATATATATATACATATTAATATATATATATATACTATATGACCAAAAATATTGGGACACTTTCAAAAATTCACATTTTTAAGAATTTCTAGAGAAATGAACGACCAATTGCTCTGTATTTTTTTTTTTCACATGAAAAGTATACTCTAGCTGTCATTTTCCAATAACAATTAGGTCTGCTATTCATTTAGGGGACCAGAAACAAATTGAGGAAACAAAAAAAGGTTTTTGATTATTTTTCATTGTAGATAGCTGGGAATAAGCTACAAATTTCAGAAATAAATTAGAAACTTATCTAGAATTTATTTTTATATTTTCGTGAAAGTATTTCCTATACCCTCGGAAATATAAGCATTTCTTTCAAAAATGCAAATTTTTTTTGAAGGTTTTCGGCTCGTATCACGCAGAGTTTTCCGTCAAACGTTACTAAACTTTCAGAATATTTGACAACTTATTAGAAAAACCTAATAAAATTTGAAGTTAAAATATTGAAAATTTAGAGAAATATGAACGTTTTAAAGCAATTAATTTTCACCGCGCATGCGCGAAAGATAGCAATTTATAGCTTTCATGGTCGGAAGCCCAGATATATCCTACAACTCATAAAAAAATTCCACCTTGATATTTTTAAAATGTAAAAAGTTATCAGCCATCTAATGAGCCGAATTTTAATAACTCTTGGCAAGACAACGAATCGTGAGGGTTCATTCCCAAATAATCCGTTCTTATCATGAATCACTCTGCAACGATAACAGCTAAGTATTGCCAGTTTGCGAACGACCTCTTACCGTTCGTCGCCTATCCAAGAATTATAGGAATTCGGCTCATTTGATCGCTGATAACTTTTTAAATCTTAAAGATATTGAGGTGGAATTTTTTTATGAGTTGTAGGATATATCTGAGCTTTGGATTATGAAAGTTATAAATTGCTATCTTTCGCGCTTGCGTAGTGAAAAATTAATTGCTTTAAACATTCATATTTCAATATTTTAACTTCAGAATTTACTAGTATGTTTATCTAATATGCTGTCAAATATTCTGAAAGATTAGTAACATTTGACGGAAAACTCTGCGTGATATGAGCCGAAAATCTTCAAAAAAAAAAATTGCATTTTTGAAAGAAACTTTTATATCTCCGCGGGTATAAAAGATACTTTCACGAAAATATGAAAATAAATTCTTGATAGTTTTTAAACTTATTTCTGAAATTTATAGCTTATTCCCAGCTATAAATTTCATACCATTTTTCAGCCCACACAATGAAAAATGATTAAAAAACCTTTTCTGTTTCTTCAGTTTCTTGCTGGCTCCTAAATCAAAGCTGTCCAACTGCAAAGAGCCCAACGGGCCAGAATTCTGGTCACTGATCATCTGACTGGCCGCAGTTAGAAAAAGTTGAACTACAACCTGTTACCTCTTTTACAATAATAACTAATAGTTGAATTATTAATTATAAAACAATGAAACAGAAGGATTATAAAGCAATTTGCTTACATTTTACTGGGAAAAACTGAGGTCGATCCGCTCCGCCTTCTTTACAGGGCAGGAATGTCAACATCGATATCATCAACGGAAAAGAGTGGAGAGTTGACAAGAGCAAGTTCTCAATTTCTTTTTCGAAATCAACAAAGGCCGTAGAGTCAGTGAGGGGAGTCTGGATTTTTAACCAATTGCAGGTAAGTTTTGCTTATCTGAAATGTTTTTCTTTTCACTCCCTCTCCCCCCGCCAACGCGAGTCAATACTATTTCTATGAATTCGTTTAAACACCAGCATGCAGGGTAGGACTACTTGACCTTGACCTGTAGATGTCCTGTACCTTTTTTTCCCAATACAATGAAAGGAGCAAAAGAGCGATCAAGAGGAAATTTCGGAGACCGACCAAGACCAAGAATGGTAGTCTCGGATGCTTCTTGATACCATAAAATGTCGAAAAAAGAAATATACTGAATAAGAAGTTGGCGGGCCTCATGCGGCCCGCCAGTTGGACATCCCTGTCCTAAATGAATAATCGACTTATGTTTTATTGAAAAATGCCAGCTGGAGTATACCTTTTGTGTGAAAAAATTACAGAGCAATTAGTGTTTTATTTCTCGAGAAATCCGTAAAAATGTGAATTTTTGAAAGTGTTCCAATATTTTTGGTCATATATATAGTGTACATAAATATATATATATATATTTAATTTCGCCGATTATGAATGATCCGCAAAGTGGCAAAGTAGCTGATTAATCGGCGTATTCCTAAGACCAAAATATTCCAAAACGCACACTACTTTTAAAAACTTTACCTATAACTAGTAAACTTTTAAAGTAAAATTTGATCTGTAAAGTACTGTTTTGTTTCTGTGTTGAAAGTATATTTTAGTGCCATTTTAGCAAAACATGTGACAGTGACAAAAGAGAGATAGAGGCAAGGGTGGATCTAGAGGGGATCTTGGTCCCTCCCAAAACCTTGTGATTGTAAGAATTTTTAAAGAAGAAAAAAGAAAGAAAACATATTTTGAGAATATAACAAAATATGTTTTACTTTAAAGCAAATTTAGGTCTTAGTTGGGGAAGAAATTTTGTCCCTCCCCTCTCCCCTCAAAACAGAACAATTATTTCCAAAATTTTTCTCCATCGTTCACATCACTCTTTGATTCCAACTTTAGACACTTGAACGATCGCTAAACGTCCCTGTAATCAGAGTACGCCTGTTGCTCACGAGACCAAAGAGAGCTTTTTTATGGCTCTAATATCAAAATGTTTCAGGAGAAGAGCCCCCTTTTACCATGCTCCTCCACAAATGCCTCGAAAGGTAACCAAAAATTGCATTTTAGGACTCAATTCGGAAAATTTTTCGACGGAGATTAGTTTTCCCGGCCCTTATCCCTCTTGCCTAAAAGCGGCTTAAATTACAAATTATTTCCGATAGGACGCCCCCCCCCCCCCGGTTAATATCGTGATGATAGCTTTAAAATGGGGTTTTTGGAGGGAGGGCTCACGAATCTTCCATCCCTTTCTCTAATACGTCAAAAAATAACTTGAAACTGGATTTTTAGAGCCTCAATGGCAAAATATTTCTAGAAAAGGGAGATTCCAACAAATAATGGCAGAATATTTCTGATTCATTTTCATTTCTTTTTTCTTCGCTTCATTTCCAAAAAGTATTTTGGGGTCAACACCTGAACCCTAGCATGTCTTCTTAAATCATCAAAAATATCTTAAAATGCGTTTTTAGGACCCTCATTTTCAAATATTACTCGGAAATTTCAATTTCAAAATATTTTTCCCCATCTTCCCATCTTCCCCACTTAACGTCTCAAAAGATAGCCTAAAATTGAGTTCCAAAACTTCTTTACAATAAAACTTTTGGGAATCGGTCCAAAAATTTCGGATGGCTCCTCCTAAAATAAACGGCTAGATCCGTCACTGGATAGAAATATGTTGAAGTGTGACATTTTGTGCAAATAGAGGGAGGGAATCAGAAGTACTGGAAAGAAAGCGTGACATTATTTATGGACGGTCATTTATTGTACTATTGTTGCATTTATAGAAAAAGGTACTCTTTAGCTCTGATACGATTTCCGATGGGAGGAGGATTAGACAATTTCATTTCTTAAAATAGGAGTAAAGAAAATAGTTAATGTCACCAATAAAGTACAACAATATATATTTTCCTTACTCCAACATGAGAATTCTTCCCTAGTAGAAACAAATCTCATCAAGGTCAGGCATTTTCTTTTCAGAGCCTGACTGCAAATAGGGCTTGAGCTCTGTAAGGTGGAAGCATTCTTTTCATTGGTAATAAATATGGCTCATAAAAAATGAAGTTTTTTCAAAAATTAACAAAGAATTTCCTTCCTGCACAACTCCTCAAGGTAGATTAAAAGAATTCGATAAACTTGTTGAATAACACATATTAGCTCAAATTGATTTAAATTTTTTTTGACAAAATGTTTTTAGAGTTGGAATTCAGAAAAAAACTTAGTTTCCTTATCCTTAATAAATTAACCGGCAAATTTAGAAATCGTATCATCAAAATCAATGTCTTTTGCAACATTATTTTCAATAGATAAAATTGCTAAGTTAGAAAGCCCTGATTGGCTCATCGTTGTTCAGAAATAATTCTTGTTCTTTAACTTGAGCTGCTTGTAAAATCCTTTGCAGATGCAGAATTCCGATGAGAACAGCATTTGCAGATACAGTAAAATCTGTAAAGTTGACCACCCTTGTAAGTCGACCACCTGTCTAAGTTGACCGCTATTTTCAGGCACAGAATTGATCTAGGATCTAAATCATATAACTCAACCTCTATAAGTTGACCACGGGTTTAAGTTGACCGCTGAAGTAGTGCACCGCAAGTGGTCAACTCACACAGATTTCACTGTATCTCATTTCTCATCATAGCTTTTAGTCAAACTTTGGATAAATGAAGGAAGCTCGGTTTCAGAAGTCTGAATAAGATTTCTCGACTTTAAAATTGCAAAAGTATGTGCTACATGTTTCATTCCCGAGCAACGTGTATCAGTTTCTAGCGGAAACCTGTCAATAAACTCTAGCATTGACCTTCTCAGCTCTTGATCCAATGCTAACAGTTCGTCTGCAACCTTCCCTCTGGGCGTCATTTTCTTCTTCCTAATTGATCTTTGATTTATCATTGGGATTTCCATCTCTTCACACGTGTTTTTTGCAAATAATGCAGCATCTGCAAGATCATCTCTTTTGCTCAGTAGAAAAAGCTTTAACCTTCTCATTTTCATGACACTTCTCAAAGCTGATTCCTCGAATCTGCAAACATTTTTCAGCGTCATTAACTTCTGCTAAAACACTTCCACAAACACAAAAACGAAAAGTCACACATTGCTGTCAAGAGAGTTTAAGCTGCTCCTCTGGTTTCAACCGTCTAAGGAGAGTCACACAACTCCTCAACAATATCCTTAAAAAACTTGATTATAACTTTAACAGTTTCGTAATGTGCAGTTCACCTTGTGTTTGGAAGACGCTTCACTGTAATATCAACGCCAGAAGTAAAGCCCATCTGCTCGTAGAAGCTGAGAAAAACAAATGCAAATTTTATTGGGTTTCAAAAAAGGTTACACAGAGTGGGACTGATGCAAAAGAGTGTATTCTGCATAAATTGAAAGTGTGCATGGTACAAACAATGCGTTTGGATTCAGCTCACGAATCCTTGCTTGGACTCCTGCCATTGTAGAGGCGTTGTCATAACCTTTTCCTCTGCACATTGCTAGGTCAAGGACATCCCGCTCAAGTACCTTCAAAATATTGTTCGTTATTTCAGAAACTTTCTTGCCAGTTAGTTGGAAGAAACCTAGAAATGATTCTCTCACTTCCACTTTTTTATTTTCGATGTGAACGTAGCTGATTACTTTACTAATTTGAACATTGTGAGAGATGTCTGGCGTGCTATCAAAGAAGATTCTAAAATACTTAGCATTTTTCATGTTGGTCAAAATATTATCCTTAACAGCGCCGCCTAAAAGGGAAATAAATTCATTTTGGGCGGTAGGAGATAAATAGTTAAAGATAAATCTTGCCAGACTGGGATTGAGTAAATCAAATGCTCTTTTAATACAGGATCATATGCTGGCAAAAGTTCAATCAGTTGTAGAGGATTTCTTTATTTTCTGCCAACATATTCTCTCTGTGGGTGCGCAATGTAAGATTTTGCCTTGCTTTGAACAGTGTGACGTCTAGAAGGCTTTTTAAAAGGTCTCTCTGTTTTCTTTTGTTCCAGCAGCTGTTTGAATCAAAATCAATTGTTCAATCAGTAATGAGGCTTGCTCTTAAAGTTTTGCATTTTTCGAAGCAAGCTTCATGTTGTCTTAAGTTTTCATAGTTGTAAACTTTTGGCTTCAGTTTCCACGAAACACGAAAACTAGTAACAAACTTATTTGGACCTGCATCTGTGTTAAAGAGCATGGAATCAAAACAAAACAAATGTGGCTTATACCAGAGTATATCATCCATGTTCTCAAAGTCTTCTCACCATTGGGTTGACTGATGTAAAACCAATCAGATGTCAACTGTTGGTTTACACCCTTCGCCTGTTCCCCTTGTCTGTTAACTGAAGCAAATGGTCAAACTTTGTTCCGAAGGATTTCACTTCCTTTTTTAATTAAGGAAACTCTTTAAGTTATCTTGAACAGGGAAAGCCATTCAGAAATGTCAGTAAACAAAATTCTACTACTAGTTTCTTCAAAGTTTTCTTCTTCCTCTGAAGCACTGTTTTCCAGTTTGTTTTCTTCCAAATTATAATTATATCTTCAAAAATTTCATTTTGCTTGTGTTCCTTAGTTTTAGCATGAACTTTCTGTCCAATTTGTTCATCTCGTTTGGGTTTTCTGTCAGGTTCTTCCAGATTCTCTGTTCAGCTCTTGAATTGTGATAATACAGGGACGTCTTTTCCACGCCATTCCGGTCTGAAGTTTTGTGAATACTTGATGATGATGGTTTAAAAAATTTTAGCATTGATCCAGCCAGCAACCGAGCTTCCAAAATTTTGCTGATCTGTTCTTTTCTTTGCTGAGCTCCACTTGGATGCTGTTCCTTCATAGCCTTGTATCTAAAACCCCCAAGAATATCTAGGTTGCTTCAAAAAAAAAAAAAAAAAATCAAAAAATCAGTTGCACTTTAATTGCACCAGAACAAACTGGGCTAATATACAATTCAGTGGCTCCCAAAAGTGTCGTACACTTTGAAATTTTTTAGTAAAACCAAAATAACGCAAAACTGAATTCGAATATGAAGTCCAATATTTTTTCACATCATTCCTGTGTCATTCTAAATACAACACAGTAGTTTTTTCAAAATATTGACCGATCTTCTTTCTGAAATTCGTCAAAAAGCGAAGAGACAGAGAAATAATAGCCCACAAAAGTCATCATACACTCAAATATTTTCGAATCAATTCACGAAATAAATTATTATACATCGTTTTTTTAAATTTTTTTTTGCATTGTGTTGACCCTTAAAAGTCATTTGGCTTTAATTTTTTTGTTTATTTATTCCTTAATATTGTGCTTACTACATTAAAATGGTTGGTATTCGTAAAAAACCACAAACACCATTCGAAATTTGAATTTTTTCCTGACAGTATCGGTAAATTGGTTTGAAATGTCTATAGATTAGTTAATTTATTCCATTCTATACTAAAGTGCTTGATAAAATGCTTTAAAGAAAAGAATCGGACCAAAAACAAGGTAAGAAAAGGTCAACTGGCAAAGTTAATAGAGCGTGATCGGAGATTTACAGTTAAAACAATTATGAGAAATACACATATCAGTGCTGTTAAAGTTTCTGCAGAGTTAAATGAAAATTTTTACATTTAATTTTCACCTAAAATTGTACGCCAAGTTCTCTGATTAGCTGTATTAAATAAGACCTCTTCCCGCAGAAATTTTCTTGGCCGTGGGAAAAACAGAAAGCTTACGCTTTTCGTCGCAAAATCAATAATAAATGAGCTCAAAATGTTTTGGAATTACGTCTTAGAGATAAAAATGAATTCAAAATTTTTGGTTAAACTGTTGTATATTTGTCAATAGAAGAAAATGTTAGGAACTTAATCTTAAGAACTTAGTTGGACCAGTTAATCAGGACGGTGAAGGTGTTCTTGTGTGAGGGTACATATCATCATCAGGACTTGGTAGTTTGGAATCCTTTGATGAAATAATGAATCATGCTGTTCATTTACATACTATTTTAAAAAATATTAGCCAAACATTTGGTTATCGGAAACAACTTTGTTTTTTTATCAAGATAACGGTAAGAAGCACAAAATGATCTTTTCATTCAATGAATGATTTATTCATTTTTAAACCATTGCCAAAATATAAATACATAAATTACAATTTGAAAAACTTATTCCGAAAGAAGTTAGCTTTTACTTTTTAATTGTTGTCCAAAAACAAAAATGAGCAATTATAATTTGAAAATTTATATTGAAAATAAGGATAAATAGCACTGTTCATTTATGTCAGAGATTCCGAAACTTGTTTATTTCATGGACTCCCCTGCCAATTTTTTTCTGCTTCTCATGGACCCCCAACTCAGTGTTAGTACAAAAATCATTAAGGCAGTGTACTGTTTACAGTTTAGCATTTCAAAATACATTGAATCAGATGTTTAGTTTTAATCAAGGTACAGTCATATCCCGACTTATTCGAGGGATGCGGTCCAAGACCCCTTGCGCAAGTCGAAATTTCGCGTTGTGAAACAACGTGTGTTTGAAATTTTTTATAAGCATACCCAATTATTTCAAACAGGTATTACATCCCTTAAATTGTTTCAAACTATTTCTTAACTATATACATATTACCGTATCTTTCATAAAATTGATTTTTTACTGCATTTTGGGAAAAGCGTAACAATTTAACATAAATTATTGCTATGAAGCACAAAAATCAGTGATCAATGAGAGACATAAATTAAAACAGTACAGTACTTACATTAAGTACATTACTGCATTATAATATCACTGAACAGTAGATATCGTAAACTTAATTATAATTTTCAAAATGATGAATATGATGGTTTATGCAGAGAGGGAACCACCCCTCTTTCTGGTCTCTTTAAGCTACAATGAAAGAGAAGCTTCTATTTTCATGATGTTTGTATTTTGCTCAGACACTACTCTGCGAGCTTCAGTATTAAAGCTAAGTTCTGAACTTTTACGGATTTCCTTTTCATGGATTTTAATTGCACATATCAAAGATTCACTTATACCTAATTGCCGTGCTACCTTCGATCCACTTTTTAATTGTTCAAGCATATCGAGAATCTTGACCTTTTCTTTAATCGTGAGAAACTTTCTCATTTTCTTTCCAATTTCGTCAACTTTAGATGAAAAAGCATGTTTGGGAGTCATTCTGTTTTATCAACGTCCAAATGTAGAATGAGAGAAAAAAAAAAGAAAACATTAAGAATCGGAGCAGTTATTTGTATAAACTAAAGCAAAGCATTGCTTAGGTTTAGACTAATACAGTGTGTGAATTTCCTCTTTCAGTGATGCTAAAAGGATGAAAGTCCATTCACAAAACCAATATTTAGTGTCAATGAAGCCCATTCTAATGCTCCGCCACTCCTTTCCAAAAAATTTCATGTTGCAGGCGAGCAATTTGCGTCAGCAATAAAAAAAATTCATTACTTAGGAAAAACTCGCATTATAGCAATTTCGCGTAAGTCGGATCGCGTTGTAGTGGGATCCGATTCTATTCTAAAATTGTCAGACAAAAGCAGAGTGCATGGAAATGTCACAAGCAGGCCTGTGTCCAAAATTTCATAAAGAGATGGGTTTTAAGGTTTTTTCACCCTTGCCTGCATTGTCAGAAAAAGGGCAAATAATTTATTTCGGTTCAATGGTCCCAGCGTTCATTTTATTTTCCTGTCTTCTTTTAAATGAAACCTTTTTATCTATTCACTATGCGGTACATTGGAAAAGTATAAAAAGTTATGTACAAAATTCATTTGATAACATATTATGCACATTTGGTTTTATACTATAAAAAATGTTTATTAAACTAAACTATGGGCGCCCATATAGGGGTCAAGTGGGGGCTTGAGTCCCCCCCCCCCTTAGAAATTAGAACTTCCTTGCTTTTAGTACTTTTTTTTCTCTGCAAAAATGTAAAAACATTTCTTCTCCAGCCAAGTTATTAAAAATGTCAAATCTCAATGACTCTAATCTGTTCAAAAATCAGTTTCCACGGGGAAAAGTATCTGAGGCACCCCCCCCCCCCCTACAATTTAGGATATGGGCGCCCATGAACTAAACAAGAAGGAGATCATTGAAAACTGAAATTTTATTATAAAACACCATGAATTTTCTTTGCGACAACATTCTTCTCTCTATTGGTAAAATGTCAGATTCATTATAACCACCTTATAGGAAGCATTTTTTCTCACAATGGATGCTTTGTATTATCCAGCCATTCAGCGGTTCTTTTGCTACTGGTTTCTAAAATATGATTTTAGTTGGTACAGAGGACAATCGTACGTTTCAGCCAAATTTCAAAGAAAATATTTATAAAAAAAAAACACGGGACACAAAAATGATACTAAATTTAAGTTGAATTTATACATTCTTTGTTATTTTGCTTTTTTTGATTATCTGTAATGAAGGGCGGGGGAGGGGGGACCTCTAAAACTCTCCCCTTGGACACAACTTTGGACAAGGCAAATTTACCCAATGCTCTTAATATTGAAACCGTGATGGAGAAATTTTGCATGACCTGCCTGGTTTTATGAGTAGCTTCAACAGAGGTTACAGGGTTAAATCAGGTTTAAGATGAAATATCCAAACCAATATCTTAGGGTTTAGTGTAACTAAATATGTATTACATTGTGACAATAGAGCAGAAGTAGATTTTTCATTCACCACAAAGCATACAGATGTGAGACATCATTTTCTACATGACCTGGTGCTAGATAATTGTTTTTAATTGAGGCATATTTATAGAAAATTAAATCTTGCTGATCGAAATTTGTACCACTAGATTCGTTTTTGTGCTCATTAAAAGCCATTGATCATGTTGAGAGTTGTTCAGCTTCAAATTCTTTACATTTGTCATTATCATGTGTGTTTACATGTGTCATTCAGGTTTTTTTACTTCCTTTTACAAAAAAGGAAGTATTGTATTCGCGAAAAAATTTTCACCCAAAAATCGGCCTTAATTTCTATTTTGCTCACCCCCAAATGAATGTTGAGTTTTTTTTCAACCCGACCACACGTGGATATGTGCCTAGGAATGTACAGACACCCCAAATATCCATTTTGATGATCCCCGAGTTAATTACAACGAGTTTTCTCATGACGTCTGGATGTAGGTATGTATGTGTGTATGTATGTTGCATAACTCAAGAACGGAATGTCCCAGAAAGCTGAAACTTGGTAAGTAGACTCCTAGTGGGGTCTAGTTGTGCACCTTCCATTTTGATTGCATTCAGATACTCCAAAGGAGGTCTTTTGCCCCTTTTTGGGGAAAAATCATTGTTAATTTTGATGTAAACTCAAGTGGTGTTATAATTTGGCGGATACTTGGCGATATATCGCCAGTCTTTTTGGTCGCCAAGTTTTGTCGCTAACTTGGCAAAAAATTTGGAGATTTTTTTTTCTTAAATCTGGTTTCAATTTGGCCACTGTTGGTGACATTTAGAGAGTCAACTATTGAATCATATCAAAACTGCCAATAATAAGAAAATGACATTAAATTGGAGTAAAAGGAAGTCATTTGATGCACACATCAGCTCATTTTTAACTGTGTTAGCTTGAATTTGAGCAGCAGTATCCACAAAAGAACAAGATAATCAGTCAACAAATATTTAATTTTAAAATACTAACCCAGGTTCTCGTTAAATTATGGCCTGTTATAACTTTTTACTAGTTTTCATGCATGGAATTTTAAATTTATTTTTTTTTTCTGTATGGATGCTGGAACTATTACTCAAGTTATTTCTTTGAAACCACTAATATCTTCTATTAATTTTTGAATTTAAATTTGATCAACTAATTTTGTAGAATTTAGTTTCAATAAATGTTCATTAATTTTTCTAAAATATGATCTTTATTTATTATTGAAGAGAATGTTGTGAGGTCCACTGATCTAAATGTATAATATTTTCTTATCATAAATACTAGTGACGTACAGTCTGCCCAACCAAACCAAGCAGAGCTTGGGCACTTCAAAAATAAATTTTCATTTCTCATTTGTATGCTCATAATGGACAAAGTATGAATTATAAGTTTTTCGAATCTTGAATTTCACTGAAAATAAGTCAAAGAAAACATTATTAGTTGCTCAAATGGCAATTTCCCGGAAAAACGTATCCCCAGGCAAGGAAAGTGAAATCCACACTGCAGCCCATGCACGGCAAGAAATGAAGGGGTGTTGCAATGACAACACCATGATGCCGTCGCTCCAATCCAGAGACCGCTGTTGGGGCTTCTTCAGACTCGAAACCAAGCAAGCAGTTCCCCGCATGGGGAAGCAGGGTTGCCAGATTAGCTTCTTTGAGCCAAATTCAAAAAATTTGGCTTTTTTTTTGGAATTATCTGGCTTGAAAAAATTCTCTGTCTTGGCTTTTTTTTATTTTTGATTTTTTTGGATTTCGAATAATTTTAAACAATCTTTTGACAAAAAATCAAGTTTTTTTAACTGGGATTTGTTTTTAATTCTTCATAACTTAAAAAAAATTAATTTGGTCTTTTTTAACCGTTCTTCAGCTTGCTGTTGTCATTTTGATGATGAATGTTTTTGTCTTCATGATGGTAATAGGCAATGGAGTATTTATAATTCCAAGAAGGTTGGTAGCTGTTTTCTATCACAGAATGCTGATCTTTGATCTTAATATGCAAATATTTTAGAAGGGTTTCCCACCCCTATAAGTGGTGGCGCAGACACACTTTCTGAATGAGAATAAAAACTTTTAAAACACCACGCGGATAAAAATTTCAATGCCAGACTCAACGCCACATCGACTTCCCTCCCTCCCTCTGTTTACTCATGCTTTAACTACAAGTATTATTATTAGAAATACATCGGTTCTTTTAAAAACAACTCACCCAACACGTTTTTCAATTCTGTAATGGAATATTTTGCTGCTAATGAACCAAGAATGGAATTCATAAACAAATTAACTGTTAAATTAAATGCAGTATTTGCTTTTAAAACTCTAAACTTGGTGGTAGTGGTATTTTATAATGCTGCATATTTTAGACCCCAGTTTCAGTCATTTATTTCTTTTCTTAACGTGTTGCTAATATGCATTTCTGATGTATTTTTGTAATCAAAATTTTTTTGTGTATTACATGTTTGTTTTTGCTGCATAAAAATGTTCTATTCAACATCACAGTTACTAGAATCAACACACTTTACTCAGAAAACACAGATACACTACAAACAAATATTATACAACATTAGTAATAATATGAAGACGGTTAGACATTAGAGCGGCTTGGGCACTGGCTTGGGCCACCGCATGTGCCTGATAAACATAGTAAATGAATTCAAAAATACAGTGAAAAACATTTTACATGAAACTGAGAGGACCGAAATATTTTTCATGTAAAAGAATTTCATATTAAAAGTTTTGTTTTAAACTACATAGTATACTATACCAACCAGTGGCGTACTTAGCAAGAGAGGGGGGGGGGTAATTTGTGGTATCACCCCCCCCCTACAAATGCAAAAAAAAGGTTTTAAATGATGAAATTAATACAATTGTCAGAAACAACTACATTTGTATTTTACAAAATTTTAAGTGGGATCACACCTCAAAATGGGGGGAGGGGGGAGCCCACCCTAGAAACGCCACTGACACCAACTACTATATCATTAAGTGTTAACCATTTCTCATTAGTTCCCAGCATTGTGCGAGACATTTGTATAATAGTGAAAAACCCTATTCCTGCTTGGGTTTGTTGCAAACTACAGCATAAGATCTATTCCAGTCTTTGAGCTGATAGAGTGATGTAGTAGTTAGGTGTTGACCTTTCTTGCCACACAGATTCGAACCTGGCTTCAATTGGTAGATTTCCAAGAAACAGAAAATTGACATCATTCTTGTTTTACAATTATGTGTCATGTAAAATATCTCTTGAGTATTTGATTGGCTTTGAATGCTCTAGGCAAAACTAAATTCCCAATGCAGCTATGCACTGTAAGAGCCCAGGTGCCTCCATCTGGTGGGGAACTGGCATCAAAATTCTCATGGTAATAAGGCGATAGTGGTGATACATGAAAGAATCATTGCTGGTCTCTGGGGAATGCATTAGTTCTGTGAATGGTCAGTAGCCATTATGCAGCCTTATTAGGAAAAAAAAAGCCTTTGCTTGAAATTTTAAACATTGATTACGAAATTTAATCTGATTATCTGACTCCATAATGTTTCAATGATTTCATTGTCAGTCGCAGCACCATCATTAGATTTTTATAATATAGTAGACATAGATATAACGTTTACAGTAAAAAAAATATATATACATCTTTTATAACTTTTTAGGGAGCAAAATTAAAAAGGGGGCATGCCAATGCATAATGTGGCTTAACTGGATGGAAGACCTAAAAGTTTGTTGATGTTTCCTCTTGAAGAATCAGAGATATGGTATGAGTAAAAGTGAGCCTTGAGTTGAGTATAATTGACATTCTTTGAACTGTAGCTTTTAGTAGCTGAGCTTTGTCTTTTTGTCATAGTCTTATCAATAACACGCTCTTTACTTTTCCCCCATGTTTTTCTCAAAGTAAAGCTTTGATCACTTGTGGATCTTCCATTCCTGTAACAGCACTGATATTCCACAACAACAGTTTCAATGATAAGACACAACGGATTAAATAAAATACTCCCTATCTAGTATTAGAACCAAAGATAACTTCATACTAACCCAGTGATTTTGAGCAAAACAATATTCAACAAACATCTAATAGATATTATGAGCATCTGAAAATGGGGCACATAAAATAAAAAATTCTGCTTCTTCTTCTTCTAAATGATTTTTTTTTAAAATCAATCTATCTAATCACAAGCACTCCAGGTGCTGGTTATCACAAGCACATAAATTTTCATAATTTCTGATATGATATATTACTATTTTTACTATTCTTTAAATGATGACATTTAAGGTGAGTAAGAAGCAAGATTATTCAGAAATTACCCTAGTGGAAAATTGAATATCTTAAGTAAAGGATATTCTAAATAAAAGTTCTATACAGTAAAAATATGTGTCATCCACATTTAAATCTAAGAAGATTTGATTATAAATTTTTACTTTTTTTCTCACAAGTTTAATATGATATAAAAGAGTAAATTTAATCCAGCAATTGCATTTAGTTAATTTCTTACTTTATAATTTACCTTTTCCAGCTCCATTTAAGTTTGTTCCAGAGTATGCATCAACTAAATCATCATCACGAGTGAAGCGATCCCATTCAGAAGAATGAGTTGTAATTTGATTAGTCAGAAATACCTGTGCATAAAACAGAAAAAAAGATTTGTAAAATAGCTTTGGTTTTGTCAAAAGTTTAAAAAAAAAAAGTTAAAAGATGAAATGTTTTATATTAAAAAGAAAAAAGTAGAGCATAATTTATGATTTAGAATTGACAATTGAGTCAGTGAGAAGCAAAGGTAGGTGAACCTCTCTCCTGTTTCGAGGCAAGAGATAGTACTTGTAGCCCTGGTAGGTGCTGCTATACAGCATGATATAGAAAACTCTTTCAAGAAAAGCCTACCTAAGACTGCCTCTTTAAACACGTTTTACTCAAAGCTTAAAAATGTCCACTTACATCCCTTTGCTTCTCACTGCTTCAATTGGTTCTCAAAAACAAATATGAGGCATTTAGTATCAAAACTATTGTTGAGGCAAACATAACTTGGCAGCATCTAAATGCTGTGATTAGAACCTGCATAGCCCTCACAATGCTGCCAGGTTTGGTTTGCCCCAACACATCTCAATCCATTTTAAAGATTTTAGAAGAGAGACAAATCAATGTTACAGCTAGTTCCTTGAATCAACATTTACATAACTTCTCATCATGTGAAATGATACTTTGAAATGTTATTGGAATTTTTGCGGAATGAAACGTTTACAACAGTTAGTTCAAAATGAAAAATTTAGTATCAAAATCAGCTTGATACATTTTTTAAATTTTTGCCTGAGAGATAAAAAGCATTTCACAGTGGCGATTTCATTTTTCTGAAAGATTTTTTTCTTAGCCAAACATTATTCGGTGTACAACTTCATTCTTATTTTCTTTTTTCAATTAGCAGTATTGTCTATTTATTTAAAAAAAATTGGATTGAGCTGGGGTTTTAAGATAATTATCCTTTAAAAAAAAATCAAATTCGCATTAAATTCACGTGTAATCTCAATTTTATAAGATGTACTAGCCTATACAATCAAAAACATGACTTAATTAAGCAATTTATTCTTACAATGTTGTTGAAATTTAGGGATGGGTCTTTTATGAACATTATAAATCTTAATGACAGACTCCTTAAAATAAACGGTGTGGTAACATTTTGTATTTTTACGACATGAACGGTTGTTCTTTTGAACGATGAAATTTATTTGACAGTTCTCTCCCAGAATATTTAAATTTATTATCCAGTTTTTAAAATGTCTTTTGATATAACTTTCATTTTATAAACAATTAAGATAATTTAAAAAATAATAATAATAACAGAGCTCCATATGATAAATTTTTACATCTTTTTTATGTTCCTTCAAATTTATGACTTTTTATGATATACATGAAGTGCAATCCCGTTTTAAGAAAGCTTTAATTTTTGTGAAATAGTTAGGATTTTTATTGTCTTAAATAAATCCAATATAAAATTTCAAAATCCAACTTTTTCCTCTCAATTAAAATCCTGATTTTGCACACCCTAAATTGCATGTTTTCAAAAGACAAATAAATAAATAAACTAACCACTATTCCATATGTTTGTGCGATATCTTTTAGAATGGCAGCTTGTTTCACTAGTATTTGATTCCTCTCTTGGAAGCTTTCACTTCCTGCAGATCCATATTCTTTCCTTAATAATGAAGCAATTGAATCCACAATGATTAATTTAACTTTGTTTTGAATCACTTCTTTTTCCACATGTGGGATGCTAGAAATAAAAATAATAAAATAAAGATTACATTAATAATAATAATAATAATATTTCAAGTGATAAGCTAATTTAAATAAGTGTATGCACTTGCACACACATAACATTATGATCATTAATCAATTTTTGCTTCAATCTCTTTAAATGAAAACAAATTTCTGCTGTTCTGAAGGAACTAGATGTCTAGAAAAACAAATAGAACTTCTTTTTTGAAACATAAATTATCTAATTACGTTAAAAAAAAAACCACCAAATCATCTTTTTCCCCAGAGCTTTTTCTGAATTAGTCTGCATTAGTGTTTAATTAGGCTGGATAGTTACAGATTTATTTTACGTAATTTTTTAAGGGGTGCACAAAGTTTCAAGTCTAAACAATTCACAAGGTTGCAACCATGGCAGACACGCAAAAAAAAAAAAAAAAGTTGCTACATTAGTTTCAGGACCAGGGGTGTGGACAAGGGGGGAGGAAGGAACACCTGTTGGCTCAGGCCCAAGCTTAAAAGAGGCTTAATATTTTAAAAACTAGGCGTGAAATATAACGGTAAACAATATGGGGAGCGGGGGGGGGGGGGGCAAAAGTAATTTGTGATGGGCCCCAAAATTTCTGTGCACTTCCCTGCTCAGGACACAAGAACTGTTGCCAAAACAGTACCCAATGTGCAATTTACCAACAGCCTGGTTATGAAATTCAGAGACTGTAGTTTCTTCCTTGTTATGGACTTATCAGTCTGGAATATATATAACCAAGCTGAAGACAGATGTTATCTCACTGAAGCTGAGAATGCCAAAAAACTGGTAGCAAAAATTAATTTAGGTTCAACTTGCCAATTGAAGGCAAAGCTGGGATACTAAGCAGTAAGTTACCGTCCATATCTGTAGAGCATACCTCTGTATCCATATATCACATATCTGATAATACACAGCCCATATCAGGGTGGTAACTTATTACTTAAGATTGATATTTTTGACCTATAGGTCAAAAATTACATGATGAAATTGTTGTCAACTCTGGTGTATAAGAGATAAAAAATACTATACTGTTATTGAGCACTGATTTATTTCTGCTACAAGGACTACCGGTATGTATATTTAGCTATTCTGGTATATGTGCTGCCTTAAAAGTAATTTTACCTTTGGTAGTATCATGTGATCAGCTGAAAAAGGAAAACCAATATGGATAACACTTTAGCGATTAATAAATACTTTCCTAATAATTTTTTTAAATATATGTTCTTCCGCATAATTTTATGTGTTGTACTGTTTTTATATAAAACAAAAACAAATAGGGAAATGTTCTTACTCAAATTTGATTACAATTCATTATTACACTTAATCAATAATTTTCTTAATTTATACATTTAATCTGTACTTTAACTTACTACTTAAGAGCAACCTATAGGTCAAAAATTAGTAAGAGAGTAACAATTGTAATTAAATCCTCTGTAAAAATTAAATCTCCAAGTGTTGCCCTGAATAGTAAAAAAAAAATAAATAAAAACAAAAAACCTGACTGCGTAAAAACCAAAATAACTAAAAAGGAAAATGTATAAGCCCAGTAATTTAGAATATATTAAGTCTACTGAATAACTACTCCATTGAAATAGTTTTATAACCGTACACAGATAAGACAATTCATAAATTCAAAAGCAGAATAGAAGGATCAACAGTTGGAGCCCATTCCTTTCTTATTCAAGGAACCCGTAAAATTTGAAGGAGCAGTTATTCAGTAGTACTTAATACATTCTAAATTACTGGGGTTATACATTTTCCTTTTTAGTTATTTTGGTTTTTACGCAGTCGGGTTTTTTGTTTTTATTTAATAATTTTTTATTTTACATTTTTTAGTCAACTTTCATTGACTTAGTTATTATGATTATAAGACGGTATATTTTGAAACCTTGTCATTTCATTGAGAGAGTTTTTTTGTATCGTGAGGTTTATTAAGTAACTTTCGGTGGTCTAAACTACTGATAATTAGTCCCTCTAGGGACCTAACTCGGCTTAAAGCTACATGTGCTTGACCTTCGGCAAAAATGCGCGAACTTTAGTCAACCACAGCACAGCTATATAAACAACCTGTATAACTCATGATGACACAAAATCGGAAACGTCCCCCCCCCCCCCCGTCAATCAAATCTTTCTCGCAAAACTAAAAAAGCCTCTCAAGAATGTACACGTCGCAAAACTCAGTCCTTTGAATCAAAGCAAAAACAATTGCAACATGTTAGAGATGAAAATTGAATTAGTAGACTTTCTTTCTTTTGGTGTTTATTGCATGGGTATATTTTGATGAGGACTACAATCTGAGTGTCTTGCCTTCGTTACGCATGATATATTTTTTATTACAGAACAGAATACATATAAAGAACACATGAAAGAATTTACATCAGAAAGAGGGGAAGTACATCCGGAGCGAGGGTGTCTTGACCCACCACCTCAAGTGGGAGAAGCAATCACTTAGACCACTCGGCCAATGAGACCCCAATTAGTAGACTTAGTAAATAAAAAAAAATCAGGCAGCGAAAACTACATGCATTTGTGACACGCAGGTAGCGTGCGACACAGTGTGCAACACCCAATGTGCGCCGATCCTGAATTGACAAAATGGCAACTGGTTTTTGAAATGGTACTTTTGATTACTGTCATGTGTTTAGTGACACTCCCAAGGTTAAGACAAATCGATTGACGTGAGAATTTCCAAAATTGGCCAAGGCGTTTAGCCTGTAGAACGCCACATAGAAACGGACATACATACATAGACTGATAAACACATTACCCTCCTTTGCGTCGCACACGCGCAATCGGGTAAAAATTTAGGAAAACAGAGTTTAATGAAGAAAAATAAACATTTCCATTTCAGAAAATACCTGACTTTTCCAAGGACTTTTCCATGAAGGAAGTTTTTGTGATACTACCATTAGACTTTAGAAATGTAAATTCAACAACTTTTATTTTCATATTAAAATATTTTGGAAACAATTTCTTGCAACTTTTACTTTCATACTAAAATAATGTCATTTTTTTTCTAAAACATTTTTTTCAAAAAAAGTTATATTTAGATTTCTAATATAAAAATTTCTTTTTTCTTAGTTTTTTCCTGACATTGTCATCTTTAAGTGTTTTATCATATGTATAGAAAGAGAAATAAGACTTTTTAAAAGCTATTCAACATACTTTGTTTGACATTTTCAATATTTCATCAATATTAAAATAAATTAATGAAATTAATTAGGTGAACACAAAGAATTAGTACTTACATTTCTGTCAGTACATCACTTGACATTGCTCTATATACTTTTATTTTTTCCAACAAAGCAATAACGCTACCTTCATCGTTGTAAAGATGGGGAAAACGGTTAAGTGCTATCTGGCAAATTCTATCAATAAAGTATTTTATTGAGTAAAAAATAGAAGTACAGTAAACTCTTGATTATCCTGGGAATAAGGTTCAATGGTAATTGCAGATAAGCAAATTTCATGGATAATCCGCAAAATACAGGTAAAAAACGTTACTAGTGTAAAGGTAATAGCTTTAAAAATATTAATAATACTTACATTTAAAATTTAGCTGAAAATGATAAAGAGTTTGTAAAAAATGTACGCAAAAGATAAAAAAAGGATTGGTCATTATTGCAAACGGATCACACATATGGAAGCAAATTGTGCAAAAAGATAACCAGAAACAGATCAAGCTAGATTACACAAAAAAGTATAAGGAAGGGGAATTTTTTTCAAATAAAACTGGTCTGGTCACTCATTTCCACCTATAAGTAGTGTAGATCTAAAATCAGGTTTTAACGAGTAGTGTAGATTTAAAAATCAATAGGTAATGAGATCTAAATATCAGGTTTCAATGACTTTGGAAGTTGCAAGAGAGGAGGAAGAAATAAATAGATAGTCCACTGAATGGAAATCTAGATTTAGGTAATTATCGATGACAATTTTTTTTTTAAATTAGAAGTGTGAATGGTCGCAAATAATCTGTCCCATGGAGAAGCCATCCCCAGATAATCAGTAGTTTACAGTAATAATTATACAAAAAAAAAAAAAAAAAAAAGCATAATACAACATACAAAAAAATTTTTTTTTGACTTACTCATGCAGTATCAAATTCTGCACTTTAAAAATAATGTTCAGAAGCATAAAACCAATATTTAAAATTTGGGCAATGCAAAAATGTTCAGATTGCTAAAAAATTGAAATATTAATTTCTAGAACTTATAACTGAAAGGAAACTCGAGAAATTTATTAAAAAAAATGTTTTTAAGTGAAAATTTTACCTCTTAGAGCAAAATGCAGCTTCTGTATCAATGTAAATGATATTTCCATTTAGTCCATCATGTGTAGTAGGCATTGCAGCTAATATACAAAACATAAAACAAAACTGAGTTTTTCCAACTCCGGGCGGTCCAGAAAGCTAAAAATTTAAAGGTGAAAATAAAAACGGTGAATGTTAAGGATTAGTACGACTGAAACAACTAATTATGTTTTTTTTAATGATAAAAACAATAAAATAACAATTGTAAAAAAGTAGGTGAATTTCAGTAAAAATCATGCTTAAAAAAGTAAATATAAAAACAATAATAAGCATTTTGAGGAACCATAAAATATTTTATTTTATAACGAATTCAGTCCTTTTATACAATGTAAAAGATAAAAAACAAATACACTGGTGTTTCAGAATCCAAATGCATTTTTCATAAAATAGTTAGCAAATGTTTTGTTATAGATAATAAGTGTAAGGTTGAAACACCAAAAAAAAAAAAAAGCTATAACAGTAATAATTGCAGTTAAAATATATAAAAGTATAAATTATGAAAGTAGTAACATCTATGCAAATTTGCTTTAATGTTTGGTACATACCAACCCAATAAGATAATAAATACAATGCTTTTGTTGGATGTCTTTTCATCCATAAGTTCACTTTGTTTGCATTGAAAAAGGTGTTCCTTGTAACGCCGAAACACGCCTCTACACTAATCTGAAATTTGTTTTTTGACGTTGTTATTTATTACTATACCAACCAATGGTTTGTAAAACTATAACAAATAAAGCAGCTGATGTGACAAGACTTGTGTCAACTCTGGTGGATAAGAGATAAAAAAAATTACTATAATGTTATTGAGCATTGATCAATTTCTGCTAACGAGCTACTGGTATATATGCTGTTCTGGTATGCCTTAAGTAATTTTGCCTCTGGTAGTATCATGTGATCAGCTGAAATATGAAAAACCAATATGGATAACACTTTAGAGCGATTAATAAATACTTTCCTAATAATTTCCTTAAATCTCTGTTCCTTGGCATTTTTTATGTGTTGTATTGTTTTTATATCCAACAAAAACAAATAGGGAAATGTTCCTACTCAAATTCGATTACACTTTATTACGTTTAATCTATAATTTTCAAGTTGATGAACAGCTAAGGAACTCAAATTAATTGGAATGTGATCACAATAGATTATGGTCAAATTCCAAAGAACCAATGTACATATCAATTATTAATATAAAAATGAAGTCTCTACATTACCTCTGTTACATTACCAATAGGTATACCACCAAGCAACAAATTATCTAAAGCATGCAAAGATGAAGAGAAAAATCCACTATTTGTCTTTTTTTGTGAGGAATATAAATTGAACACCTATATTAAAAAAGAAACAGTGAGAATATTTTTTTTTTACAGAAAACAAAGCATGCAACAACAAGAACAATAGACAAATGACATGCAATTTCAAGGTTTAAATTTATTAAGATGAACAATTTCACACAATGACTAGATACATGTTTTCTTTTTAAAATCTCATTTTGATATCAAATTTAAAAACCTGCATGAATTGATTAAACATAACACACAGAATGATTTCAATGAAAACATTATAGTTTGTTTCAGAAATGTGCCTGATTTACTCGTAGTTGCAGTAAAAGTGCATTACCATACTGCTTGTATGTCGTCTTCTGTTAACTAATTTCGAGTGTTTTTTGCAATCTCTATGTTCCATGGATTTTCAATTTTTTAATTTAGCAACTTAACATGGAAACTTATATTTTTTGAGTAATTAAAGCGTAAATTTTAATAAACAACTTACGTAATGCTGTTTTTTTTTTGTCAAATTCAAACTTTTTTGTGTTTTTTCATTTTCTGCGAAATTTTCAAACGCTATGGTATATATTTTTTTATACCATAAGAAAGTAGAGATTCCAACGAAAAGAGCACACTCCGATTTTTTTAAAAAAATCCGATATTTTTACTTGAGATTTTTCGATTGAAAATTACAATGCATTTTCTTTATTAAATCAAAAAAAGAAGAAAAAATAAATATTTTAAATAAAAAAAATTTGCAGTGTATTTGAGACATAAAATGGTAACTTTTCACTAAATTTTGTGAAAAAAAATCTTTTTATTTATTTATTTTTTTTTTATGGGAGATAAAAATAAAAAACCAAAAAGTTAGTTTGATTTTTGAATTTTTTGCACGAACTTTGAAGTTATGTAAAAAAAGTGCAAGTACAAAAGTTGTAGTTCTTGTTATTACCAACAATTTTGTCACTTACTTTTTTTCTATAGGACTCGCAGTTTTGCCAGAAATCGTGATAAACCGTTCCACCTTAAACCCCCTCCCCGAACTCAGATCGCCCGTAAATTATCAATTAATTTTATTATATTTTCTTACTTTTCCAGTTTCATAGCTGCCAACCTCAAGATAAAAAAAATAGGAGCACTTAAGGGAAAAAATAGGAGCAATGAGGGTTAAAATAGGAGCACCAAATTGTGGCCTGTGCTAAACCTTCCTTCTGTACCATAAGCTTCTATAAGTTCTAAGCACCATTACAATGCGTTTCTGAATTTTCATGTTAGATTTTCAACAAAACTACAACCAAGTATAAGATAAAAATATTTTACATTAAAAAGGCATCATTACGTAGGTACATATTGAAAATTAAAAAAAAAAAAATAATAATGAAAAAACATGATTACTGTTTGATTTAATAAAACTGCAACCCTTTTTAAAAATATTCCGTTATACATATCCTACATGTATTGAAAATGCATTGCATAAGAACATATTGAAAATTAAAAAAAAAAAAAAACCCACAATTACTTCTTATACTTGGAAGTAAAGCAACTTCATAGTAAAGGTCAAGACTTGGAAATCTTCTAAGTGGCCAGTGGCCACTAGACTCCAAAAACTTAGTGGCCACCACTGTCACCAAGTTTTGAAACACAAACTGGAGGGGAGATGGGGGAGTTTTTGCAACTTTCATGAAAAAAATATATATATAGATGAATAGGACTTCACACATTTTAAAATAGAGTTATTCAATACTTTTTTTGTACATGGAAAATTCAAGTTAAAATAAATTTCTGATTTATTTTAAAAAAAAAATAAATAAATGAGAAGTCAGCAGGAACCTTCATTTTAGATGAAATGGTTTCAGCTTATAACAAAGCCTCCGAGAAAATAAGGATCAAATGCAGATAAAATTTCTCTTTCAAAAAAAAAATAAATAAATAAATAAAAAAAAAACATAACCTTTTGCCATTTGTTATTTTTAATAGTTTGCATTGAGACAAACAACCAATTCTGTTTTCGGAAACTTAGGCTATTAATAGTCTTGTCTACTTCCATGTTGCAAATGACCAAACATAGCAACAATGCAAAAAATTTAAGATGATAGATTTTTGAATTTGTTGCATTAAAAGTAATTATAAATAATCAATAATCCTTAGAAAAACTAAGATTTAGATGAAATAGACAGTTTTTAGCACATTAGCATCCAAACCAATCAGGATAACATAATATTCTGAAGAAATTTTTTTTTTCATTTTTCAAGAAAAAAATTTAGAATTTTCCGAAAAAAAAAAAAAAAGCCCATTTCGCATTATTTTCAATAGTTTGCATTGCCATAAACATCTAATTCCGATTTTGAAAACTTGGCCACTTTAAGAGTTTTGTATACTTAAATCTCGCAAATTACCAAATATGGCGACTAAGTCAAAAATTCAGATATAAAATTTTGAATTTGTTGCATGAAAATAATTTGAAAATAAAAAATCCCCATGAAACTACAATTTAATTGAGAATCTTTAGCACATTCGTGTCCAAAGCAATAGGGATAAGATGAAATTTTAAATAGTATACTTGTTTTCATTTCTCAATAAAATTATTTAAAATAACCAAAAAAAAAAAAAAACATTTTGCAGCACATTTTGCTGATTTTCATTAGTTTGCAGTTAAAAGAAACCCCCAATTCTGCTTTGTCTTTGAAAACGAAAGCACTTAAGCATCGTCTACTTCCATCTTCTGAATGACCAAACATGGCGGCTACGTTTTGCACGTAGCTGAAATGCTCAATGAAAAAACGATGTTCTCCGATCGATTAGCGCTCCCACTCAGTGTTTATCTTGACACTAATGCTTCCAGGGCATAAAATTGCCTCCTCTTTTGTTGAGTTTGTGCACAATTCCTACCTTCCAGGATAGGGAAATTTCTTCTTTTTCCTCAGAAATCGAAAAATCTACAAGCAAAGTCAAAAAACGGAGTTTTTTTGGAATAAATCGGATTTTCGGAGTACGCAATAAAAATCGGAGAAACTCCGGAAAAACGGAGCACTTGGCAGCTATGCAGTTTGTTTCATCCTGTTCTAATTTTTATTTATTTATTTATTTTTTTTTTTTTTTTGGTCTCATTGGCACTGGCCTATGAGCTCTTGAACAGAATCGCCAATCCATTGTGCAGTTCATGAAAGTGACAACTATTGGCGCCAAACAGCAACCCTTTTTGTTAATTCTGCAATCACTTCTCCCTATGGTAGAAAATTGATTGCAGTTTGAGCCAACAGTGAAGGATGAAAATTAGGGATATTTTACAAAAATAAATTTTGTTAGAAGGATTTTAAAAAAGTAAGTTTAGTAATTTCTCAAATTAAATATGTTCAGGACCCAAAATCCAGAACTGAGATAACTTACTATTTTTACTAATTTTTAAAGTTTTTTGATAGCAGGATTCAAATTCTAATCACTGAAAAATCACTATTTATGGGGCATTTTGGTGTTTTCATGAAAATTCAGGAGATATTTACTTTAGTTGGGAATTCAGAAAAAGGCATCAAAATACACGAGTTGCCCAAATGAATCGTAGAGTTCGCAATAATGAAATTTAAAAACGTAAATGACAGTAGTGAATGTAATTTTGAAATATTCAATCATTAGGCAGCGGTGCCCATCCCTCCACATGAATGAGAGTTCCTCTAAAAAAGAGAGAAAATACCCCTAAAAATTTCAATGGTGCTGTCTGCGCTACGATCCCTTTCAGATGATCAGCCCTGCATTAGGTTTGGACTAGAGATATATCCTACAGAGATACAGCTAAGATTTTTTACGAGGCATGAAAGCCCTTGACAGTTTTTGTGAGGGAAATTTATTTTGGAGGTGTGAAATATATATGGTAGTAAAGATCACAATAGTAATCGATTCTATAAAAGAACTTAACACTCTGACGACAAATTGAAGTTCGAAGGAAAGAAAAAATACATTCTTTTTTGATTTTCATCATTAAGAATTCTGCCATTTTATATTTCAAAAAGTAACTCAAATGTAAAAGTTAAAAAAAAATCCATTATCCTCTGTCAACCGCCTGGTTGAACTTGCGTTAAATGAAACCAGATGTTACAGGTGTTCAATGTCTGGAACTGGTTAACGGACAGGAAGTGCTCGATGCACGGCAACAGAAAGGACATTCCTGCACTCGACTCTAGTTTGGTGTGGTGGAGAGAGAGTATGCTTGGAGGAGTTATGAGCCAAAATGATGGACGTTAAAACAATTGTAAATAATAATGCTCGTAATATAACTGTATAGCTTTATCCAGAATATGTAAATAAGTGACAAAAATGACATTGAAAGTGCCTTCATTTCATGGTATTAATGTCAGAATGTAGGGATGAATGATAAAAGTAGTCAAAAAGATTCTACAACCTCCTCCCCCTTTCCCTCATGCTAATTTTGTATACATAATACAAAGCATCTTGCATAAAATGTTGTACTCAGAAAGTTATGTTATATTCTAAAGCTCTTTATCTCCAGACATTTTTTTCTCCCAGTTATTTTACAGAAAATCACTCAAAATGCATGTTGTTTATGGCTCTCTTGCACACATAAATACGTACGGACATTGAGAGAAAATTAAGTCAATCGTTTAAACGCAATTAAACTTATGTTGAAATTGGAGTGATTTACTTTCTCGTAAAAACAATTGTTCTTTTTCTTTATACAAGGAAGAATAAGTAAAAGGTGCTCCTCTTTATGTCCTCCGAGTAGTGTTAATTTTAATCTGGAAGAATTTTCCAGATAGTCCGAGTTTTCAGTAATCTGAGGTCAGGTGAGCCCCAATTACCTCTGATTTTGGAGACTCCACTGCATAGCATAAATAAGTAAAAGCTTTACTTGATATTATATAAAGAACTGTCACAAAACATTTGAATATATAGTGGCAAATCATTGCAATAACTATGAATAAAAAAGTAAGCATTTGAGAAAAACCATGGATAACTTTAAAAAGTTTTTGCAAAATTCATGCAAAAATTGTCAATATTATTATAATTAATATTTTTATGCTTTTTTTTTGGAGTAAGAGGAGGAGCAAAAATCTCTGGGGGCTGGCCAAATTTTTCTGGGGGAGAGTAACAATCTGTCAGGTCACCAGTTGAGAATCAATGCTTTCTGTATCACGGAGCAAACTTAACCTGGCGGCGAACACAACGCAGATCCTAATCACAGAACTATGACACCGGCAGATTAGGTTTGTCCCAAGTATAGGCAAACACTTCAAGATTGGATAGTAATCAAGATTGGATAGTTTATTTATTTTATGTTATTTATTATTAAGGTAATGATCATCAAAAAGTTAAAATATTGCATTTATTATTATCAGAGAGAGAAGTACAAAAACGAAAAATTAAAGATCTCAATAAATAAAAAAAATTTGAAAATTGCATTTTAATAACTCTGTGGTAATCAATTTAAATAGCTACCGAATAGTTATGATCAACATAGGTAGTACTTGAAGAAAGTGAATAATAATCTCTTTATAGTAAATAAAAGTAAGGTTTCAAAGAAATTCAGGACGGAAGTCTGTGGCGGGCCTGCGTCCAGGAAATCCCACAGCACCTACAGCCGTGAAATTTTGTACAAATTCAAGCCCCGGTGATTTGCACTTGGGGTTTTGTTTTTTAAAATTCGAATTAGGTTTTTTGTAATTAAATTTTTAATCTCAAATATCGTGTAAATTGCCTTTTATTGCCTATTAAAGGGGTGAAAAATTACTTGCATATATTAATATTATATATCGTTGGAAAGGGTAGAATTTTCCACGTTCTATGCAATTTGTTTCAATGCTCTAATTTAAATACTGCAGGAGTTATTTGCATTTTTAGCTCAAACTTTTTCAGGCTTTGTTAAAATTTAGACACTACTTTCTTCATTAAATCTATCAGCAAAAAGGAAAGGAATTGTCTCAGTTTTCTTTTTGACACCACTGGAAAGAGCGGCTTTTTTTACCCCAGATCTAACTTGACCTATGATCGAAATATTAAGCTTCTATCTCCAAAGGAAAAAAATTTACAAGCTGTTAAAATTCTAGTTTGAATAATCTTATCTCCATTAAAATTATTGATATTTTATTTGGCGTTGCCATAGTTACGTCATTTCGATTCTCTTGTTTCTTCTTTGCTATTCACAAACTTTAAAGGGTTTCGATTTTAACAGAAAATCTTAGGCTCAACTCAATTCAAGCCCCGAGCTAAAGAGCAAAATGTATTACTAGAGACCATGAACATGAAAGCGACTTTTCAAACGTATAAAACTGCAGTTTTGCAATGCTCGGGAGCCCCTTAGCCCTTAGGGCTCTGCAAGTTGGTACAAGTTATTTTGAAACCAGGGGAAGGGGTGCTTTTTGTTCCTAGCTCATAATGCGTTTTTAATATGTTTCTTTCTAATTGAGGACTTAAATCTTTGCGAATCAAGTAAGATTGCGAAGCAAATCTTCAGGGGTTGGTGAGCGCCAGCGAGTTGGGGGCAGAGCCCCCTAGTAAATTAAAAAAAATTAATAAACACATAAAATTACGTGAATTTTGATGTCTTGAATTTAAATTATGTTTTTTGAAAACACGAATTGCAATTGGGCCTTACTAGAGTTGATGTTTAAATTCATCTATAACGGTGCTTTTTCCTGCAAAACCTAATTAAACACAAAAAACCTTTTTTAATGTAAAGTCCGCTTGAGTTAATCCTTGAAAAAAGTATGAATAAAATCAAACTGCAGACGATTTGAAACTATGACGACGAAAATTTCGCTCTCTAAATAAATATTGAAAAATAACAGTCGTCATGGCAATATCAACTTTGGTTAAGTGAGGACAATAAGCAATTTGTCACTGCTCAATAAAAAAAAAGTTCTAATCTTCACATTTTCTTCTTTATTTCTTTTGCCTCATGTGATCCATGAGGATTTGTAGCTCTTTTTTTAATGCAATATTTTAACTAATTTTTTTAAAAAAAAGCTGAAGAAAATCATACTTAAATAGGAAATCATGAAAAAGTCAAAATGTATGGAGAGCTTCCATGTCCAGTACAAAATTGAAGGTATAAACTAATTTCGTTTTCAAAGCAGAAATTAATGAAGGAAAAATGAAAAATTATTACATCATCCAAAAGGTTTAACAAAAATTGAAATTTTTCAATTAAACCCCCCTCATATACACTGGATATCCCCTACATCAACACAGGATAACCACCCTAACAGTACCAGATAACCAGCCGGATATCCTGCAAAATTTTGCCGGATATCCTGCCGTGAGGGGAGCAGCCGGATCGGATATCTCCGGATACCGGATAGTTAAAACATCAGCCAGATATGTAGAATATCCGGTGCATCCCTAGTTTCAAAATTTGTGAAATGCTCTATATAACACAAAAGCTCTGGTCCCAAGGTGTGTTATAATAGTCTTTTATGTATACACAATTCAAATTTCATAAAACAGTGAGAGGATTTAAGACAGTTGTTATTAATATTATTTTTTTAAAGAAAATATTTCTATAGCATTGATATATTATATAAAGTATAAAAAAGCCTTACATTATCTGGTTCTGATACACATTTTCTACTGACTATTCTTTGGATGTTTATTGCATCATTATAATTTATTCCAAGCAGTATTTGCAATTCCAGTCTTGTTAAAGATAATACATCCTGGGGAAAAAAATTGTGTTTTACTATCAGTTAGTATTTTACAAACATATACTAAAGAAAATAATAATACAAACTTGAAGTTTATTACAATAAACTCAAATGTTGTAGATTCAAGAAGTTCATAGAGTATTTATGACACATGAATTTAAAGAAAATAAAATTATAATAGATGCGAAAGATCTATACAAAATCTGTATAGAATATATGCATCTTGGCAAAAGTGTGTGTGTATATATATATATATATATATATATATTAGGGATGCACCGGATATCCGGTATCCGGCCTATCTGGCTGACTTTTTAATTATCCGGAACTATAAAGTATCCAATCCGACAAGTTACTCCGGGATCCGGATATCCGACTGTTTTTTGCAGGATATCCGGGCAGTTATCCGGTAAAAGTGAATCTTTCTTTTCTGAAATTAAATTGAAATTTTCATTTGATTATTTAACTATAATTTCATTTATGTTTAAAAAAAATTGTTAACATGTTGAGAACGACTTTTAATAATATATTTAAGATATTAATTTGCATTTTTTAATAATGTGAATCGTTATTTTCAGGAATTAAAGGGAAATTTTAAGTTGATTATTTAAGCGTAAGTTTATTAATTTGTTTTTAAAAAGTGAACGCGTTGAGAATGACTCTTAATACTGTGTTTAAGATGTTAATTTGCATCTTTTAAGAGAGTGAATCTTTGTTTTCTGGAATTAAAGTAAAATTTCCAGTTGATTATTTTAGCATACGTTTATTAATTTGTTAACTGGGGTGGGGGGGATGTTTTAGGGGTATTTTTCTCTCTTCTGGGGGACTTTCTATTTGGGGGGTATTTGCGGTTTTTAGGGGGTAGGCCCTTGCTCTTAGGGGGGCACCCGTGTGTTTAAGATGCTAATTTGCATCTTTAGAGAGAGTGAATCTTTGTTTTCTGGAATTAAAGTAAAATTTTAAGTTGATTATTTAAGCTTATTTATTTATTTTTTAAGTCAAACTGGCCCTATTTTAATATTTTCTTTTTTAACTTGTATGTTAGAAAAATTTTACACGCGTATTATCTGTAATAAAAATGATTTCAAAGCAAAGTTTTATTTTTTGTTATTTCTAAATTAGAAACAAGAAAATGTATTACTTTATGATGAAGTTTTAAAAAATTTCTGCACGTCATGCAAATCTAATAACAAATACGACTTGTTATACGACCTTTAAGATTTCAACTATGCATAATTAAAAGTTTAAACCATGTGTACATTACATACAGAATTAATTTTTGCCGAAAGTTTGTCTCTTTTGAAAAAATCTGTCGAAATAAAACAATATTTCAATGTTTCATTTTATATATAGCACAATTCCTAAATTAAAATATAGAGGCTCTAAAAAAGTACATTTGAATGTACTTAACATGTTTTTAAAGAAATGATATGTGGAACAAGTTTGATTTATTGTTTTGAAACGGCATTGTAGAAAAATATGCAAACATGCAATGCAATCGAAATGCTGGATATCCGAATTTGGCAGGTAAGGGGGCATCGGATAGCTGGTATCCGGCAAAATCACTATCCGGTGCATCCCTAATATATATAGATAGACAGATAGAGAGAGAGAATATATATATTCCCCCTTTTCATATTGGAATGCTTTAGAGCAGTCTTATGCTGCCCAATGGCGGCGATTATGGCTTATCAGTGAAGGGGGAAAAAAACGAGCTGATGTGTGCATCACATGACTTCCTTTTACACCAATTTAATGTTATTTCCCCATTATTGCAATTTTAATGTGATTCAATAGTTGAATCTCCAAAAATCACCAACAGTGGCCAAATTAAAACCAAATTTTAAAAAAAAATCGCCAAATTCGTTGCCAAGTTGGCATTAAAACTTGGTGACCAAAAGACTGGCGATATATATCGGTAAGTGTCTGCCAAATTATAACACCACTTGAGTTTGTATCGAAATTATCAATGACCCCCCCCCTTAAAACGGTGCAGAAGACCCCTTTAGAAACACCCGAATGCAACCAAAAGGGGAGGTGCACAACTAGATCCCCACTAGGAGTCTACGTACCAAATTTCAACTTTTTAGGACATACCGTTCTTGAGTTATGCGACATACATACGTACAAACAGAAGTCATGATAAAACTCGTTGTACTTAACTCGGGAAACGTCAAAATAGATATTTAAGGCATCTATACGTTTTTAGGTACATATGTACGTGTGGTGGGTTCAAAAAAAAAACTCAACATTTATTCCCGGGTGAGCAAAATGGAAATTAAGTCCGACTTTTGAGTGAAATTTTTTTGCGAATACAATACTTCCTTTTTTGTAAAAGGAAGTTAAAAAAGACAACTAATAGCCATGGGACTTTTAGGCAGAAAAAGAGGGGGGGGGGGGGGAAATAATAAGATCTTGATGAATTTTGTACATAATAACTTTGCCCAAAGACACTTAGACATGAATTATAACTTACATTAGCAGTAAGTCTTATAGTACTAATGTAAGTCTCCTTCAAAGTATTTTGAGATGTCACAAACACTTGATACTAATTTCACTGAACAAGTATGGCTTGTTTAAGTAAAACAATAGATTTACTTATATTTAAACAGTAAACTAAATCTTATTGTTTGTGCTAATCAATGTGTGTACAAAGTAAAACAAATATTTATGTTCTGAAAATTTTGACATTTCTGCTTTTTTTCAGAATTTATATTTTAGTGCCTAAATTAAAATAAAATTAGGAAATTAATCATAAGTGTGGGGGGGGGGGGGGCACTGATTCTGCCTATGTTTTAAAACAGAGTTCAATCAAAATAGCGGAGTCACCTCATGTTTCAATATCGAACAGCAATGATAAAAGATATTTGGTCCTTTACTCTACGTGAACTTCTATGGCTTTTTGAAACTATCTTCCTGCAACTCCTGAAACAAATTTTCTATATTTAGGTTTGAATTTTTGGGCTCAGTATCATTTCTTGAGTTAAGTCTAACTTTTAACTTCAAATGTTATTTCCCAGGGAAAACCCTTTCAACATGACAAAACTTACTGATTTTGATGAAAATCAGTAACAACAGTCATCTACATTTTTAATTACATAAATTGTAGGACCATCATAATGAGTATGAAAAAACAGGAAAAAAAAAGTTTTAATGTCATTAAACAGTCAGTGCAGAAAAAAGTTTTAGATGGTGAGTATTTTCTGTTGCATTAAAGCATGTTTTTGTGAGCCACAATATTATTAATAAATACTCTTCTCCACTCAAACATGGGAACACTCGGTTATTTTTGAAAATTCGGGGACTTCAGGTGCCCAGATACCTTTGACTCAAAATCCGGAGCTTTTAAAGAAATAATACTTTTCAAGACATTTCTTAAGATAACATTCATTACTCAAGTAAACCTAATTAAATAGTATAGTATATATCAAGATGAGAACTAGAATTTCAGGACAATCCAGACAAAAACCCTGGCAACTGAGCATCTTAATTGCACTAAAAAGGGAAAAAAACTTTTATTTCTTTTAAGCTCAAAAATTTGTGGAATGGCTCAACAAACTTTTAAAAATTAAACAGAACTCCATCGCAGATGCACGTAGCAAGCTTTTGGTTTTCTTTAATGAACTATCTTACAAAAATTAATAAGTAACACATTCATTCTTTTACAGACAGTGAAAAATTATTATTATTTTTACAAATTAACACATTCGTAAACAATGTTAGGGAGGTGGGAGTATACCTTACAATACTTGAAATTTTGCTTTTCTAATGCTTCAATAATGTTCTGAGCAAGAGGTAAACGTCTGATTCGGAGCGAACCCATTAGTTCTGCATACGCTCCTTAGTTTTTAAATCATAGTGATCCTGAAAGCATTGAAAAATCAGCGAAAGCATCATTTGTTAATGAGACGTGCGTTTTGTAACTTATGGGATGCTTGAAGTTTGAAAATTAGTCAGTTGACCTCAGAAAAAGAAAGAGTACTGAGATATTCAAAGTGTTTTCCTCTTGCTAGTTAAAAAATAGGATTCAAAAAGAAAATCTGCTTCATCCCAGTTACAAAAATCGCGGCATTTTCCCCTCTCTTACGTGCTTCAATCAATTTCAAAACAAACAAGAGAAATTAGCAGTTGCAGTTACAGTTTAAAAATCTGCTTAGCTAGAGGGATGTTCGCATAGAGCAGCGGTTCCCAACCTTTTTCTCTTTGCGAACCCCTTGGAACAGGCAAAAAAGTTCGCGAACCCCCTGATGTTGAAATTAGTAACATGTAAGAAAGAATAAAAAAATAGCATGTTTGCTTTCCATTTTTTGCAGCATTTGATTGCAATAAACAAAAATATAATTGTAAAATATCATTAAGTGCAAACATTAATAAAAAGTTAAAACTACACCTACAAGAAAAATTATAAACAAGTTTTATAAACCAACTATTTTTTTAGCATACTTTAAATTGAGGAAAAAATCCTTAATGCGATATTTGTGGCTGTTTGACGGATCAAAGAAACTGAAAGTTTGGTTCAATGTCTGACAGTTTGAGTCTTAAATCAGGCTCTGCATTCAATCTGCTTCGGTATTTATCTTTGAGATAAGTATAGGAGGAAAATCCTTTCTCGCACAGATATGATGTACAAAATGGTAATAAAATTCGAATTGCTTTTTTGGACAAAACGGTATAGTCATTTCTTACACTGAGCCAGAAGTCAATTAACGAGAGCTCTTTAAAGGTAGTTTTCAATGAATTATCACAGGATAACTCGATGAGCATTTCCTTTTCAGGTAATGTCAGGGTGTTCTCTAAGCATGGATTTCCTTCAAAAGGATTGCGTATCCAGTTGTTTGAGAGAGGGACGTTACGCCTATTAGGAAAATACTCGTCAAAAGTTAGTTCAAGATGTTGCAGATGTTCACATACATTTCTTTTAACGCTTTCATCAAGTTTCATTGAGTTTTCTGATAAAAAACTACTAAGAGACGTGAAACAAGAAAACTCACCCATTTCCAGGCATTGGATCCAGAAATTCAATTTTTTTACCATAGCTTCAATTTTATCATATACAACGAAAATATTAACAACTGCACCTTGCAAGGATAGATTTAATTCATTTAATTTTGAAAAGATGTCAGCTAAATATGCAAGCCTTTGCATCCAAAGAGGATCGAATATGCAAGTGGACAAGTGAAATGGATGATCAACAAAAAATGCTTGGACTTCTGACTTCAATTCAAATAAGCGTGTCAAAATTTTGCCACGGGAAAGCCATCTAACTTCTGTGTGAAGAAGTAAAGTAACATGAAGGCTTCTCAATTCCTCACAAAGCGCGTGAAATAGACGGCAGTTGGTGGCACGTGATTTTATGAAATTTACAATTTTTACCGCATCATTCAAAGTAGCGGATAATTCTGCGGGAATACGCTTACATGCTAATGCTTGTCTATGAATGCAGCAATGAGTCCATTCAATTTTCTCGTTGATCTTCTTTACTCACACCACAAAGCCAACAAATTTTCCTGTCATTGATTTTGCACCATCCGTGTACACACCCACACACAAAGACCAATCTATTCCATTTTCTTCAAAGTAAGTGTTGACCAGTTCGAAATTTGCTTCTCCAGTTGTGTTGGTTTTCAAAGGATTTGCAAATACAGTAAACTCTCGTTAGTACGCCCCCCGCTTAGAACGACTTCCCGCATATATCGACGTTTTTTTCCGGTCCCTGGGACCAATATGCTTTTAATATTAAAATCTATCCGCTTATAGCGCCCCCGCTTATAACGACTTCCCGCTTATTTCGACGTTTTTCTAGAGTCCCCACAGGAAAAATCCCGTATATTGCGTCCGTATATTGCGTCGCTAGTAAACTTTTGTATCTTCGCGTTAAAACATGAGTTCTGTTACCGGAAGGCAACCAGTTCGACTACTTTATTCCGACCCGTGAAGTACGCCTCTTTGTCCCTGTTCGCATTCGTTATCTCGGAATTCCAAGAATTTCTCACCCCCTCCCCCTCACCTAAGGAAAAGGTCCACCTTGTAAAAAGTCAAAAAATCATTGATGGGGAGCTCTCAGATCAAGTAAGTATGCTCTGCGAAAATACTCAATTTTATCTTAAATCGCCTCCAATGTTGACCATTTTAAATGAGGCCTTCTAGTAGTATGGTTAAATAATTTTTCACATCAGTTGAAAGATTAAAAGAAATTCAGAAAAAATACAAGCTGGGAAAGTTTGACAAATTCTCGTAGAAAAGCATTGCGCGCCCCATTTGCCTGTGCCGATACGAAAGAGCGAGGAATGGCAGGAAAAGGCAACCCGGATTCGTTTGATCTTCGCCGCCGCGTCATCTCCCCTCGATTCTAGCTCCATGACAGGAAACAGGCTGGCGCATCAGCCATTCTGGTTCCAAAGGGTTGTAAGGAAATTTGAATTCGCCAAAAGAGCGGTGCTTTTATTGGTGCCAAGAGAGCGATAACTACGCCATCTACGCTACGTGCTGTGAGGGTCCATTCGGTTACTTGTTCACACGTTAAGAAATGGCTAAAAGAAAAGCTCTTAGTTTCGATGAGAAATTAAAAATTATACAGCAGTATGATGAGAAAAAAGGAGTTACGAATAAGCAGCAATTTGCAAATGAAATAGGAATACCTGTATCTACATTAAAAACTTTATTAAAAAAACGGGAAGAAATTGAATCCAGCGCCTTTTCAGGCATCAGTAAAAGACGGAGGGTACGTAAAGGCAAAAATGAGGATTTAGAAGAAGTGCTGTACCTCGAGCTTGCTGATGGTTCCAGCAAGCTCGAGGAAATAACTTGCCGATCAATGGACCCATTATGACGGAAAAAGCCAACGAAATAGCCAAAGGCTTGGGCATAAATGATTTCTCTGGATCAGCTGGTTGGCTGGATCGATTTCGAAAAAGATATGGCATTAAATATCGTCAAATTAGTGGTGAAGCCGAAGCCGTAGACGACGACAGCATTGCTCCCTGGATAGAAAATCTCCTCCCTAATCTACTAAAAGACTATGCACCTGAGGACGTATATAACGCTGATGAATTTGGATTATTTTTTAAATTAATGCCAGACAAATCCTTAGTTTTAAAAGATGAAAAGTGCCACGGAGGTAAGCTAAGTAAAGACAGACTGACTGTATTAGCATGTTCTAATTGGACTGGATCTGACAAGTTGAAGCTGATGGTGATTGGAAAATCTAAGTCACCACGGTGTTTTAAAAATGTGCGAACTTTCCCGTGCAACTACAAAGCACAGAATAGAGCCTGGATGACTGGGTGTTTGTTTACTGAATGGGTGCAACAGTTGGACCGAAAATTCGGTAAAGGAAAGAGGAAAGTCCTTCTGTTTGTGGACAACTGTCCCGCTCATCCCAAAGGAATCCCCCTCAAAAACATCAAGCTCGAGTATTTCCCCCCCAACTCTACCAGCAAGCTTCAGCCATTAGATCAAGGAGTCATTAAAGTTTTGAAGCAGAAATACCGTAAAAAGCTGGTACAGCGTTACTTACGTGAAATTGAATCAGGAGAGGACTCTTCCTGTAAAATAAATGTGTTGGATGCTATCCATTATGATTCGGCTGCGTGGGATGAGATCGCGCCAGATGTGATAAGAAATTGCTTTCGAAAAGCGCATTTTGAGAGCAAATCTAATGAAAATGACCTGAATGTTGCGGATTTTCTGGACATCGAATTTGAGGAACAGTATCCTGGATATTGTTCAGTTGATGATGATTTGCCTATCACGGAAACTCTAGAAATTCAGGATATGATTGACATGGCAAAAGGTAAGTAAGTTAACTTATTAAATTTTTTCCTTTTTAAAGTTCACCCTTACTTCAGTTTAGTATTTATTTTACTTTCTCATTTAAAGATGGAGAATTCGAGGTTGATAATGAGGAAGAGGAAGAAGATGAACCTCCCCAACTTCCCTCTTTTATTAGCGCCTGCGATTCCGTACGCGTTTTGCGGCAGGCGCTCTCTTCTACCGAAAACTCGGAAGCGATGCTGAGAGAACTTAACAGGATTGAAAGTTTTATAATAAGAAATTTTAGGAAACCAACTTCTTATGATGGAGGAAAGCAACTCCTTATGGAGAATTTTCTTACAAAAAAATAATAGCATAGATGTAACTAAGATGTAATAAAGTTGTAGAGGTTAAAATGCATACGCGTTTCTTTTGCTTTTAGACTGTTATTTTTATTTCAGCGATTAAAAACGAGTCATCAGATTTTTGTAAGGTATGTTTTTTTTTCCTGTTATCTTCCAAAACGGCATTTTAAAGAGTTCTGCTTATAACGTCGTCCCGCTTAATACGACGTTTTTCAGAATCCCCGTCAACGGCGTACTAACGAGAGTTTACTGTAGTACATCTTCTTTAATTGTATCGTTAAAAATATACCTAACATAGACAAGTAATATTGCAGCGTTTGCTACATCAGTCGACTCATCAAGCTGGATCGCAAAATTATTCTCTTTCATTCTATTCACAAGTTCTTTCTCCACATTGCTTGCCAAATCAGTAATTCTGCGTGATACTGTGTTGTTTGATAGCAGAACCAGGTCAATTTTTTTTGCTGACTTTTCTCCCAGCATACACTTAGCAATATCTTTAGCACACGGTCCAATTAAATTTTCTGCAATTGTATGTGGCTGTCCAGATCTTGCAATTCTATAACTGACTCGATATGAAGCTTCAAGGGCCATTTTACTATCTTCGTTGGATTCTAACAGGAACGTAGAGACGCTACACTTTTTATTATATTCCAATTTTCTTTTAAAATATTCGATAGGTTTGTCCTTGTGTGTCGGATGCTTTGTTTCGAGGTGTCTTCTCAGAAGTGACGGTTTCAAACTGCTGTTCGCTAGAACTTCGTTGCAGAGAAGACAAAGCGGTCTAGGTTCAGACTCTTCTCCAGTAAAATAAAAGCCCATTTGTAAATAGTCACTGTCAAATTTTCGCTTTTCTCCTTTTTTCTCCCCTAGTTCACTTTTCTGTTTAGTCGGGGGAGGCGGCAGTTCAACTATTTCTCCAGAACTATGAGCATGCTGATATTATATATTTTTGAAAACGAACAGATGGGTAAAATCCAGTAATAAATTTTAAGTTTGGAGCCTTTTGCTGTCATGTCTGCTATTCAATGACTGAATTCGACGGAAATTCCCGAGTTATATTTCAACCAGATTAGAAATAATACCCCTATGATGCATTGTTCGAGAATTCTTTATTTTTTTCGACATATGTATATTATGTATATTGTTTGATTGACTAAACTTGATGGCGCCTTTTTAAGGTCATCGTGATCCCCGCCACAGCTTAATACAACGTTTCTGCATGGCGCCTCGCAATAAAGAAGGAAGGATATCTCTCTTTGTTGTCTATCGAAAAAAAAAATGAGAACATTTCTTTTTAACCAAGATTATAAAACCGCTGAAAGATTTTTTTTTTTTTTGAGCTTAATACAAGAGTCTGGCGCGTTTTCAAATTAAAAAAAAAATTTAGTAACTATGTGTGCAAATTGAATATTTTATAATTTTTTACCAAACTAGGAAAAATCCGCCATTGCACCGAAATTTTCGCGAACCCCCTTCCTGCACCTCGCGAACCCCTGGGGGTTCGCGAACCACCGGTTGGGAACCTCTGGCATAGAGTAACCGGTTGACCTTGGTTTATATCTATGTAGTTTCCCATCAGATAAAGGTACCTGAGCTCTCACGATGCGAATCTGCACAAAGAATTTAATTTTTCCGCCAGCATTAAAATGCTGAAAAATTACACGACTTGAACGCTGACAATTCCTTACGAGTAGTCCAAGTCCAAACCAGGGGCGGCTCCAGTACCTGGCAATCCGGGTGACGCATATGCAATTTCCCCATCCCCCCTCAGTTTTGGGAGGATTTTATGTAGTAACAACACATCTAAAATCTTAAAAAAAAAAAAATCATGATATTTTTTCTTTTTGGAATAGTTCATAAGGGAAAATGAAGAGAATGTAGTGAATCATCTTTTCTGATGGGAGGAAAGAAAAGTTAAAAAAAAAAAAAAAAAAAAAAAAAAAAAAAAAAAAAAAAAAAAAAAAACACCGAACATTAAATACAAATAGTAAAACTGTCACTGGGGTAATAAAAATGTTACTACATGGGCAAGTATATTAGAGTAATATAAGCTAAACTTGCTATGCTTCCAGCTGCAATACTTAAAATAATCTACGATTATTTTACCAAATTAAAACCTAAAACAAAGGAATCCCCCCCCCCTTTGCGTTAACAGAACAATCTGCTCAGCATGACTTGTTTTCTTTCTTTTCAAAATGTTTATTTTCAATTTGAGAGTTTCAAAAGCTACGTAGATATTTTGAGTTGCTATAGAAGAAAGATTTTGAAAAACCCACTGGTTTCATACGTTCAAACGAAATTAGCTGATTTGAAGTGAATGCTATTGCGAAAGAAATGCAGAGCTAAAAAGTTTTTGTACAGCAAAATATTGTAAAATGTAACAGTTAACATCATAATCAACGAATTTATATAACAATGAAAAAAAACTGGAAAAATTGTCCAACTATAGCAAAAACAGAAAGTAAAAGCACTAATCAATGAGTAAAACGACAACAACGTGCATAAAGTACAAATAAAGTAATAAAATAGAGTTAAAAACTCAGCAAATAGTTGTTTCGGGGCTGTCAAATACAAACCCCTTCATCAGTGCATAAAAGAAGCACGAAAAGTTCATACAATGCAGACAGAACGACAAAATTTTGTCGTTCGACAATTTGAACAGTACCCGATACATAAACGAAGTTTTACAGCCCCAAGCTATTCCTTTCCTGCTAGGATTGCCAGGGGCTGTATTCCAGCAGGATAATGCCCGTCCACATGTCGCCAGAACTGTCAAACACTAACTTGATTCGCACCAGGTACAGCTTTTTCCTTGGTCTGCATATTCCCCGGATATCTCACGATTGAACATGGGTGGGATTTCGTTGGGCGGCGTCTCGCTCGTGATCCTCGTCCTGTTGCTTCGACAGACGAACTTTGGTTGCGCATACAAACAATATCGATTCGATTCGATTCAGAGTCACAACTGACTTCAACTGCATTTATGTCGAGGGCTGCATACTAGGTGCCTTGCCTCCATACAAACAATATGGAATACTCTTCCGCAGGCAGATATTCAAACTTTGTTTCACTCCATGCCGAGTCGTGTAGCAGCTCTAATTGCGGCGCGTGGTGGCCACACAAAATACTAATTTCTATCTCTTTTTATTGTTTGTTTGGTTTGAAAATGTAATCATTAATTTGTACCATTACCAATCAACTGTGTATTAAATTTCATTCAACTATGATGCTTCTTTCATGGTGTTGCAATTTTCAAACAGGAGTGTATATCTTGCTCATTTTATTTATTTTTTTTCACTTATCTTTTTTTTTTTAATAATGTATAAATTTATCTTAAAGCAAATTCTGAGATACATGTCAACATAGCTAAAAGTGCTAAATTTATGAGTTTTATTTCTATGATCACACTATTTTTGAAATTTTTAAATTGTTCTGTGCTTAATATTGAATTTAATTTTTCTTATTTAGTATAAATGATTGTAAAAAAATGTCAAATACCATTTTTAGAATTAAAAAAAAAGGATATTACCGATAAAAAAAATAATTTAATTTAGTTCTAAAAATAAGCGGTGAAGTTGCTCTTCCTTGCAGTTCCCTGCCGGCGCACCTGAATATAAAAGTGAGATTACTATTTTTCGTGATGCATTTAGTTTTAAAGAAATATTTTGTTGTTTGTCGTTGCTGATATAATTTTATTTTACTTTTTAAAGCGAAAATGTATGAGAAAGCACTTTCTTTCATAACTTACCAGTGTTAGTGGTCCTAAATATAAGATTAATATTTTTCCTAAAATATTTTTGGGTTTTAAAAGAATTTTCTAGTTTATCCCTTTTTAATAGATTAAATTTTATCATAAATTCGTATCTCCTTGTACGAATACAAAGATATACATCAGGGATGCCCCCCCCCCAAAAGCAAGAGCCCCCCTAAAAATGAGAAAAATACTTCTCACAACACCCCTTCTCCTAAAATTCCAACGGCGCAGTCTGCGCCATGACCCCTCCCCTAGGTGGGCACCCCTGTATACACATCAGATTAATACTTTGGGTGACTTTTCTTTGTGGTTTCAGTATTTTGTAAATAGCACTTCGCTTAAAATAAAATAAAATTAGCTTATTTAATGTCACTAACTATTAAGAAATTAAATTGAAACAAACAGTTGAAAATTTGAATTTTTCGCGATATGTAAAAAAACAGTCGAAAACTTTCTACAATGAATGGAGTAAAAATACCACAACGCATATACATGTACAGTCATAGAAAAAAAAAACGAAACACTTTTAATTATTCGGCCATTATACATGCTAGAAAGGAAAGAAAGGTGTCATCCGACTTGGTTTAAAGTCTTCTTTAAAACTACGTTGGTAAAATTTTGATAAGGAACCATATACAAAGCAAAACGAGCACCAACTCTTGATTTTCAAATGGGAACACCTATTTTTTACTACATAATTATGTTTAGACCGCAAAATACAGCCAGGGTACGAAATTTCACTGCAATCCGTGCAGTAGAACATGAGTTATTAACGAAAAACGTTTTAGGGACCGTCACCACATTGAAAACGCTTCTTTCAAGGTCACGGCTTATCAAGTAACGGAATGTAAACAAAGAAAAGATCGAGATTATCCAGCTCAATTCATGATCTTTTGAAATTCTCTCTTTTTCCGTAATTCGAAACTTTTTGGGCCGATAATGTTGCGCCAAAAAGCGATTTACGGTCGAAAACTTTTTTTTTGAAAAAAAAGTTAAAATATTTACAGATTTTTGTCTATCAGGATTAACCTAAGAATGTCGGACTGGGTTTGACTGGTCCATCGAATAAATCGTTGTTTAGTAAATCGAATAAGGACAAATTAAAATTAATGGAACTTTATGCCTTTTCTAATATGAGCCTATTGGATTGCTTATATAATCATTCAGCAAATTAGCCTCAAAGAAATGTGAATATCAAACCTTATACCTAGAATCATAATGCGAATATGTTTGATAAATGTATTGCACCTATGTTACAGGTTTATTTTGGAATGAATAGATAGTCTTTTAATGTCAAATGGAATTGCGCGTTTTTAATTTCGCAGAACATCGGCAGAAATTTGGGCCATCGCGCACAAAAATATAAAAAATGTACCGCACAACGTGGGAAGTTGCTGCATTAAATAGATTGGAGACACGAGAGAAGCAAGGTTTATTTATTCCGTGAAAAATTGCTCTATATACATAAAATGAACGAAGCATCAATCTGAAAAATAAAACAGAAACAGAAGAATATAAATACCCGTTAATAAGCAAACTGTTCATACTCGAACTTTATTTGGTAAAAATTTGATTATATAAATTAACACAGTGGACAAACACGGTAATTGATTTAGCGGCTTTTTTGTAATAAAAAAAGAGAATTTGTTTCAAATCCAAATTTGATGCGGAAGATCATAATGCGTGGTAATATTAAAAAAGCATAACACAATTGGCGGTTTAAGTTAAACATGTAATGACTCTCATAAACAATTTAGGAAAGTAATTTTCCAATGCTATTTCTAGCAACAAGTTACGACATGGTCCAACCCGTGATTTAAAAAGACAAAAGTTATTTTAGCTTAAACCAAAGTGAACCGAAATCAGACTTCTTGTCATTTCTCCGATTTTGTAACTTAGCAGATGCAAACCAAGCTTAGTATTATTTGATTTTGTATCGCGTACTATATACTTGCAAATGAACTTCTCCTATAGTGTGAGGCTGTAGGCTGCCGCAGCTATAGCAATACTACATGAAGCATACCCGGGACAGATCAGTTTAATCTATCCAGAGACTACTATTTCGTCCTTGCTACGGATTTCGCAGACTGGAATCGAAACCAATCGTGCGGGATACAGAAGTCACCTCATTAAAGCTAAGAGTTCGAATAAACTGGTAGGTAAAGTAAATTTATTTGCTGCATGTTTACGGCAGCTCACTGGTGAGATAAATTTTCTTCATCCACCAGTTTTTAGGCACTCTCGGCTTCAATGACATGACACCTGCTTGATTGTTCGGTTTAACCAGATGTTCGGTGCAGGGCTGTTGTGCTCAATATTAGGACCCTCTGCAGCCATCGAATGGGATAGCCAGACCACAGGGGAGACGCGGGCCACATTCAGCCCTCGCAGCTGGTCCATGTGGCCCGTTGTTTGCTTAAAGAATAGGACCAGAAAGTTGAATTAGAGTGTCATAAAGGTGGAGCCGAATATTCAGATATTGGATTCTGAAAAACATGCATTTAATAAGATAGGCATCTAGTAGTTGATAACAATAATTTTTTACAACTCTTTTTTTTTTGGTCGATATTTTTCCACGTTATTAAAAAAAAAAAATGAAATTTTATCTTTGTCTTGTGAGAATAGTTTTAATGTGAAATGCACGGACAATGACCGAGAAAATAAATATAAAAAAAAAGTATTTAAATTATAATTAAGAATAGACAAAATCTCAACTTAATATAACACGCAAATTAATGTTTTGCTAAAAAAAGTTCACAATTAGCTACAACTACTACTTTCGTGCAGAATGAGGCTCAAAGCACGCGGTCCTCTACTGCTACTAAAATTTCCTCTTCTACCACATTGAAAATTATTCAAATACTTTACAAAAAATAATAATAATAATTCCTAAAAACCAGTAAACTTATCTAAGAGCAAATATTACCTATTGACCCATCTGGATACTGTTAAAGGCGAAACTTCACACTGTCGGCTATTTTTCGAGTGCTTTTTCCCGATTTAGACAAGGCAATAATTTTTCCTTTTAGCAAATTATTACCGGGAAGAGCCATTAATTCTACACTGTCTATTGCAAGAAAAAAAAAACAAAAACAGAAGTATTTTAAGTGTCTCTTTTAATTAAAAAATTTCTATAAAATATTCTTTTATTAAACAATGAAGTAGTGTTTCGCATTATTTACACATTGACGTTTGAATGATATCCACAAAAAACTGACGGTTGCAATATTGTGTTGTTTTTCTGCTGAGACAACGAATGAATTTATGCATTTAAAAAATTCATAGACGTAACTCTAATGTAGAAAAACCAAGTTATAATTGGTTTGCTTATTTTGTTGAACATTTTTTTTTCTTTTTTTACGAAGAAACCAACTTTCATAATTTCTGTTTTAAAAAAGTATACGGTCCCCTAAAGTAAGAAAAAATTAAGTTTTAAGCATAGTGCAAAAACTACTGAATATTTTGAGCTCAAATTTTGGATTCCCGCACAAAAGCTCTTCTAGATTGTTTTTCTGTTAAAATTTAATATGGTTTCAGATCATATTTTTTTCAAAAAGTATTAAAATAATTCATAAAAAAACTAAAATTACATTTTAGATGTTGTAAAGGGCGTTTTTATTATTGGGTCGATTCATATTTTGATATAAAAAACAATCTTTGCCGTGCCTAATCTAGTTTTTGTGTTATGAGTAAAAATATCAAAATACGTTTTAACATTACGAGAGGAATTTTTCAAAACTCGATTCTGAAGTAACGGCTGGATCGAATTAAACAAAACTTTGCATACAAAGTTAAAAAAGGATGCTGATCACAAATATGTGATAAAAAAAGGGGGTTCTCATTGAAAAATTTGAAGTTGATGCTCGTTTTAATATGAAGACGACCCCTTAACAACAATTTTTTAACATAATTTTGTAGAACTTTTTATTCCTGAAACAATGACACCTCTCACGTGTCTGTAGTGTTAATAGTTTTTGAATACGATCGAGTGTTTCGTTTTTTTTTTCTATGACTGTACAAATAAAAGCGACTTAAAAAGAGCAAAAATACTCTGCAAACAGTTGTTTGGAGGTTATGAAAGCAAACCCCTTCATCAGTGCATAAAAGAACAATGGTTAAAAAAAACGACAATGGACAAGTGAACCAATATACCCGCGTATAACGTTTTACTCATTTTTCACAATGAGGTTTCTTTACTAATAATAAAGCTGAAAGTCTCTCTGTCCGGAGGATGTCTGGATGTCTGGATGTCTGTAGGATGTCTGGATGTCTGTGACGCGCATAGCGCCTAAACCGTTCGGCCGATTTTCATGAAATTTGGCACAAAGTTAGTATGTAGCATGGGGGTGTGCACCTCGAAGCGATTTTTCGAAAATTCGATGTGGTTCTTTTTCTATTCCAATTTTAAGAAAAAAAATATCATAAGATGGACGAGTAAATTACGGAATTATCATAACGTGGAACCGTATCATGGGCACAAGCCAATTGGCGAGATACGAAATTATCATAACGTGGAACCGTAAGATGGGTACAAGCCAACTGGAGAGAAAATTCACCATATATTATTTGTAAATATACAGGCGAACCAAAAGACCTTTTGATTTTTCTATTACGGGCAAAGCCGTGCGGGTATCACTAGTTACTAATAATAAAGCTGAAAGTCTCTCTGTCCGGAGGATGTGGATGTCTGTAGGATGTCTGTGACGCGCATAGCGCCTAAACCGTTCGGCCGATTTTCATGAAATTTGGCACAAAGTTAGTATGTAGCATGGGGGTGTGCACCTCGAAGCGATTTTTCGAAAATTCAATGTGGTTCTTTTTCTATTCCAATTTTAAGAAAAAAATTATCATAAGATGGACGAGTAAATTACGAAATTATCATAACGTGGAACCGTAAGATGGGTACAAGCCAACTGGAGAGAAAATTCACCATATATTATTTGTAAATATACAGGCGAACCAAAAGACCTTTTGATTTTTCTATTACGGGCAAAGCCGTGCGGGTATCACTAGTTACTAATAATAAAGCTGAAAGTCTCTCTGTCCGGAGGATGTGGATGTCTGTAGGATGTCTGTGACGCGCATAGCGCCTAAACCGTTCGGCCGATTTTCATGAAATTTGGCACAAAGTTAGTATGTAGCATGGGGGTGTGCACCTCAAAGCGATTTTTCGAAAATTCAATGTGGTTCTTTTTCTATTCCAATTTTAAGAAAAAAATTATCATAAGATGGACGAGTAAATTACGAAATTATCATAACGTGGAACCGTAACATGGGCACAAGCCAATTGGCGAGATACGAAATTATCATAACGTAGAACCGTAAGATGGGTACAAGCCAACTGGCGAGAAAATTCACCATACATTATTTGTAAATATACAGGCGAACCAAAAGACCTTTTGATTTTTCTATTACGGGCAAAGCCGTGCGGGTATCACTAGTGCATCAATAAGAAAGATAAATCGTAATAGATTGTCGTCTGCGTCTTTCTCGTGATTTTAATTGTATGGAAATGATCGGAAATATTATCTCAATGATTTAAAATTTTTAACTGTTGCCATCTTATGTTTGTTAACAAATAAAATATTTGTAATTAATTCAAGCAAGGCTTTTAAAATAACTTTCAATTTTCGCTCTTTGCTTTGCTTTTGCAATAATTCAGACATTGGGATGGTCGTCTAGTTTTTGCATGTGTAATTTTGTTTTTGTTGGGAATATTGCATATTGTCAAGCATGGGGAGGGATCAGAAAAAAAAAAAGAAAAAAAAATTAAATGTGACCCACTTTCACCAATTAACTCTAATTTGAATTCCGAAACTTTCAATTCAAATTATGTTTTTCGCAATCACGAGTTGCGACAAGACTCTACTGGTTAGAGTTATTGTTTCTAGAAATGGCTCCCCCCCCAAGCATGTCCCTCCTCCTGGGTGGTTACGTGTGTATAGTTGTGTGTGTAGGCTTACGTGTGTGCACGTAGGCGTGTGTATGTGTGTAAAGGCGTGCGCGCGTAGGGGAGTGTGTATGAGCATGCGTGTGTAGGACATGGACGCCCCCGCCCAGCAAAAGTGGATTCCGGTGGACAGTGCTCAGGACCAGCCGCGCCGCCACCGGTGGACGGTGGTGCTGCAGCCCTGGTCCAAGCTGAAAAAGGAACCGTAACGTCAAGGACTGTCAAATGAGAACAATAAGCAATCGTGATTGCTCAAAATATAGAAGAAAGTTTCGTGATGGCCACAACATACTAGTTGTTTTTGGACTCAATACATACAAGCATCAAAATACATGTTTTTAATATAAAGAGAAAAATACAAAAAACTAAAAATAGGGTTATAAAACAATTGTAGGTCTCATAAAAATTCCAATTTCGGAACTGGTTTATTAAATTACAATGGTTCATCCGGCTTCTAATTTTGAATTATTGTTTCATCTTTACTCCTGAACCGTTTTCATGATTTTAATTAAACTATATTTAAGATACTTGTAACAAAACACAATTGTAACTGATGTTATACTTTAGCCTGATTTTAAACTAACGTGTTTTTTCATAAATGTCAAACGAGCTGATGTGTGCATCACATGACTTCCTTTTACTCCAATTTAATGTCATTTCCCCATTATTCGCTATTTTAATGTGATTCAATATTTATTCTCTAAATATCACCAACAATGGCCAAATTGAAACCAAAAAAAAAAAAAAAAAACTCCGCCAAATTTGTCGCCAAGTTGGCGACAAAACTTGGCGACCAAAAGACTGGCGATATATCGCCAAGTGTCCGACAAATTATAACGCCACTTGAGTTTACATCGAAATTAACAATGATTTCCCCCCAAAAAGGTGCAAAAGACCCCCTTAGGAACATCCGAAAGCAACCAAAAGGGGAGGTGCACAACTAGACCCCACTACGAGTCTATGTACCAAATTTCAACTTTCTAGGACATACCATTTTTGAGTTATGCGAGATACATACGCACATACGCACATACGCACATACGCACATACACACATACGCACATACATACAGACGTCACGAGAAAAGTCGTTGTAATTACCTCGGTGATGGTCAAAATGGATATTTCGCGTGTCTATACATTCTTAGGCACTTTTCCGCATGTGGTCGAATCGAAAAAAAAACTCAACATTCATTTGGGGGTGAGCAAAATGGAAATTAAGGGCGATTTTTGAGTGAAAATTTTTTCGCGAATACAATACTTCCTTTTTTGTAAAAGGAAGTAAAAAGGTCCAACTTGACTTCTGAGTTTTAAAAATTGTCCAATTAAAAATCTTTTACACTGTAGTCAAATAAAGCTTTCATATTCTAAACCAATGAAACGTCAGTCCCTTTTACGAAACATAATTAAAATCGTGTTTAATTCAGTTATAAACCGAGCGAAGATATATTTTGTTACTTTTCCATTCGCAGCCAATGGATTGCAGATCGCCGTCCAATATTTCCCCCTCAATAAATAGCGTTTTGCTTCAATGAGCTTCTCTTGTTAAAAATAATTTTGTAAGTAGCCATTGTTTAACTAATTTTATTTTCGTTTACTAATTGTACGGTTAATAACTTTCGTGATGTATTTTATAGCAATTTAAAAGTATTTTGTAGTTTTTCCTTGTTTAAAATATTTTATTTTCTAATCATGCGGTTAATAACTTTGTGATGTACTTTGTATTAAAATTTATGTCATTAAGTATCATTTTTAAAAACCCGAGGATTAAAGTGCATTCCATTAAACCCCTTTAACTGGAACTTCGAACCCGAGATGAATATTTTTCGTGTTGTACTTAGTATTTGAAGTATTTTGTAATTTGTAATTTGCTCAAAATGAATTTAATTTTATTTATTTAATGATCATTATTATTTAACAAGTCATACAAAATTTAAATATTTAAAAAAGTATTAAATTAATATTACTTTTTAAAATTAAGTTAATTTTATGTTTCAAGCCTGAAGCGAAAGTACTCCTCTTTGCAGACTTCTAGCACCTCTCATAATATAAAGGTGAGATTAATATTTTTCTGCGATGTATTTTGCAATTTTTGAAAAGCATTTTTTAGTTTATCCATGTTTGACTAATTGAAATGTATTAATTAAAGTTAGAGGTTAAGAAAATTCATCCCCTTGGAGCCCTTACCGGTTCCCGCGGACGTAAACATGAGATTAAAATTTTTCCTGTTGTATTTTTACTTCCTTTTACAAAAAAGGAAGTATTGTATTCGCGAAAAAATTTTCACTCAAAAATCGCCCTTAATTTCCATTTTGCTCACCCCCAAATGAATGTTGAGTTTTTTTTTCGATTCGACCACATGCGGAAAAGTGCCTAAGAATGTATAGACACGCGAAATATCCATTTTGACCATCACCGAGGTAATTACAACGACTTTTCTCGTGACGTCTGTATGTATGTGCGTATGTGTGTATGTGCGTATGTGCGTATGTATCTCGCATAACTCAAAAATGGTATGTCCTAGAAAGTTGAAATTTGGTACATAGACTCGTAGTGGGGTCTAGTTGTGCACCTCCCCTTTTGGTTGCTTTCGGATGTTCCTAAGGGGGTCTTTTGCACCTTTTTGGGGGGAAATCATTGTTAATATCAATGCAAACTTAAGTGGTGTTATAATTTGGTAAACACTTGGTGACGTATCGCCAAGCTTTTGGTCGCCAAGTTTTTTCGCCAACTTGGCGATGATTTTTTTTTTTTTTTTTTGTGCTTCTTATAAATTAATTGTTCTCCTGCCAAATATACCTAGCCATTCCTGATTTGTTATTTTATAAGAATGAGATTAAAAAAACATATATTCAGCTCAGTGGTGACTCTTTTTTACTTCCTTTTACAAAAAAGGAAGTATTGTATTCGCGAAAAAATGTTCACTCAAAAATCGGCCTTAATTTCCATTTTGCTCACCCCCAAATGAATGCTGAGTTTTTTTTTTCGACCCGACCACACGTACATATGTACCTAAGAACGTATAGACGCTCGAAATATCCATTTTGAAGTTTCCCGAGTTAATTACAACGAGTTTTCTCGTGACGTCTGTATGTACGTATGTGCGTATGTATGTCGCATAACTCAAGAACGTAATGTCCTAGAAAGTTGAAATTTGGTACGTAGACTCCTAGTGAGGTTTAGTTGTGCACCTCCTTTTTTGGTTGCATTCGGGTGTTTCTAACGGGGACTTTTGCCCCTTTTTGGGGGGAATTCATTGTTAATTTCGATGCAAACTCAAGTGGTGTTACAATTTGGCGGACACTTGGCGATATATTGCCAGTCTTTTGGTAGCCGTTTTGTTGCCAAATTTTTTCGCCAACTTGGCGACAAATTTGGCTATTTTTTTTAAAATCTGGTTTTAATGTAGCCATTGTTGGTGATATTTAGAGAGTTAGAGAGAGAATCACATTAAAATTGCAATAATAGAGAAATAACATTAAATTGGTGTAAAAGGAAGTCATGTGATGCACACATCAGCTCGTTGTGTTTTTTACTTTCTTCTATATCTAATATATAGAAGAAAGTATTGGATTCGTGCAAATTTTCGAATTTCGAATTTTGACGGATTCGAACGTTTTGAGGTGTGCGGAGTCCATTTCGACCATTTTTGGAAAATGTCTGTCTGTCTGTGTGTGTGTGTGTATGTGTGTGTGTGTGTGTGTGTGTGTATGTGTGTCACGTCTGTGTGTGACCAGTTTTTGTGGCCACTCTACAACAAAAACTACCGCATGAAATCGAACGAAATTTAGTACACATATGTGCCCCTATGTGAACTTGTGCCCATTAGTTTTTGGCGCGAATTCCTCCAAGGGGGGTGGAGCAATGGGACGTTTTTCGAGTTACGCGTGCTTGCTATTCCTCAGGAAATAACTGGCGGAATCGAACAAAATTTGGTCCATATGTTGGTATTAACAGGAACAGGTGCTGATTCAATTTTAGTGTCAATAACTCAAACGGGGGTTGAGCTATAGAACGTTTTTTGTCGTCAATTGTGACTGCTGTATCTCAAGAAATAATGAACGGAATGAAAGAAAAATTTATCGGCAAGTAGCCCTTAGTGGGTATAAGAACTGATTTTATTTTTGTGTCAACACCTAAAAAGGGGGTAGCGCAATCACCCGTTCTTTTTTCCATTTTGAGTGCCCTATCTCAAGAAGTAATGCTACGTTCTGGTTGAAATTTGGAATATATGTGAATCCATATGTAAACAGGCTTTGGTTCAATTTTGACGCCGATCGCTCCAAGAGGTGTTGATTTTTTTTTTTTTTTTTGCGAGTAAAAATATTTTTATTAATGCAACAATAAGAAAGATAAATCGTAATAGAATGTCCACTGCGTATTTCTCGTGATTTTAATTGTGTGGAAATGATAGGAAATATTATCTCAATGATTTAAAATTTTTAACTGTTGCCATCTTATGTTTGTTAACAAATAAAATATTTGTAATTAATTCAAGCAAGGCTTTTAAAAAAACTTTCAATTTTCGCTCTTTGCTTTGCTTTTGCAATAATTCAGACATTGGGATAGTCGTCAAGTTTTTGCATGTGTAATTTTGTTTTTGTTTCGAATATTGCTTCCTCGTCAAGCATGGGGAGGGATCAGAAAAAAAAAAAGAAAAATATAGAAGAAAGTTTCGTGATGGCCACAACATACTAGTTCGAAATGTAGTTAGTACTTGAAGTACTTTTTAATTTGACCTTTGCTTCAAATGAAATTAATTTTAATTTGATATTTTTAATATGAGTAACCCCTCTCCCCCCCCAAAGCGATGGCGCACCCCTCAAGTGTTACACATTACACTTCCAGAATAAAAGCCCTCATAAAAGGTAGAAATACAACTTCAAAAGACTTCCTTAAAAATACAAATGGCGCAATTTGCGCCATGGACCCCCTCCTTCCCACCTGGGCACCCCGGTTAATTAGCATTTTTGGTTATTAGAGTTTAATACCTATCTCTTCGTCCTCGTCTGATAATTCCCAATAAACAGTAGTTGAGTTCTGTAAAAGTCGTTACTTTGCTAATGCAGTGTCAATACAGAGAAAACAACATGTACATCCTAACTAATTCATACACTCCTTCTCCCTGAGAACGTGCGGAACTAAATATCTGCCATCTTTGAGTAATTTTTTTAAGCAATTGATTTTTTTTAAAGAGGATCCCCCCCCTTTCCGCCCGAACCCAAAGCGCAAAATGCTGGGACTTTTTATCCCTTTTCTTGTTGGAAGAGTAAGAAGTAATTTGCAACAGGTTTGAACTTCTTTTTTTTTTTTGGTTGCTTGGGTTTGGCCTTTTTTTTCGCTTAGTTTTACTGTACTACACCTCTCATGATATAAAGTTGAGATTAAAATATTTCGAGATTTATTTGTACTTTTTGAAAAATATTTCTTAGTTTGTCCATGTTTAATTGATTGAAACGTATTAGTTAAAGTCAAGGAATGTGATAATTCATCTCTTGAAACAGCTACCGGTTCTCGTGAAAGTAAACATGAGACTAACTATTTTGTACGCGTATTTTCCTGCTTCAAAAAAATTCTCTATTTTGTGTCTTTTTATGTGATTAAATTTTATCTTCAAAACCAAGAGGGTGAAAGTGCATCTCTTTGCACACCATGCTAGGAATTAAATATATAAACATCAAAACTATATTTTTGCGATGTGTTTTGTGTTCTAAGTATTTTTTAATTTGTCCTTTGCCGAAAATGATTTCAATTTTAATTTAATGTTAAAATTATTTAATTAGTTGAAACAAAATTTAAATACTAAAAAAGGTTATAAAATATTGCTTTTTAAAATCAAGTTATTTTTTTTAATTATGAAACGAAATTACTCCTTGCAGATTTCTGACAGCTCTCTTGATATAAAAGTGAGATAAACATTTTTCGCTATACATTTTGAAGATTTCAAAAATAATTTTTTAGTTTGTCCATATTTAACTAATTGAAATGTATTAATTAAAGTCAAGTGATGTGAGAACTCATCCTCATGGAACATCTACCGGTTTTCGGGAATGTAAACGTAAGATTATTTTTTTTAATGTATTTTTGTGCTTAAAAATAATTTTCTCATGACAAAGCTCATGATGTATTTCGTGGTATTTTAAAAGTATTTTGTAGTTTTTTCTTTGCTTAACTAATTTTGCTTTATTTTCTAATCATTCGGTTAATAATTTTGTGTTGTACTTTGTAATTTTTCCTTTAAAATCATTAAATTTTATTTCACAAACCCGGGGTTAAGAGTGCATCCCCTTGCAACGGAACTTCAAACGCGAGATTAATATTTTTCTTGTTGTAGTTAGTATTTTATAATTTGAACTTTGATTGAAATAAATTTAATTTTACTTATTTACTACAGGGTTAGCATAAAAGAGTATCCCGGTTTCAAAAATTTATATTTCATAAACTGTTGTACTTAGCACTATAAATGATACATAAAAATAAAGATAAGCCGTGAAAGTTTTTTTTTTTTTTTCATTCATAAATATTCGATGTGTGCGCCTTTCGTAACGCAACACACATCTACAACATACATTTTGGAGTGTTTCATTGTCAATTTTTCGTAATGCTACACATATGCGATCTTTCAATCCTTGCAATGTTGGCTGGTTTGATTGGGCTTTCTGGGGCAAGGTTAAGTTATTGGCTTGCAATGTTGTATGCAATGCTGGTGTAAAAACACTCCTGGTTTGACGATCTGTATGGTGAACGCATAAAGGGTAAATCATCATCACCTGCACCGCCAATCCAGCGTTGCGGAACGTCATTGGCGTAGCAAACTGGATTTATCCCCCCCCCCCCTGCCAGTGGTCTTGGTTTTAACATTGTAGCCAATCCTAACACAGTAGTTAATACACGTGTAAGGACTGTTGGGACCATAAACCATCTCATGAAGGAATTTCTGGCTGCGCTAGGGCGGAACGTGCAAGTTTAAGTTGTTAAGTACGATAAAAAAACTTTCACAGTTTATCTTTATTTTTATTTATAATTTATATATAGTGCTAAGTGTAATAGTTTATGAAATATAAATTTTTAAAACCGAGATATTCTTTTATGCTAACTTCGCATTAGTGGTTCTCACTATTGGCGATTTCTTTTTATCCCCCCTTACGGTGATGGCAAAAGATTGTGGAAAAGTTGGAGTAAATTAAGAAGGGGGAAGAAGACTTTAGTCAATTTGGACGTTTTTTTCGCTTTACAGGGATTTAGTTTTGGATATCATTCTAGCGCTCTAAGCAGTTAAACAACCCCAGTCACAACTAAATTGGTTTCTGAGCTCGCTTAGATCATTTTAGGATTTACGGGATCCCCTCCTCCCCCAAAGTGATGGCGCACCAGTGGCGTATATATGTTTTTATTTTGGAGGGGGCCCATATAACCAAGATTAGGTCCCCCTCCACTTTTTTTTCTTGTATTTTCATTTTCTTTTGAGGAGGGGTGGGGGGGGGGGCAACAGTGCCCTCTGATCTTCTTATTTTTGTTTCGAGGTGGGTCAAGGAATTACCCAGTGGTGCACCCAAAAAATAGTTTTAGGTGGGCACTCTTAAAAAATTCTCGCTTCTAGTATCGTAAGTTAGTGATAGGGGAGGGGGGTCCAGGAGTTCTGCTCTGAAACGTTTTTGGAATAGTAGTCCTAAGAACGCAGTTTTAGACAGTCTCTGGTGATGCTACCGGGAGGAAAATTCGAGGAGCCTTCGGCGGAAATTTTTAGAAATTGAAATTTTAAAAACGCCATTATAACCTATATTTGATGACGTTAGTGTAATGAAAAGAAATGGACCTTTTGAAGTTGCCCCGTATTGATTTTTCTAAAAAAAAAAAAAAAAAAAAGAGCGGAATCCATCAACCGTCCGCCCAATTTTTCGAAAATGAACTTCTTAAAAACGCAGTTTCAGACTGGGACTGTCCCCAAAAACTATTTTGAAATTAAAGTCCTATAAAACGAAGTTTTAAAGAGATATTCGGTGATACTAGGTGGATGGATTTAAACGCTCTCCACCTTAAATTCTTCGAAATTGTAGTTTTTTTTCATTTTCAGATTTCATACTGGAACAGTCGGACTCTCCTCCGAATTTTTGTCTTAATTGAAGTCTTAAAAGCGCGACTCTTTACCATATTTGGTTACGCTAGAGGATCGGCCCTTTTTCAAAATTGAAGCGACATAAAAGCAATGTCAAATGATTTTCGATGCTTTTAGAAGGTAAGGCGATTGGTAATTGTCCCCTGGAAATTTTTCGACATTGAAGATCTGAAAACGAGATTTGAGAAGCTCTTTAATGGTTTTAGTGGATGGAGGGGGTTTGCGAAGTGTAGCATTTCGAAGACTTTTCTTATTTTTAGACCGACCAGGAAAAAAAGGGGGGGGGGGGGTGGAGGGTAAAAGAAATAGGAGGTGTTGAACGTAATTACCTGATCAATAGACAGTAACTTTTGAATTTTTTTTATTTTGAGGTTCTTTTCAAAAGCAATTCAAACTTTTTCCCAACATTTTAGGCAATCTTAGGAAAGGAAGAGTTCGAGAATTCTCCCCTGAAAGGTAAAACGCAATTTCAGGTCATCTTTGAAAACGTTTAGAGGTAAGGAGCGGTTTTAGGAAACTTTTCAAAATTGAAATCTTAAAGGCACAATTTCCGACTATTTTCGGTAGCAACTTTAGTGAAAGGGTATTGTTTCGGGTCGGGGACCCTCCTCCAGAAATGTTTCGAAATTGATGTCCGAATAACGCCTAAATAAATGTGTTTTTAGGACATCAAATTCCATTATTACTCCAACTGAACAACTAAAACTTATTTTAAACTAGCATTCCCGTACCCGGCATTGCTCGGGTAATGGAATTAGCAGGGATAACAGTGCTTGGTGCACCTAGTTTCGAAAATCCCCTATAATAATTACTTATTACCTATAACTTTTTCTAATTTGGGGAGGATCCCGTGGCCCTTGGACTCCTTACATATATGCCCTTGTCCTTAACCGATCTTTAACTGTTATTAACGATCCTTTTAAAGTATTGATTATCTTTGCAAACACAGGCCATCCACATTTTATTGATATACCTATGTTTAAGCAAAAACTTCTTTGTATACAACATTTTTAGTTTTTTTTTTCTGGTGCTAAAATTATTAAGCTGCTTGATGAACTGACTTTGGAGCAAGCTACATAACATTGGCCGTGTGAAAAAAGTCTTCTCTTAAATAGATCCCTGCTACTTTTAATGTCTGTCCTTGAGACTTATTAATGGTTATTGCAAAGCAAACTTTAACAGGAAACTGCAGTCTTCTAAAATTCAAAAGGATAGTCCGGCTGTGATGATGTTCTTAAAAATTTCGTTCCTAGTTTTGAAAAAACGAAAGCAATAGACAGAAACATTATGATTTGACTTGAGAAAAGCCTCGAAGAATCACGTGAGAAACAAAAACAATATCAAATTTATAGTTCACTATCGACCAAAAGTTGAGATGAAGTATTGAATAATGATTTGAATGGAGGAAAGCCTTCGAAAATAAGGAATTTGAATTTCAATGACAGGTTTTAATTTCGCAGAAATTAATGGGTTTTAATTAATTTCTCCCGAACTAATTGAGACTTCGAAAAATCCTTTCTTAGTGGTTACTTTCGTAATCAGGCGGACATGCCTGCCAAATTTCAAGTCTGAAGCTTCAGTGGTTTTGGCTGTGCGTTGATATATATATATATATATATATATATATATATATATATATATATATATATATATATATATATATATATTTGGGGGCACGGCAGTGCCCCCGCCAAGTCGAGCGCGAAGCAAACACTGCCGTACCATCTTTACTGGAACCATTTCGCCGCATTTTCGGGCCCCTATTTGAGAACCTTCTGGTGAGACTAGAACGCAGAAATTTTCGTCATCCAGTAAGCTATAATCACATACTTAAAATCTGAAATTTCAAGGCTGTAGGTCATTTAGTTCCGAAGTTAAGCGAAAGCAAAGTTTCGCATTTATGACACTCACTCACTCATGATCATCAAAATAGAACTAGTACTTCCCATGAACTCAGAGAGGTGAAATTTGGTACAGATTTAGGGTTTGATGGCCACATAAAGGGAAAACTATAAAAACTAGGCTAATTGAAGATCTCGAGTGACCCTGATTAGAAAACACAAGAGCCCAACCAAACTATTCGAGATCGACATAACGCCTTTATAAAATATATTCAACTTGGCGGGCCGCTTCATTTGATGTCAAAAATCGAAAGCTGAAGTATCTAATGAAGAACCCTCAGGTGTATTAGAGATATGGTAATGCCCCCTTCTACTATTGGTACATAAAAAAATCGACTGTCATTGCTAAAGTCCAGCGTAGTGGGACACATCTTCTAATTTAATCTAGCCTAACTTTAGTCTACTCGAACATTACACAAATTAAATGTTTCTACAAAAAGAAGTGAAATCCCACCAAAAACATTCTGTAAAAAACTAGCCAAGTCTCGATGGAGCTGCTTGTTTATCTCTAAAAAGTAGTGAAATCTAGACAAAGTCATGACAAGTCTAAGGTTCCTTACTGCGATTTCTTTATTATTATAGTTAATGTTGTGTGACTTGGCCGTTAAAGGGTACACAAGGGTATAAAACCAGGTGCTCCATGACACCATTGCACCAATCTTTCGCCAGAACCGCTACCCATTGACGATGGAAAATTGCCACTTGGAAAACGTGTAAACAAAATTGACTTGTACCCACCAACGTATAAAGAATGTTTAACGGCCAAGTCACACAACATTAACTATAATAATAAAGAAATCGCAGTAAGGAACCTTAGACTTGTCATGACTTTGTCTAGATTTCACTACTTTTTAGAGATAAACAAGCAGCTCCATCGAGACTTGGCTAGTTTTTTACAGAATGTTTTTGGTGGGATTTCACTTCTTTTTGTAGAAACATTTAATTTGTGTAATGTTCGAGTAGACTAAAGTTAGGCTAGATTAAATTAGAAGATGTGTCCCACTACGCTGGACTTTAGCAAAGACAGTCGATTTTTTTATGTACCAATAGTAGAAGGGGGCATTACCATATCTCTAATACACCTGAGGATTCTTCATTAGATACTTCAGCTTTCGATTTTTGACATCAAATGAAGCGGCCCGCCAAGTTGAATATTTTTTATAAAGGCGTTATGTCGATCTGGAATAGTTTGATTGGGCTCTTGTGTTTTCTAATCAGGGTCACTCGAGATCTTCAATTAGCCTAGTTTTTATAGTTTTCCCTTTATGTGGCCATCAAACCCTAACTCTGTACCAAATTTCACCTCTCTGAGTTTATGGGAAGTAGTAGTTCTATTTTGATGATCATGAGTGAGTGAGTGTCATAAATGCGAAACTTTGCTTTCGCTTAACTTCGGAACTAAATGACCTACAGACTTGAAATTTCGGATTTTAAGTATGTGATTATAGCTTACTGGATGACGAACATTTCTGCGTTCTAGTCTCATCAGAAGGTTCTCAAATCGGGGCCTGAAAAGGCGGCGAAATGGTTCCAGTAAAGATGGTACGGCAGTGTTTGCTTCGCGCTCGACTTGGCGGGGGCACTGCCGTGCCCCCAAATTTGAATTTCAATGACAGGTTTTAATTTCGCAGAAATTAATGGGTTTTAATTAATTTCTCCCGAACTAATTGAGACTTCGAAAAATCCTTTCTTAGTGGTTACTTTCGTAATCAGGCGGACATGCCTGCCAAATTTCAAGTCTGAAGCTTCAGTGGTTTTGGCTGTGCGTTGATATATATATATATATATATATATATATATATATATATATATATATATATATATATATATATATATGTTATCTCAGAACATTGATTTTTATATATTAAGATTTCTTGCCGGGGACAAGAGTCAAGGAATGAAACATTTTGAAGACTCTTCATTTCAGACTGACTAGGAAAGAAAAAAAAGGGGGGATTGGGGTGAAAGAGAAAAATAATGGAAAACTTAATCTGCTAAGCAATAAGCTGCATCTGTTTAAAAAAAATAATTTAAAGGATTTCTTTTTGAAAGAAATGATATTTTTTCCGCCAACATTATTTGGCTCTTCTTTTCGATAAAATAATTTCACTTTCCCAAGAACAGCTCTTTTCTTGGGTAAGGGGTACGGATCCCCTGACCCCTTCTGAACACCATTATCTGATGCCATCTAACACAGGGTTCCCAAACTTTAACGATTCGCGGAACCCTTTAAAGAACTAGAATTTTTTCACGGCATCCTAGTCTACACATATTATTGTAACCGTGAACACTACGCGGCACCCCTCACCTCTTCCTACGGCACTCAGTTTGGAAATACTCTGATCTAACGTATTATAATTATTATTATTATCACTATCAATATTTATTTATTCCTTTTTTTTTTGTAGCTAAAAATTGTAAATGTGAGCAACTAAAACCAAAAAAAAAAAAACCCTACCTTTATTTAAATTTTTTCGACAGATTTTGGAGGGGGCTCGGGCCCCCTCAGCCCCTCCCTTATATACGCCCTTGTGGCGCACCCCTCAAGTGTTACGGAGTACCCTTCCAGAATGAAAACCAGCATAAAAGGTAGAAATACCCCTTCAAAAGACTTCCTTAGAAATACAAATGACGCAATTAACGCCATGGACCACCTCCTTCCCACCTGGGTACCCCGGTTAATTAGCATTTTTGTTTATTAGAGTTTATTACCTAACTCTTCGTCCTCGTATGATAATTCCTAATGAACAGTAGTTGAGTTCTGTAAAAAGTCGTTACTTTGCTAATGCAGTGTCAATACAGAGAAAACAACATGTACCTCCCACCTAATTCATATTTCTCCTTCTCCATGAGAACGTGCGGAACTAAATATCTGCAATTTTTGAGCAATTTTTTAAGCAATTAATTTTTTTAAAGAGAATTTATTCACCCCCTCCCCTTTCCGCCCAAACCCAACGCGCAAAATGCTGGGACTTTTTATCCCTTCTTGTTGGAAGAGTAAGAAGTAATTTACAACAGGACGCGCATCGAGTAAAGCCTTGGTTTTACTGTACTACACCTATCATAATATAAAGTTGATATTAACATTTTTCGAGATGTACATATTTGTAGTTTTTGAAAAAGATTTCTTAGTTTGTCCATGTTTAATTGATTGAAACGTATTAAAGTCAAGGGATGTGAGAATTCATCTCTTGAAAAAGCTACTAGTTGTCGTGAAAGTAAACATGATCCCACCAAAAACATTCTGTAAAAAACTAGCCAAGTCTCGATGGAGCTGCTTGTTTATCTCTAAAAAGTAATGAAATCTAGACAAAGTCATGACAAGTCTAAGGTTCCTTACTGCGATTTCTTTATTATTATAGTTAATGTTGTGTGACTTGGCCGTTAAACATTCTTTATACGTTAGTGTGTACAAGTCAATTTTGTTTATACGTTTTCCAAGTGGCAATTTTCCATCGTCAATGGGTAGCGGTTCTGGCGAAAGATTGGTGCAATGGTGTCATGGAGCACCTGGTTTTGTACCCTTGTGTACCCTTTAACGGCCAAGTCACACAACATTAACTATAATAATAAAGAAATCGCAGTAACGAACCTTAGACTTGTCATGACTTTGTCTAGATTTCATTACTTTTTAGAGATAAACAAGCAGCTCCATCGAGACTTGGCTAGTTTTTTACAGAATGTTTTTGGTGGGATTTCACTTCTTTTTGTAGAAACATTTAATTTGTGTAATGTTCGAGTAGACTGAAGCTATGCTAGATTAAATTGGAAGATGGGTCCCACTACGCTGGGCTTTTACAATGACAGTCGATTTTTTTAATGTACCAATAGTAGAAGGGGGCATTACCATATCTCTAATACAGCTGAGGCTGAGATCAGCTGAGGGTTCTTCATTAGATACTTCAGACTTTCGATTTTTGACATCAAATGAAGCGGCCCACCAAGTTGAATATCTTTTGTAAAGGCTGTATTTCGATCTCTAATAGTTTGGTTGGGCTCTTGTGTTTTCTAATCAGGATCACTCCAGATCTTCGATTAGCCAAATTTTTATAGTTTTCCCTTTATGTGGCCATTAAACCCTAACTCTATACCAAATTTCACCTCTCTGAGTTTATGGGAAGTACTAGTTCTATTTTGATGATCATGAGTGAGTGAGTGTCATAAATGCGAAACTTTGCTTTCGCATAACTTCGGAACTAAATAACCTACAGACTTGAAAATTCGGATTTTAAATATGTGGTTATAGCTTACTGGATGACGAACATTTCTGCGTGCTGGTCTCATCAGAAGGTTCTCAAATAAGGAGTCTGAAAATGCGGCGAAATGGTTCCAGTAAAGGATGGTACGGCAGTGTTTGCTTCGCGCTCGACTTGGCGGGGGCACTGCCGTGCCCCCAGATATTAACTATTTTGTATTTGTACGTGTATTTTCCTGCTTCAAAAGAATTTTCTATTTTGTGTCTTTTTATGTGATTAAATTTTATCTTTAAAACCAAGAGGGTGAAAGTGCATCTCTTTGCACACCATGCTAGCAATCAAATATATAAACATCAGAATTATATTTTTCACGATGTGTTTTGTGTTTTAAGTCTTTTGTAATTTATCCTTTACCGAAAATGAATTTAACTTCACTAATTTTATGTCAATAATTATTTACATATTTAAATTTATTGATAAAATAAATATTTAATTACCATTTTTTTAAAGTTAATTTAATTTAATTTTTAAAAGCAGCATTCTAAAAGTGTATTTTTTGCAGTTTTCCCATCGCTCATTGACATAAACGTGAAAGTTAATATTTTTCGAAAAGTAGTTATTAATGTTTGAAAATAATTTCGCAAGTTTTCTTTCTTACCTTTTTTATTTTTTTCTTTAACTACACGGTTAATAAATCTCATGATGTATTACTTACTACCAAACAACACGACCTTGAGAGTCACTGATTTGGATGAAATTCTGGATTAACCCGAGATTGCTCGCGCGACCAAAACGAATGGGAGTGCTCCCGCAGGGTATCTCATACCCGAGGAGGTGTTTTAGTATTTTCAAGTTCAATTTTTTTCCAAAAATGTTGAAAATGCAAATAAGAGAAAACAGTATAATTATAAAATATTTTCTAAAAAGACTTGCATTAAATTTCTACATTTTTTTTGCAAATGCTTGCCATATGGTCCATGCAAATGTTTTTGTCAAATTTTTCACACACAAATTTTGTTTTTGTCTTTTATATTGGGGCTTTCAGTACAGCTTTTGTACGTTGACTTTGCTTTTTTATCAGGGAATGCAATTTCTTCACTAGATCCTAGTTTTAGTTTTAAGTCTCTTGGAAGCATTGCGTATGCTTTAGTTCAGAACTGTAGCAGAAATACTCGCGCAGGGTATGATACACCCGTAGAAGTCAATTCCAACGAAACTAATTTTAGAATGTCATAACCGTTTCTACCCCTTCAAGGTTATGACCTATGGGTCAGCTACTCAAGGAATCGTCCACTTCCAAAAAAAAAAAAAAAAGGTGGGGAGAAATTTGATTGAAAGCGAAGAGGTGTCGTACCCTGCGCGAGCAATCTCGGGTTAAGGTCTGTTCGCACTAGATATGAACCCAGGTAAAGCGGTTTGACTGCATAGGCCCTAGTTCGGCTGCAACAATGGTCCAAAGTTGCTGTCTGAGTCCAGAAAAGCAATGGCTTTTCCTTTAAAATTAAACTTCCTTTTCGCTTTTCTTAATTTTCATTGCCGTATGTGTCAATTAAATGCCTTCACAATATCCTCCCCCCCCCCATCCCCGTCGTTGTACTGACAAGAGATGTCAAATGCCTTCACAGGGTAGATATTGTCCCAAACTTTCAAATTCCAATAAAGACGCCATTGCAATTCTGGGATCTTACAAATCAGTATAGTTCATACGGCAAATATGTGAGGGTCATGAATTTGCATAAACCTTTGGATTTAAGTCCATTCGTACTACCTATGACCCCAGGTAAAATAGTTTGAGTACATAGTCTTTAGTTCGGCTGCAAGGAGGGTCTAACTTTGCTGGTTTGGCTCCGGAACTGCAATAGCGTTTTCTTTGGAAGTTGAAATTTTGGCACAATCGTTCTTAAATTGATCTGATTAAATTCATCTTATTAAATTCGTTGGCTATCCTAACATCTGTCGCGTCTCTTGCTAGTACAGTGTAGGGGCGGTGGAATTTATTCTACTTGTATGCTGTGAGTGCAATCAGTTGGGTGATACTGCCATGCAATATCAAGAGAAGAGCAAAAAAAAAAAAAGGTTAATATCAAAGGAAATACCATTGCATTCTGGACCTAAACTAGAAACTTTGGACCCCATTACGGCCGAACAAGGGCCTATGCAGTCAAACCGTTTTACATGGTCTTATTTCTAGTAGGAATTAACCTAAATCCAGAGTTTCGTCCAGATCCTTGACTCTCAAGGTTGTACCGTTTGGTAGTTAGTATTTTAAAGGTATTTTGTTTTGTTTTTTTTATTTAATTTTTTAACATTTTTTTCCCTAATCATTCGATTAATCATTTTGTGATGCATTTTGTAGTTTTTTTTTGTCCTAAACAGTATGATTAAAACCCATATGAACATAAGCTATTTTCACATGGAAATGAATTTCATTCATATCAAACTCAATTTTGAAATATCAATATTAGAATAGAGAAAGTTTTTGAGCGAAATCGTCATTACTTTATGAAACTAGCAAATCGCCCGTCAATATAAGACGGGTGAAAATTGCTTCTACATTTGAGCGAAGCAATTGCCTGTTTGGTGATAGTTTGATGGTTGAAATTTAAACCCTAACTCCAGTGGATGAACCCTAATTTCTAGAAGCGTTAAAAGATGACAATTTCTTTGTTTCTTCATTCTTCTAAATGGCAGTCTTACCAGTAAAACAGTTCAGTTATCGGATTCAGTTCAACCTTGTCAAAATAAAGAATTCAGCCGCTATATAAATAGGCAATTGGTTTTTTTCCTGACAGCTTTTATTGGTCAGAGTATAATCGATCTACTTGGTTTAGGTGAGGGGGGACCCTAAGGTTTTCCGGAAAACCAGTCTCATCAGGGTTCTCCGAGCTGTGGAAATGGCCAGACGTAAGTTAATGTTAACCTCTAAGCATCGACCGTATCACGGGAAAAATGGTACACGATTAAGTTTTGTTGCTTAACCGACAAAATCTCTTGAGGAGACTAAATCATTGGTTTCCTAGGATTGAATCGCCGACAACAATGTGGCTCGTGTTCCTCAATTGTTGGACTTTGACCCTCGATTGACTATCCAGATGGTTGCAAATGAACTGAACATGTCGTCTACTGCTGTGTTTCGCATTACTCAAGATTGAGAGATGAGAAAAGTGTGAGGCAAGTTTGTGGCGAAGCACCTTGCCATAACGAGCTGCGAATCCGCGAGTTCCTGGCTAAACACCAGGTGAAAACGCTGTCCCAGCCCCCTATAGTCCTGACGTCGCCCCGACAGACTTCTTTTTGTTCCCTCGGATTAAGGCAGGGCTGAAATGAACCCATTTTTCATCCCTAGAAGAGATCCAATCAACCATGACGAAGACCTTAGGGGAGGTCCCCTAAAACGCCTTTCAGGGCACTTACCAGTCATGGTAGAGACGATGAAAGAGATGTGAAGAAGCCCGCAAGGACATTAATTTGAAGAAGTTTAAGTGTTTGTGCAAATCTGTTCAATGAATTACTTTTAAAAAAATTGCATTACTTTTGGAATAGACCTTGTATATATACATAGTGGAATACATATAGAAAAGTATTTTAGTTGAATATAAATTTTTGAAATAAATACCCGGGTAAATACCCTTTGTATTTATCCCTAAAAATAAATACCCGGGTATTTTACATCACTACGTGCAGCTAATAACCGCTCGCAGTGAACAATCATGAAACGCGCTAACTCGCCAGAAAAGACAACCACTCAAACACGCGCTCCGATCCAAAATGGCTGATCTTAAGCTGATGCGCCGGCTCGTATATAGGGGCCTTACATCAAACGTTACCAAAATATATTACCAAATTATCATGCCGTGGCGCGAGTTTCATTGTTGATGACGTCAACGTTACTCGATCATTCGTTATTTTATATATATATATATATATATATATATATATACATACAGTAAACTCTCGTTAGTACGCCGTTGACGGGGATTCTGAAAAACGTCGTATTAAGCGGGACGACGTTATAAGCAGAACTCTTTAAAATGCCGTTTTGGAAGATAACAGGAAAAAAAAAACATACCTTACAAAAATCTGATGACTCGTTTTTAATCGCTGAAATAAAAATAACAGTCTAAAAGCAAAAGAAACGCGTATGCATTTTAACCTCTACAACTTTATTACATCTTAGTTACATCTATGCTATTATTTTTTTGTAAGAAAATTCTCCATAAGGAGTTGCTTTCCTCCATCATAAGAAGTTGGTTTCCTAAAATTTCTTATTATAAAACTTTCAATCCTGTTAAGTTCTCTCAGCATCGCTTCCGAGTTTTCGGTAGAAGAGAGCGCCTGCCGCAAAACGCTTACGGAATCGCAGGCGCTAATAAAAGAGGGAAGTTGGGGAGGTTCATCTTCTTCCTCTTCCTCATTATCAACCTCGAATTCTCCATCTTTAAATGAGAAAGTAAAATAAATACTAAACTGAAGTAAGGGTGAACTTTAAAAAGGAAAAAATTTAATAAGTTAACTTACTTACCTTTCGCCATGTCAATCATATCCTGAATTTCTAGAGTTTCCGTGATAGGCAAATCATCATCAACTGAACAATATCCAGGATACTGTTCCTCAAATTCGATGTCCAGAAAATCCGCAACATTCAGGTCATTTTCATTAGATTTGCTCTCAAAATGCGCTTTTCGAAAGCAATTTCTTATCACATCTGGCGCGATCTCATCCCACGCAGCCGAAACATAATGGATAGCATCCAACACATTTATTTTACAGGAAGAGTCCTCTCCTGATTCAATTTCACGTAAGTAACGCTGTACCAGCTTTTTACGGTATTTCTGCTTCAAAACTTTAATGACTCCTTGATCTAATGGCTGAAGCTTGCTGGTAGAGTTGGGGGGGAAATACTCGAGCTTGATGTTTTTGAGGGGGATTCCTTTGGGATGAGCGGGACAGTTGTCCACAAACAGAAGGACTTTCCTCTTTCCTTTACCGAATTTTCGGTCCAACTGTTGCACCCATTCAGTAAACAAACACCCAGTCATCCAGGCTCTATTCTGTGCTTTGTAGTTGCACGGGAAAGTTCGCACATTTTTAAAACACCGTGGTGACTTAGATTTTCCAATCACCATCAGCTTCAACTTGTCAGATCCAGTCCAATTAGAACATGCTAATACAGTCAGTCTGTCTTTACTTAGCTTACCTCCGTGGCACTTTTCATCTTTTAAAACTAAGGATTTGTCTGGCATTAATTTAAAAAATAATCCAAATTCATCAGCGTTATATACGTCCTCAGGTGCATAGTCTTTTAGTAGATTAGGGAGGAGATTTTCTATCCAGGGAGCAATGCTGTCGTCGTCTACGGCTTCGGCTTCACCACTAATTTGACGATATTTAATGCCATATCTTTTTCGAAATCGATCCAGCCAACCAGCTGATCCAGAGAAATCATTTATGCCCAAGCCTTTGGCTATTTCGTTGGCTTTTTCCGTCATAATGGGTCCATTGATCGGCAAGTTATTTCCTCGAGCTTGCTGGAACCATTGGTACAGCACTTCTTCTAAATCCTCATTTTTGCCTTTACGTACCCTCCGTCTTTTACTGATGCCTGAAAAGGCGCTGGATTCAATTTCTTCCCGTTTTTTTAATAAAGTTTTTAATGTAGATACAGGTATTCCTATTTCATTTGCAAATTGCTGCTTATTCGTAACTCCTTTTTTCTCATCATACTGCTGTATAATTTTTAATTTCTCATCGAAACTAAGAGCTTTTCTTTTAGCCATTTCTTAACGTGTGAACAAGTAACCGAATGGACCCTCACAGCACGTAGCGTAGATGGCGTAGTTATCGCTCTCTTGGCACCAATAAAAGCACCGCTCTTTTGGCGAATTCAAATTTCCTTACAACCCTATGGAACCAGAATGGCTGATGCGCCAGCCTGTTTCCTGTCATGGAGCTAGAATCGAGGGGAGATGACGCGGCGGCGAAGATCAAACGAATCCGGGTTGCCTTTTCCTGCCATTCCTCGCTCTTTCGTATCGGCACAGGCAAATGGGGCGCGCAATGCTTTTCTACGAGAATTTGTCAAACTTTCCCAGCTTGTATTTTTTCTGAATTTCTTTTAATCTTTCAACTGATGTGAAAAATTATTTAACCATACTACTAGAAGGCCTCATTTAAAAATGGTCAACATTGGAGGCGATTTAAGATAAAATTGAGTATTTTCGCAGAGCATACTTACTTGATCTGAGAGCTCCCCATCAATGATTTTTTGACTTTTTACAAGGTGGACCTTTTCCTTAGGTGAGGGGGAGGGGGTGAGAAATTCTTGGAATTCCGAGATAACGAATGCGAACAGGGACAAAGAGGCGTACTTCACGGGTCGGAATAAAGTAGTCGAACTGGTTGCCTTCCGGTAACAGAACTCATGTTTTAACGCGAAGATACAAAAGTTTACTAGCGACGCAATATACGGACGCAATATACGGGATTTTTCCTGTGGGGACTCTAGAAAAACGTCGAAATAAGCGGGAAGTCGTTATAAGCGGGGGCGCTATAAGCGGATAGATTTTAATATTAAAAGCATATTGGTCACAGGGACCGGAAAAAAATGTCGATATATGCGGGAAGTCGTTCTAAGCGGGGGCGTACTAACGAGAGTTTACTGTATATGAGGATTTGAAATAGCGCCTATTAAATTTTCGAAAAACTGCATTTTACTTTAAACTTAATAATCTATTCCCAATCTTTGTTTCTCTTTTTTTTCAAACTTTGTGTTGACAGCTCAGAGTAAGAATACATAGAGGTAGTATCTTGCTTTGAAATCGTTTCGCATACACTAATCATGTGATAGGCATTTAAATGTCTTTCTCATTTGCGCGTTTAATTCACTTTCTGAGATCAATGTTGTTCTTTAGTATGTAAAATTTCGTTTCATTCTGACAACTCTTTCTTGGTATGCAAACAAGTGTATTTTTGTCCTCAGCAACCTTTTATACACGGGATAGTTTTAAATAGTTTTTAATCTCCTTAAAAAATCGTGATTTCTGACTTATGGGAACTGAATTAACGTACTAATTAATGTTATTGCAGTTCTAGACCTTTCATTTTTAAAATATATTAATTGAATTCCAGTTTTAGGTATACCTGTAATTATCACCAACAGTGCACTTTTCTTCAAAAACTTTGATGATCAACACTGCACAGCGTGACCAATAAGTTCGAAGTACGAAAACTACTTATCTCAGTGCCTCCTCCACATTCGCCCAAAGTGTCATCACAGTTTTGCTACAGATCTTGCTACAGAAGTAAACAGTGGCGGATTGGTTAAAGAAATCGGCCCTGGCATAAAGGAATGTCGCGGCCCCATAGTTTCTGTAGACACTAATTTTTACAAAAATGATTGGGAAACGATATCACTGAAATAAGAGGAAATTATTGAAAAAAAAAAAAAAAAACTTTCTTTTAAACAAAATTTAACAAATGGGATTCTTTTCTGTGTTTTAATAGTGAACAATTGATACAAGATAAGCTAAACTTTTGTTTGTAAAAAAAAAAAAAGTGATTGTAATAATCTATTTAAGTATTTTTAATGCCTGGTGCTGTATTGATTATTTCCGTGATGATATCTTCTAACATTATTTCAGTTAGAATAGGGAGGCGAGGGGTATGTCCTACCCCTTAATTTTTTCAAACACATGCATCAATATAAAGAGAGATAGGGAGTACATTGATTTTCTGTATATGGGAGTCATTAAATATTAGTATTAGAAACTTAATTGTAAGTTTAACATTGAGTCAGAAATATGGGATCCTGGGGTTTCTCCCTCGAAAATATTTTCAAATTGGAGTCCTAAAAACGAAATTTTAGATGATCTCTGGTGATGTTAGGGAGAGCGGAGATTCGAGGGTCCTCTTCCGGCAATTTCTTGGAAGTGAAACTCCGAACTTGCATTTATATATTATCTCCAATTATGTTAGGAAGATGAGGTCCGGGAAAAATTTAAAATATTAGCTCTGAAAACGCAGTTTTAAAAGATTTTGGTTGATGCTAGGGAAAGGAGAGATTTGAGTAACATCCAACAAGAACTTTTTTGAAATTGAAATCCTAAAAAGGCAGTCGTAAGTTTTTTTTTTCTTTTTTTTTGATAAAAGCTAGGACATCGACTGTTATTCAAAGTTAAGTTCCAAAAACGAAACTTTTACCGACCTTCAATGGTTTTAGGACAAGGAGTTATGGCGAGGCTCTACTTGGAATTTTTTCGAAATTGAAGCATTAAAAACGAGATTTTTGACGTGCTTTACTGAAGATGACGAAGGGGGAGAGAGAAGGGACTTTCTTTGAAATTTTTCGATGCTGTATATTCGAAAACGGAGTTATAAACGATCTTTCATAGTGTTACTAAGAAGAGTGGATCGGGGGCTTTCACCCGGTAAACAAGACACCCGGAAAGAGAAATTAGAGAGTTAATATTTAATGCTAAAGATGAGGTTAGTGGGCAATAAAAGATATAAACGTCTGGTGTACCTGCGAGTCCATGACACCATGACATGGACTTTTACATGATACAGAATCTGAAGTGAGAAACGAAGTAGATCGATAGGGAAAGTACTATGGTCAGTTACAAAAATTGCTTGGTGTTTGATGCTTAGATTTAAATTTGAGGATTAAATTTAATTTTTGGGAATACGTCAAAATATCTTCTGTCGTGATGTTATGGGAAAAGTGGGGATTTGGGGGTTTTCCTCCCTTTTTTTTGTTATTGAAGCCCAAAAAAGGTAATTTTAGACGATCTTCTATGATATTAGGGTAAGGAGATGCTTAAGGGACCTCCGAAATTTTTTCGACACTGATTTCTGACGCTCTTTAATGATGGAGTGGGGACGTTTCTAGGTCGATTGTGGCGGAAATACTCTCCTTGAAGTTTTTCGAAGCTGAAATCCAAAATACGCTGTTTTAGGCCATCTTTAATGACGTTAAACTAAGGAATGGGTTTCGGGAGTTTTTCCCAGGAGTTCCTTAAAATGCTAAGTGTCAACAACGCACTTTAGGCAAGCTTTGGTGACTAAAACGGAAGATTTAAGCTCTTTTGGATCCCTCTCTTCTCCCCTTTTGGCTACGTCCCAATCTTTTATTATTTATTTTATTGATACAAAATATGAAACACCCTCCAACAGTGTTCTCCTTAAAAACCATTTACATTTAGATTTTCCGTAATAAAATTTTCATTTAACAGCCTAGTATTTTTATTTGCTTAAAATGCAAGCTATCTGCGGCTCCAGGTAAAAAAGAAAACTTTTCTTGAACTGATCTGGTGCTTTGGTGACCTTAAATAACCTTAATGATCTTTGGTCTTTTTTTTCACTCTCTGTTTTATTTTAAATATCATTCCTTCTTCACCTCTTGATAAAGTTTTGTTTCAATTTTCGATTCATACATGATTTTTACATTTAAACATTTAGAACTACTAGTGTGACTTTCATTATTTTCAATCTCTCTCGCTATACTTTAATTTTTCTCCTAGTTAAACCATATTTCTGGGGCCTGTGTCATTGAGAAGGAATAGATGGAGAGAGTGCAACCCTACTATCCCGATACGGCAACAGTACCATGTGACTTGGGGAGCAATTTCGAGTTGACCGTAACCGCTGAAAAAGTTTTCATTAGCTGAAGCCATGCATGATAACAACCTTTAACTGTAGAAGGGAAAAATTAGACTTATAGTAATAGTGCAGTATTCTAGCATTGTAAACTGTGAGGAAAAAGCCACACCAGGAAATCCAGTAACTTTTCCCCAGCATGTACGAATGTTTTTTACTTCTAAATAAAGAAAAAATAACATTTATATGCATTCAACGAGTACATATTCCACAGTTGCCTATAATTTTTAAATTTTTGTACTTATTTTACCTATAAAAGTTATATAAAACATTGTATATCTTGAGTGCAAATAACATTTTAGTACCATAAAAACACTTTTTACTTAACTAGTAATGATTTTAACTGCTCTTAAGCATTTTGTGTACATTTGCCTTGTTGGCGAGTATCTTCTCGCCAAGCTCCTGTGAACAGCAGATGCGCAAGAATAAAGATTTGCTATTTTTATGCTTCAATTTAAATACTAGTGTGCCTGCGTATGAAATCATTTCAAAACATCGATTACAATACATATGAATCCATAAATTTTCCGTCAATAACAGAACACTTTAAACTATTTGTACATGCCCGTCATTTCAGGGAATAAACATCAAAATACATGAAAAATGCAATTACATTATATTTTAAAATCCGGAAAGAAGTGGGGAGAGGGAGTTTGAACGATAGGCCTGTATTTGTATCCGTTATTTAATTATTATTATGCGGTAAAGGAGTTGGAGCCAGAGTTGCTCTGATTTGTAGCCCCGACTTCATGATAAGCGCCGTCGCGTCGTCTGAAAAATATTTAATGCCAAAAGAGCTATTGCTTGCCAAAACGCGACAACTTCCCAGCCAAACAAGTCACCTGACCGGGGAAACATTGGGTCCCAAGCTTATTTCACTGAGACATTTGCTATGGCTCCCTCCATTAGTATTCCTTCTCAATGGCCTGTGTACTTTTCTATATACATAACTCTGATTTTCAGGATGATATTTTTCATTTAAAAAAAAAAAAAAAAAAGAAAGGTAAATGGTAGAAAAGGTCGGTGTGTCGGCGGCCCCTGAAAATCATATGTTTATATATAATCATTTTTAAACTGAAGTGTCTTCAACCGTGGGTTTGAACCCTTCGAGGGATATTGAGTGAGAGAAACTGAATATTTTATTTTTCGCAAAAAAAAAAAAAAAAAAAAAGAAAGAAATGCACATTTAGGAGAGGTCTTTACTTAAATAATCTTTATAATACAGAATTTTGGATGCTCCAAATTGTGTTTTAAGATCACATTTTCTTTTAAAGCCTTATTGAAAAAATACTTTTTGTCACTTTAAATCGCAATTGTTATGAATTACAATTCATAACAATTGTGTGAATTGCCATTCATAAGTAAGTTTAAATGTGAATTGCAATTCATAGATGAAATTGAAAAATGGACAAAAGTATTTTAACTTTCAAATACTGCCCTTGTTTTTCTATCTTTTATTGCATTACTAAAATGAAATTGGCGGCCCCATTTCTGAAAAACTGGGCTGGTGTAGCACCCCCACGGCCCCCTTAGCGACGGCCTGTCACCCTCCATCCGCGGGCTTGAGCCCATGCGTAAAGAGGGTTTGAAGCTAGAGACTTACGTAGCGGTACTTACATTTTACTATTGATAGACAGGGCAACTGATCAGCCCGAAACATGACTGGCATACCGGGAAAATGCCCGGTTGCCCGCCGGATGTATCCGCCACTGGAAGTAAAGGTCGATTTCAAGCATTGTGGAAAACAAGCTACAACTACATAGCTGCACCCAAAAACATTTAAGCACTTCCAACAATATCATTTGCTCAAACTTTTCGTCTATCAGGTTCTTTTGAAAATAAGCGAGATGAGCAAAAATATAATTTTACGAAAAATAGCTTCTCTACACGTAAACCTGCTCCCTGTGCTGCATGTAACCGCAATATATATACCGACCCTAGATTAATTCGTGAGGAAAATATTTATTTTAAAGATTTGGTAAATGCTTTGCCTTCTCAAGTAGCAGTAATGTTAAAGCACCAATTGACGAGTTTAAATGTGTCAAATGTACCAAGACTTATAAACGAATGAAATGGGCTTTTTCTCATTATGCTAGTTGTAAAATTAAGAGAGTGCAGTCAATTAATGATGTAATTTGGCATTGTACGATCTGTAGTAGAATATCAAATCTGAGTGCCTCCGAAATAAGTGAGCATGCCCAATCGTGTAGTCGAAATATCTCTGAAAACTCACGACTGATTATGAAGGGTTGCCGTTTCTGTGGAAAACCTCGCGTTAAGCAAATATTTGACAAACATCCCTGAGTGCATGGGCGTAGCCAGAGAGGAAACTGTCCCTCCCAAGAAGAGAACCCCCCCCCCCCCTTTACTCTTTCCAAATATCACCAAAGATAATTTAAAATTGCAATTTTAGGACTTCAATTTCGAAAAATTTGCGAGAGAGGGCCACATAATCGCTTTTTCTGCCCTCATTAAACAAAAATTAGCATAAAATATTTTTAGAGGGAGATGAGGATTATACTTTCAAGTAATTTCCGCGGTTTGTACTAAGGGCGAGAGGGGGGGGGGGGGACAAAAAACCAATATTTTGCTGCGCCTATATGCCTGCTGCCCCTTCGTAACAAGAATCCTGGCTACGCCCATGCCTGCGTAGGTTCCAAGGAAGGAAAGAGAAACACATATTTAAAAAAAAAAAACTTGTCCTTAGAATCTTCAGCTGCTTTCGCGCCATTTTATAAAGGTGCAATAGCAACAAACAGTACTTTTAAAACTGCAAACCCTGAGCAAGATTCGCCAGGGCCGAGTGAATTTTATATTAAAGCAAAAAACTCTTAATTTAATATTATTGACATTAGAGGTTTACATGATCTTGGATTTTCTTGCCTAGATCTTTGGAATGTTATGCCCCCAATCTTGGGTTTTGTGAAAAATCACAACGGCAGCCATGGGTGTGGGTTTTCAGTTAAAGATTTTGCTCATAGTTAAAAGAATGTTATTTCTGTATGATTGCTGAGAGAGAAAATGTCATTTGCATTAAATGTTTTAAAGCTTGTATGTAGTTTGATCATCGTATAATTGTGGGGGCCACAATTATAAGATGATCAAACAATATACAAGCTTAAAAACATTTAGTTCAACCCTAGTTTCGCTGACATTTCAAATTCCTCCCCGCCCCCCCCATATATATCAAAAAGTATGATTTAAACTAAAAAACAGGGTGTGTGTGTCCAAAACTGGGGGGGGGGGGCACCCAATTGTGTACTAGTTTCTGTCGGTTCCTGATATTAGAATGAATGTTTAAAGAGGTGTGAGCATGGTGTACAGCAGCGGTTCTCAGCCTGGAGGAGTGGAAGAATTTAAGGGCGGCGTGAGTGTATGAAAGATAAAAAGTAAAGCATATAATAATTTACACAATTTTGTGGTCATGGAATAATAAGTAACCCACCTCCTCATTAACGTTGAGAAAGTGGCTGATGACTGCACACAAACTTACCTTAAATTTATTTTTGTATTTGTTTCTTTGCTTGGATTTTATATGTTCCAACAATAGTTCAAAATAAAGTTTTGTGTGCAAAATAAAGTTTGTGTTAGTTCAGTGCATAGTTTCAAATGACCTACGACCTACCTTTGATCATTATAATGGAAGTCAACAACAACACTCAAGCAGACAACCAATTTCTAAGCAGATAATTCCAGGTTCTGGGTCTTCATCAAATTTAAGGATTTTTATTTTGTCTCCAATAGCATGAGGGCCATTTATTGTCTTATTAAACTCCTATGTTGTCCTTGCAACAATCTTTACGGGAATTATTCAGGCTCAAGCTGGAAACGAAGACTCAATCCTGAACTCTAAATGAATGTCTCAGCATCTTCTGCCTATCATCTTTTCATTTTGACTACATAAACAATTTTTGTTGCATTTGTAACTCTGCTTATAGAATGAAATTACGATTTTGATTGAATCAAATTTTAATAATTTTGATTATGACTACAGGTATTTTCTGTTTTTAGATTACGATTAGAGAAAAATCTAATTGATTTTGCCAATTATACATAATTGTACTCCAAGCCTGCTTGGTAAAAGTGATGCTACAAATAGTGATTTGACCAAATACTTACGATTATTTTGCTGACGAATATTTAACTCATTTTTGATTAAAAACAAAACATAGGTTGCATTTAAAGCATAGTTTTAAATGGTTAATAGTCCAATTTGCATTATAAAATACTAAAAAAATATTTGGAGCAAATTTCTAAAATTTTGATAACATTAGTTAAAAACATAAAAAAATATTAGGCCATATTCGGATACCAAAAAGAAGGTACAGTGAAATCCCCTTACAACAAATTTCAAGGGGCTGCAAATTTTATATGTTGTATAGGGAATTTCGTTATAATAGAATTCAAATAATGTAATGGCAATTAAATCGGGACTGAAAATGTATTTCGTTGAAACGGAAATTTCACTCCATTGGTATTCGTTGTACCAGGATTCAGTGGCGTAGCTAGACCCGACTTTCGGGGGGGGGGGGGGGTTACTTCTTATATATATATATATATCTATATATCTATATATATATATATATATATATATATATATATATATATATATATATATATATATATATATAATATACATATATATATATAATCGCTTGGAATTTTTTCCTTTTCTTTTTTTTTCTTTCTCTTCTCTCTTCTTTTTCTCTTTTTTTTTTTGAGACTAACTTTTCGGGGGGGGGTTGTCCCCCAAACCCCCCCCTTAGCTACGCCCCTGCCAGGATTTAACTGTACTACCAGTGGTGTTCCCATAGAGTAGTCTCCATAGTCTCCATATACGCTGTATACAGTCAGCCCTCGTTTATCGCGGTTAATTCGTTCCAGACTTTACCGCGATAACTGAATTTCCGCAATTGCACAAAATATGAGAAAATGAGATATGTTAGACGTAATAGGCATCACTAAAATTGTTAATTATTGGGAAATAAACTACACACACATGAAGTTCGTACACACTACTACTAATCTATGAAAATAGCTCAACTTGTTCGATGATGAATTAATTGCCAGATTTCTTTTAAATTTTAACAGTTGCCTTTGATTTCGATCGCTTTTTAATAGAATTGGCACGTTTTTGCCAAAGGTGGAAAAAAAGTTCGAAACTGACATCAGAAAAATGCATTTTGGCCAACTTTTGCATAAGTAATCTAAATCTTGCTTCAAAACTAAATGTGCTTTATCTGAGGATCAGATGTAGCTAGTTTAATATTTAGTACTTAAGTTTTAAAACTATAAAATTTTCAACGCATCAATGAAACAGTAATCTAAATATTATTTTTTTTGTGAAGAGTAAATAACAACAAAAAGTAACTCAGTAACTTTGGTTTAAACTATTAAACAGGACAAATTCTTATCTCCAAGTTAGTTTTTAAATAAGAAGTAATATCAGTTTGGCTATGCTTTCAAAATGATAGAAGTTTGAAGAGAAAAACTATAATTAATATCTGTAATATTAATTTTTGTGAAAAAAAACTTTATTAATGAAAATTACGCGCAAAATGCTTTGGATTTCAACTCGCTAAATGATAAAGTAATTTTCCCAAAAATCTACTTGCAGAACACTATTTTTTATTTATTTATTTATTTATTTTTTTTTTTTTTTTGTGTCATAGTGCATTGATGAAGCAAAGTTTGAGAAATTAAGGAACCCTCTAGAATATTTTTATGAACATTGATAGCATTAAATGCTAATCTAGAATTATAAACACCAATTGAATTTATTGCATGATTTGGAGGACAAAAAATCTTACTTTGAAAGGAACACCTCAGAGCAACAGAGATATCTTAGTGTTATTCCTAGGATTAGATGTCTTAATGTGGCGACGATATGTATTTCAATAATTTAAAAAAATGAAATTAAATGCCCACTAATATTTACAAAATTTTGAAAATCACAGTATCAGAAGTTTTGTTAAATCATATTGCATGTCATACCCTATATTTTCATTGCTCATCCTGTACTTTTTTTTCTTTTTAATTGGAAATATACATGTGTTACGGACGTAACGTACTGTTTTTTGTTACGTCCGTAACAAAAAATGTTACATCTATAACGCCATTTTTTTAAACTAAAGAAATTCTAATGTTTTAAACTACGGTAAACAATTACTCTGATGAATTGCTAAAAGGTCAAAAAAGGATTTCTTTTAATTTTGATTTTTAGGAAGTAACGACAACTTTTGCTAAATTTTTGTTACGGACGTAACATTGAACTTCATTTTTTTTTTTTAATTTAAATTACCTAATTTTATTTTGTAAAAAAAAAATGTATGTTATTATAGCATTATGCTAATAGTTTAAGCTGTACTGCAATTAACTTTGTTTATTTTTATTTTGCTATTAGAAATAAGCGTTTGAAAATAGGGTATTTTTTTCTGATTATTTTGAAGACCCGACTATCATACTTCCAACTAGGAAAAAAATTTATTGTTTAATTTTTATTAAAAAAGCAATGCAATATCCTGAAAATACGCATTTCGAGCTTTACAATGATGTATAATATAGCAAAATAACTGCAATATGAAATTTTGACCTACTGGTTTCACTTTTCATGGAATTGCCCATTTGTATTATTATAGTAATTTTCGAATTTTAAATAGTCATCTTTAATAAGAAAAAAATAAAAGGTTGGGGAAAAAACATTATTACATTTTAAATATAATATAAATTTAGAATAAAATATGTATAAAAACATATTAAATTTTTATACATATTTTATTCTGAGAGAGAAACAACTAACCTGCGCGTCATGTATGATTTATGTCTGCATTTTATGTACTTAAATTCTTTGTGTTAGAATTATTTTTAAAAGATAAAATGAGTATCTACATTTTTATTAATATGTCAGAAAAAATATTTTGTTTTCGGCTTTATTGAAAAATTTAGTATATTTGCAGTATAGGCACTTTTAGTTATCATATGAACACCCAGTATTATGAACGCTATTTTAAATTTTATTACATGTAGGGGGAGATGGTGTGCGTTGGACCGCGGGGCACGTTGAAACCGGTCTCAACTATTCTAATACTATATATATATATATATATATATATATATATATATTTTTTTTTTTTTTTTTTTTTTTTTTTAATGACCAACAAATAGCACCTATGATCCTACAACTCCTATAATGAAATCACACGGTACAGTTATGTATACTGAAGAAAATTTATTCCAGAAAGTGTTATTTCAGTAATCCTGAGTAATTTTTAAAAAACTGTAACTTTATTTTTTAAAGGTTTTCATCAAGATTGAGGGAAAAAAATTGAATTGATTTCTTAAAGTAAGTTCCTTTAGTTCATAATAATTGGCAATATTTTCATTTTTTGTCAAAAAGAAAAAAATATGACAGCACTTTTTCAGACCAAATACGTGGGATAGTTTGGTCCACTCTTTGTGGGGCTTGTTGGACCGGACCAACCTACTCCACATAATTTAAAAACTTTTTTTTTCTTGAATCTCAATGATTATAACAATAGTTTAAGTTTTTTTTTATTCATTTCATTTCATGTTACACATGTTTCAAAATAATAATAATATTAACTTCGGGCGAAAAAGCAAAGATATATTTTATAATTATTTAACAAAAATTATACTAAATTAATTTTACCAAAATATTTATTTCATATCTGCACTTTTTATACTATTCATATTTTCAAATATAGGGTGAGGTGGGGTACGTTGGACCGGTCTCAATTATTTTAATACTATTGATATTTCTTATTTTATTTTATGACTAACAAATAGCACCTACGGTCCTACAAATCCTAAAATGAAATCACATTGTACAGTTTCATTGAACAAATTTTATTCCAGAAGGTGTTATTTTAGTAGTCCTGAGTAATTTTCAGAAAACTAACTTCACTTTTTTTAATGGGTTTCATCAAGATTGCAGAAACAAAATTGAACTCCTTTCTTAAAGTAAGTTCTTTTAGCTCACAGTAATTGGCAATTTTTTCATTTTTTGTCAAAAAGAAAAAAATTACGACATCACTTTTTCAGACCAAGAAGGTGGGATAGGTTGGTCCTCTCTTTGTGGGGCACGTTGGACCGGACCAAATTACCCCACATAATTTTAAAACTTTTTTTTTCTCTTAAATCTCAATAATTATAACAATATTCTCAATGTTTGTATATTATACATTCATTTCATTTCATGTTACACATGTTTCGAAATAATAATAAGAAGAACTTAGGGCGAAAAAACAAAAATATATTTTATAATTATTTAACAAAAATTAAATTAATATTACCAAAATTTTTTTTGTCATATCTGCACTTTTTTACTCTCTTTGTATTTTCCAATGTACTTTTAAAGTTTTGCATACAATTGCTTTCTAAGAGTAAAATATGCAATGCATGTTATAATAAAGTTCCTGTATTAAACAAATTTTTTTTGCTAAACAAGCATTCTACATAGAAACAAAATAAAACAAATCATTGATTAAAGGAATACAAAAATATAGCTTTACTTAAGATTATCTTATTTTGATTTTAGAACACAAAGATATGCTGACTTACAGCTGTTAATTTTATTGTACTTTTTCTTTGAAATATATGGTATTAGTATAAGAGGATTCTTATCTTTTTGGAATTGTTTCATGCAATGCAATGAAGAAAAAAATAGAGCTTTCCCCCTCTAGAAAATATTGATGTAACTTTGCGCACAAGTAACATACGACTTATCCTTCCAAAATCCAGTCCAATAAAAGTTCTACTTCCAAAGCTCAAGAATTAGCACTTTTACATTCCCAGATATCATTTAAAGCATTTTTAATTAACTTTAACCTGCAATTATTGTCTCATGAATATTCAATATTTATTTTTTTTAATTAAAAAAAATAATTGTGTACTAATGGTAAATACTTATTGCTATTTTTAAACAAAGATGATTTATCAATAAAAATCAATTTAATATGGTATATTGATCTTTAAACTTCATATTTTTCACTCTACGTACAAAAGAGAATAAGGTAGTTTTCAAATTTTGATAGTATTTACAGTGGCGGCTCGTGCCTTTGAAAAGTGAGGGGTCCGGATCGTGGGTGCTCTCGCATCCCCCCTCACCCCCAGTTTTTGAAAAAAAAAAATTTATTTAATTTTTTTAATATTAAAATTTTCTTAAATTATTTTGTTGCGTTAAATTAATAAAATTAAAAGTAAATCATGGAATATATTAACCTCATGTTTACGTTCATGATTGCCGGCAGGATGGTGCACTTTCTCCCCATGACTCAAAAATAAAATTTAGTTAATCAGACAGGGAAAAGCTACAAAATATATCAAGAAAATTATTTATCTCACGTTTATGTCCAGTGCGCTTTCCGGCGCCTGCAGTACGTCTTCCTTGCAGCACCGGTGAGGGACTGCAAGGGAGGGGGCCCTTTCACCACCCCTGGCTTTTCAAAATAAATAAATAAATTTTAAAAAGCAATATTAATCTAATATTTTTAATAGTAATGTTATTTTTAATCTTTTAATAACTAATTATTTTGAATGAGTAAATTTGTTTTTATTTTAAACAAAACCAAATTACAAAAGTGCAAAAATATTGTGATCAGAGGATCACAATATAAGGATAGGAGGAGAGGATGTAAAAATTATGAATTAATTTATTTTAACAAAGATGAAAATGCATCTTAGTATTCATTTTAAAATAAATAAAATAAAATAAATAAGCTAAATTAACAAAAAAAAAAAAAAAACTAAAAATAAATAAATAAAAAAACAGTAAAAAAAAAAATCTTAGTGATTTACATGCGGGTTTAATCTTCTGCATATGAATCTGCCGGCCAACATGGGCGAGATTCAGAATTTTTATGCAAACAAAGAAAGGAAAAAAAAAAAACAACCTCTTTTTATCTTCTTCAAACTATTGATAACTTGTCACATTTTCTTTAAAACTACATGAGAAGTAATTTAAAACAAGTAATAATTTCTGTGTAATAATAGGAAGACATTCTTTGAATTAAAAAAAGTAGCTTGTAATGATATATGCACACACCTACATACAACGCAAAACACTGCCGCAACTAGAAAATAATTTTTAAGGAGGGGGGGGGGGCAATAGGGAAAAAATCTCATCAATTTGATTGATTCGATTTCCTCAACAAATCTCTCAATTTTGAAATTTGCAGTTTTAAAAACGCAATTTTAGACGGTCTTTGGTGATACGGGGGAAAAGAACGGTACAGGGGACTCCGCAGAAATTTGGAAATTGAAGCCTTAAAACACGGTTACAGGTCATATTTATTGACGTTAGGGTAAGGGATGGAGCTTTGGGACTCATCTAGATCGGTTCTTTTTTCTTTTTTCGAAAAAAAAAAAAGAAATTAGAAATCAATTCCTTCTCCCCCCTCCAATTTTTTGAAATTGCAGTTCCAAAAACGCAATTGTAGACAAATTTTGAAGATTTTTACGGGAAGGAGTTCTGGAGTTCTCCCCTGGATTTTTTTTTTTTTTTCAAATTGAAGCCCTAAAAGCTTAAGCATAATATTCTATGATATTATGAGGAGGGGTTCAGAGACTATTCCACTTAAATTTTTCATAAGTGCTGCTTAAAAAACTTATTTTTTGATGATATTAAAGGCAGGCGGTTCGGGGGCCCTTGCCCGAACATTTTCTGATAATGAAGTCTTAAAAACGCGATTGTAGGACCATATTTGGTAACATAAGGGACTGCAATCTTTCCAAATTGAAGCTTCAAAAACGCAATTTTAAACGATTTTCGGACACAATTTTAAGCGATGTTGTAAGATATTCGGAAACTTTCCCTGGAAATTTTGCGAAATTGAAGATCTTCAAATGAAAGTTGAGATGTTCCATAATATTTTTCGACTGGGGGTGGGGGGGGGGGGGCAACTAGCTGACCAATTAGCTGCAACTATTGAACATTTTTAATTCAATGATTTCTTTTTAAAAGAAATTTAGATTTACCCTAACATCATTATTTTTTTCGAATTAAAATCTCTTCTGCCGTATAGTGTTTCTCAGATACGTTTTGATTTAACATACACAATTTTAGCAACTAAATTAAAAACGTGAAGAAGTAATAACTTTCAAGGTATATTAAAACTAAAAAAAAAAAAAATCTAAACAATGTATGATTTCTTCTCTAAATTGTCATTATAGTGCTCTAATTACTTGAAGACAAAGAGTCAAGAAAGGAACAAACGGTCAAATCTTGTGCAAATTAAGGCTTTTTTTTAAAAAATGTATGTTGTTTATTTTACATAGCCTGAATAGCGTAAGAACATTCAAGTATGTAAAATAAACAACATACAGGCAGGATAACTGTCTCTGCGAAACCTGCTGCAAATATCTTAGAAAGATCAATGGTGTAAGGCAAATATTGAGGTTCAATGCGTTGGTGTTGAGGGGAGAAAACAAAACCACAGATAATCCGCACCTCATTTTTTTTTTTTTTTTTTTTTCAACTTTTTTTGCCGATAACCCAGGACATTATGGTATAATCCATTTTACTTCCTTTTACAAAAAGGAAGTATTGAATTCTCGAAAAATTTTTCACTCAAAATCGGCCTTAATTTCCATTTTTCTCACCCCCGAATGAATGTTGAGTTTTTTTTTCTAAACCGATCACACGCGAATATATGCCTAGGAACGTACAGACACCCGAAATATCCATTTTGACGACCCCCGAGTTAATTACAACGAATTTTCTCGTGACGTTCGTATGTATGTGCGTATGTGTGTATTAGGTGCGACATCGATGGCGAAACATCGATGTTTCAAAACATCGATGTTAGAAATTAAAACATCGATAGTATTGATACATCGACCAAAAAACATCGATCTTTTTATCAATGTATAACATACATTTTTGAATATACTACACTAATTTGAGCAGTACAAAAGAATACGTACTTGACGAATATATTGAAAATACTGAACCTCAAATCATGAGTATAATTTAATAAGAATAATTTCGCAACATCTTGATATTATAGTAGGACAAAAATTTATAATAAGACAAGCGCCGGTTAATACAACTTAATTATAGTAAAAAGGAAATATTTTCAAACTGAATTAAACTTAAAAGTAAATTTACATCAAAAAAGAATCTAAGAAAAAATGTATCATAGCACTTACAGTCAGTTAAATGATGAGAAAAAGTCGTGCCAATTGTTTTAAAAATACAAAATTAACTCTATCAATTATTTTTAAGAGTAAGAAATATGTGTTGTACTGTTATTCAAGATTAAACACAAATTGCAAGCAATAGAGGGACGACTTGTAGGGGGAAAATGGTAAGTAATCCCGAATATTGGTGTTGACAGTTTGGAGAGAAAGAAGTTTCTTTACTTTGTCCCCCAGAAGGGCATTTCTCTTTTCGCAGACTATCCCACCAGTCAGAGAAACATCTCTCTCCGATGGAAAAGAAGTTGCCATCACTATCAAATACATACAGAATTTTCCTTTAGTTTAAGAACTGGAGCCTGGAAATAGACAGCAAGTTCTGGCACCAGACCACCAGTGTCAGGTTCTTCCAATAGCTTTGATCTCTTCTTCACTTTCTAGTTAATCTTCTACTATCTTGTAGTGATATTCCCAAAAATCATTCTCTACACAGAAAGATTGTGCTTATAAAACCGGTGCAAAAAAATGATTTTTTTTGGCAACTCCATAAGTAAACTTAATTACCTAGCGAGAAAATTGGAGCAAATTTTATGATTATTTTCAATTAAAATGCAAAAACATCGAAACCAAAACATCGATGGTCCAAAAACATCGAAACCAAAACATCGATGGTCCAAAAACATCGAAAGTAAAACATCGATGTTTTAACAAAAACATAGATGTTTACAAAGCATCGACGTCGCACCCCTAGTGTGTATGTATTTCGCATAACTCAAAAACGGTATGTGCTAGAAAGTTGAAATTTGGGACGTAGACCCCTAGTGGGGTCTAGTTGTGCACCTTCCCTTTGGGTTGCATTTGGATGTTCCTAAGGGGGTCTTCTGCCCCTTTTTTGGGGGAAATCATTGTTAATTTCGATGTAAACTCAAGTTGTGTTATAATTTGTCGGACACTTGGCAATATATCGCCAGTCCTTTAGTTGCCAACTTGGCGATTTTTTTTTTTAAAATTTGGTTTCAATTTGTCCATTGTTGGTGATATTTAGAGAGTAAACAATTGAATCACATTAAAATTGCCAATAATGGGAAAATGACATTAAATTGGAGTAAAGGGAAGTCATGCGATGCACATATCAGCTCGTTTTTTTTTTTAATTTTAAGCAGGTACACAAGAAAACAAAAAAAAGGGAAAATAAATCAAAAGTTACAAATTATTTTCTCAAAAACGTGAGGAGGGCCTGGGCTCCCTCCCACGAGCCGCCACTGAGTATTCATCATTAAAATTATAACAAATGTTGTTTGAGTTATGTGGACCAACGTGCCCTACCAGGCGGACCAATGTACCCCACCAGTGGGGCACCTTGGTCCAATTAACGAGGTTCCGTTAAAAAACTAGTATAAAAGAGTTTATCAATTCAACACTTCAAAAAAAATCTGTGGAGTTGAGAAGTGTTTAGTGAAACTTATTGTAGAAAATCGAAGTGCTCATCAATTTTTTTTAGAGTCTCTGTAATGTTTTTTCCTTCATCCATTCCAGCAATCAAAACCGTCAGTAACTTTCGTCGATAGACACGTTTTATAGATTCTATAACACCTTAGTCCATAGACTGACAGAGGGATGTCACATTTGGGGGCAAAAAAAGACACTTTATTTCGCCATCTTTTAGTTCGTCTGGGTCGGGATGAGAGGGTGCGTTGTCAAACAGCAGGACTGCCTTTCTCGGTAGATTATTTTTTGATAAATGTTTTTCAACCTTTGGTACAAATTGAATGTGAAACCACTCTTTGAATATAACACAGTCCATTCATGCACTCTTTTGGTGACGGTACCAAACTGGCAGGAAAGAAAGATCTCTAAAGTTTTTGAAAGCCCCGAGTTTTTTTGACTTTCCGATAAATCCTAGAGGGAGTTTGTGAGATCCTGTAGCGTTGCTGCAGACTAAAATTGTCACTCTTTCTTTTTTTCTTCTTGAATCCTGGTGCACTGTCTTCTTGTTTTGAGGCCAGAGTGTAGGTCGTAGCATTTTATAATTAAGACCTGTTTCGTCACAATTGTAAAGCTGGTCTCCGGTAATTCCTTCTTCTAGTAAGCTGTGCAATGTCTTTTTGAAGACTTCGACAACTTCTGGTTCAGCAGACAGTTTCTCACCACATATCTGTAGCTTCCTCACACTGTACCGATTTTTCCAACTCTCCAACCATCCTTCACTTGCCTTGAAATCATTATCACCTTCAATTTCTTTGTTGAAGTGTAAGGCTTTTTCTTTTAACATAGGTCCTGAGATTGGTAATCCCTGCTCCCTCCTTTGAGTGAACCAAACATACAAACTCATTGATATGGTTGTTTGGGGCTTTTTTCATCGTTTTCAGTTTCTTTATCCTAGTTGTTGAAGCCTGCGATGAGCACCATGTTTCAATTTTGTTTCTGGATTTTTTCCAGTCACTCACAGTGTCCCTACTCCCATCTCAACAGCAATCTTAGCCGTTTCCCCCGCATCTAACCTCTTCAAAGCACGAAACTTTTCTTCCATTGTAACGACATTTTTCTTCCGTTTCTCGGCCATATCACTACGAAAACGAAGGACAAACATGAATCACCGGGGTAGATGAATTTTTTCATGTGGGAAACAGGCGATTCGGTATGTCTATGGATTGATTTTCTGGATATGTTTTTATCTTTATTTTATTGTTACGTTGACAACTGGAATGAATTTTTATCAGGTTGAACAATGGATTTGGCTTTGTTTACGTGGATTTCAAGGTAAGACAATTTTGTTATAGGCAGGTACTGTCCCGTGGATGGCTAATTATCGGAACTTGTTTTCCTAATTAGTCGAGGCGAAACCCCCTGCTTTTAGTTTTAGGTTTGAGCTCTAGTTTCTTGTTTAGCAAGTGGTGCTTTTGCCCATTGCTACTCTATATTGCATGTACTGGAGCTTAAACATTCTCTTTTAGTTCATAGTTAAAATTTTGGTCATTTGACCATTTTTAATGAATCCTCCACGGCTGATGAACTCTGGATTCATACTTTATCTTTTCCTACTTAAAAGCTGTTTGCATTTTTCCTTTTTATCATCAATTATTTACTAGTGATATCCGCACAGCTTTGCTCGTAATAGAAAAATCAAAAGGTCTTTTGGTTCGCCTGTATATTTACAAATAATGTATGGTGAATTTTCTCGCCAGTTGCCTTGTACCCATCTTATGGTTCCATGTTATGATAATTTCGTATCTCGCCAATTGGTTTGTGCCCATGTTACGGTTCTACGTTATGAAAATTTCGTAATTTACTCGTCTATCTTATGATATTTTTTTCTTAAAATTGGAATAGAAAAAGAACCACATCGAATTTTCGAAAAATCGCTTCGAGGTGCACACCCCATGCTACATACTAACTTTGTGCCAAATTTCATGAAAATCGGCCGAACGGTTTAGGCGCTATGCGCGTCACAGACATCCTACAGACATCCAGACATCCTCTGGACAGAGGGACTTTATTATTAGTAAAGATAATTTGCTTAACATTTGAAATTCTGTTTGCTTAATTTTATATTTACTTGGCTTTTTAGTTTTGCTGCGTTGCGAATCTATGGGCTCTTGGTGTGATCTTTTCAATATTTTTCACTTTTATTATATATATATATATATATATATTAAAGGGATACAAAAATATACTTTTACTAAAGATAATTTAATTTTGATTTTAGAACACAGATAAGCTAACTTAAAGAGCTGTTAATTTTATTGTACTTTTTCTGTGAAATTTATAGTATTAATGTAACCGGATTCTTCTCTTTTTGGAGTTGTTTCATGCAATGCACTGACAAAAAAAAAGAGCTTTTCCCCCCTAGCAAATATTGATGTAACTTTGCATTAAAGTAACATACGATTCGTCCTTCGAAAACCCAGTCCAATAAAAGCATTACTACTTCCAAAGCTCAAGAAGTAGCACTTTTATAATGCCAGATCTCATTTAACGCATCTTTAGTTAACTTTAATCTGCATTGATTGCCTCATGAAAATTCAATAATTGATTTTAAATAATAAATGTGTATTAATGGTGAATGCTTATTACTGTTTTTAAATAAAGATGATTTATCAATTAAAATCAATTTAATATGTAATATTGATCTTTAAACTTTATATTTTTCCCTCTACACACAAAAGAGAATAAGGTAGTTACAAAGTTTGCTAGTATTTATCACTAAAATTATAAAAAAAATGTTGTTTGAGTTATGCGGTCCAACGTGCCTCACCAGGCGGACCAATGTACCCCACCGTGGGGCACGTTGGTCCACTTTACAAGGCTCCATTAAAAAATCAATATAAAAAAGGTTTATCAATTCAACACTTCCAAAATAATCTGTGATGTTTAGATGTGTTTAATAAAACTTATTGTAGAAAATCAAACTGTCCATTAAAATTTTTGACAAGATAAAAAAATGTAAAAAGCGGACCAACATGCTCCACCTCCCCTTACCTTGCATGAGAATAAACAATGCAAAAAGATTAAAAATTACTATTCTTTCTCTCCAGATTTTGTACTGATAGACTGCATTGTAATATTTTAATGTTGAATGCTCTCTAAAACTTTTTAAATTAAAAAAGAAAAAAATGCAAGAGTTTAGGTACTACTGAATTAAATTAGTACTTGCACTAGCCACCAATCCAGACTTCAGCTCTTCTATCTTAGCAACTGGTATAGCGCACTAGGCAAAGTACCAAACATAATCCATTAACGCAGTAGAATACATTATACATGCACTCTCTAGTCTCTCTCTTTAATGAATATCCCCCCATAATCTGAACACTTTTGTCGGGTCCCATGAGTGTTCAGAATAGAGAGTCCACTGTACCAATTATATGTGGTAAGCTGAACTCGTTAAATTGTTTTTGTTATGATTGATGCCTGACTGAAAATATTATATAATTAGAAAAGGAAAAAAAATACTAGAAATTTTATCAATAAATAATATGATGATCAAAATATATTACTAAATAGAAGGGGCGGCGTTTAATTTGAGGGCATTTCATAACCTACTGAAAATACCATGCCTTGCCTGCAATTTTCGAGTTGAACCGAACTATTACTTTAGTCACTCATCTGGTTAGTACTTATTCTATATTAGCTACCAGTTTGTTTGACACTCTTGGCTTCCTTAAGAGGCTTTCCATCTCCATCTCAGTAACTTCCTATTCCGAGCTGATGAGTACTAATAAGCACAAAACTGCAGTTCTCGGATGGAATGACTGAGCTAGCGGTGTATTTCATGCATAGAGAAAGGTTTTTTTATGGTTTTAATTATTGAAGACCATCTTGTATCACTCTGAGATTGCATAGTTATAAGAGCTCCAGAAAAGGTACTTGTTGATATGCTTTTTTTTTTCTTTTCAATAATAGTATGCATTTTTAAGAAGTTTCTATGAAACATAGTATGGCATTCAATACCTGAAACCTGTTTCTAGTAGAAATTGATGAACACCCATTAAATAAACATACACTTAAAACATGAGCACAAAAGTGAATGTAAAATATCAAGGCATTTTCTTGTGAAATACAATGCAGCTACACCACTTACACAGGCCTTTCATTATTGGAGATATCATCCTTATACTTGGCACAGATGCAGGGGCAGACTGGATCCCTCGAGAGGGCAACAACCTTGGAGAAAAAAAAGGAAGTAAAAGAAGGGGAAAAAAAAGTTACAAAAAAAAAGGAAGTGAAAGAAGGGGGAAAAAATGCAGAAAGAAGAAAAAAAGGGAGGGGGGGGGGAGGAGAAAGAAAGAAAAAGGAAAATTAAAAGTTAGGGGAAATTCAACAACTAAAAACAACGGCAGGCTAGTCCGCCCCTCACACATGTATGAAATATTTAGCCTATATGAGGAAATTGTCTTTTGTTAAAATTAACCATGGTTCCCCATCAGTTTTTTCCATTCTTAAAAGGTTGGAAAATTCTTCATGAATTTCTACGTCATCATCCAAATAACGGAAAACACTTGCTCTTGTCTGGGAATGTGTTGAGTGTCATCAAATAGTTCCTGAGAACCAGCAAGATTTTAAAAATGAACATTGGTTTTTTATTTGCATAAATTAAATTCACCCATTTTCCATCGTTCTGCTCAAAAAATTTGGGGTTCAACCGCCCCCTCTTGACCCCCCCTATTTGCTGCCCCTGCTAATTAGAAAGAATGGAAGAAAAATCAACGAGTGAACACTTTAATGCCTAACTTCTATACATATATCTTGTTTTCCAATAATATTACAATTTCAAGGTTATTTAACAACAGCTCACTTTTTATTTGCAGCTTCATTGGGCAATGGTATTTCTTGTACAGCAGCAGATTCAGCAGAGTATGCAGGAAATTGTTCCCAAGGTCCAACAAGGTCAAACTTTCGAAATTCTTGGGCAAGTTCAAGGGGTTCTACAACCACTCGTTTAACTTCATCATCATAGCGCACTTCTACATACCCACTTAGAGGAAAATCTTTTCTGAAAGGATGCCCTTCAAATCCATAATCAGTCAAAATGCGTCTAAGATCAGGATGATTGTTAAAATAGACACCAAACATGTCCCATATTTCCCTCTCATACCAGTCAGCCGCTTTATAAACTTCGGTTGCAGAATCAATGGGTGTCAACTCATCTGTGTAGGTTTTCACTCTAATTCTGGCATTGTACCGGAGACTTAAAAGATTATAAACAATTTCAAAGCGATACTCTCTGGTAGGTACATCTACTCCAGCTATATCAACCAGTGATTCGAATTGGGCTAAATGATGATCTTTCAGGAAAGTCAAGACGGGTAAAACACCATCAGGAGATATCATTACTTCCAATTCGTCGCCATGGCACAACTGTACTTTTTGGACGTACTTCGGCAGACATTCAGCAACAAATAAACCATATTCACTAAGTTGATTGCCCTTTAATTCATTAGGCTTTCGAATTGTGGGCTTGTATTCTGCTTTGTTTATTTCACTCGAGAGAAAATACTTCGAAGGGCTAAAACTTTTTTTCTGATTAATTAAGAAAGTTCTAAGAACACACACTGGGCGAATATTTCGCACAATGGACGAAAACATATTCGTAATTTGTGGTTCAAATATAATAATAGAAATCTTTGCAAATTGCAATCGTAATTGAGTAAATTTTTGTATAACAACCAACTACGCAAGAAGAAGAAGTTGAAGTTAAACTTGAAATTATCAGAAGACCTTCACAGGTTGCGTTCGACGAGCTTGACCGAGAGCGACCGGTTAGTTAATCACGTGACAGCTAATGATCACGTGCTGCAATCAACCAATCAACTGCTTAGAATGGTAACCGCCGTGGTAACCGGTTGATCATAGAACGATTCGGTTAGTAACCAGTTACTTACCGGTCGACCGGTGAGTTTCGTCGAACGCAACCACAGTATTTTTAAATTATTTTTTTTTACGAAAGTTAAAAGTAAGGGATTATGCAGGTCTTATAGAATGTTTTAATCTTTTTTCATATCAAATCAAAATTTGAAAGTAACAGTTGAATTTCAAGCACTTTTTGCTTTGAGATCGTTTGAAAAAGAATTAAGTTATGAAATTTGGCAGTATCTATGGATGTTGTTTACTGAATTGTCTTCTTGTCATGTGCATCATGTGGAAACTGGTCGTGAGGGGATTTTGTATCATGTTACAGTAAACATATTTATGTGAAAAATGACTGAATTTCTATACAGAGAATTTTGTAACCATGTGTATTTAGGACAATGGGAGCTTGCCAGAGCCTGTGCTTTCACTATATTCTCAAGTAACGATGAAAATGCCGAAAAGCAACTGCTTTCTACTCTTAAAAATCTTGCTAAGAATCCATACTTAGCTAGGTATGAATAATTTTTTTAAACTTATTTTATGAAAATTTTTGTCTTCTTGTGAAAGTTTTGAATTAAATAATATGGTTGTTACATGTAAAATGACAAGTATTTGAGTGAGTGTCCCAATTTAAAATTTCGTAGATTGAATTTCTATCTCTCGGACTGTTCGCGCAATCTGGTGCGTGTTATTTAATAATACGATGTTCATTTAAAGATCGGTGGAGCAGGTAAAGGTGTCGTCTGCAGGCTGCCTCAAGGAGTTATAACCTCTTGGTTTGACAGTGATGTGATAATTCTATTGCTTGTAACGTATAAAGGAATTTGTATGTGTAAGTTGGTTTGCCATACAAAAAAAAAAAAAATAAATAAATAAATAAATAAAATAAATAAATAAAGAGTTGACGAATTCGTGTCAAGTTTGGCATGAAATGCCAGGGGTCTGTCCAGGATTTTTCACAGGGTCCGTTTTTTGTGAAAAATCAAATAATTTTGTGAAAAATGAATTAATTTTGTGAAAAACCAAATAACTTCGCCAAAAAAAAAAAAAAAGTTAAAACGAAATTTTAGAATTTAGAGGGCATTGTCCTCTCAAGTATCAATATTTATCTACCCTTCTACATTATGTTAAATTATACTAGAAATATTTCTGTACAGCATTTAAAATAATTGTAACAAAAAAATAAATAAATAACATAAAATTCAGAATAGGGGGTTCAGCATTTAACTTTTTGACCCACGACACTCTTAAAAAGCAAAGAATTTCGTTTAAAACATAATAAATTCCGTGATTTTAACAAGAATAAAAGGATATTTTAATTGTTTACCTATTAACAAAGCGTAATAATCATCAAAAAATCGAAAAATGGGATTCTCATAGCGGATGCAAAGAGATCGCAATTCTCAAAGTGAAGACATCAAAAGTATAAAAACGGCTTGTAAAAAAAATATTTTTGATAAAATTATTTTAAAATTGCATTTTAGAGTCCTATGACTATGATAAACATTTCATTAATATCTGTGGACACAGTCGACGCGAAAAAATAAATAAATAAATAAAATAAAATAAACCATCTATTCAGCATTTTAATTTTTGACTCATAACAAAAAATGGAATTTTGCTTTAAAAACTTGAAATGAGAATTCTAACAGAAATAAAGAGACTTTTCATTTATTTGCATCCTAATAAAGCGAAGTTAGCTTGAAAAAAGAACAAAATATGATTCTCATATCGGATGTTAAAAGATTGCATTTTTCAAAATGTAGACATCTAAACAAAAAAAAAACGGTAATTAAAAGAGTTTATTTAAAGTTAATCATCCTTGTTAGCATCGAAAAATCAAAACCCATATAATTTTCTCCCAAAATAACAATTAAACATCACACACCCGCACCCGTAAAAACGCAAATATTGACAAGCTGGTAAAATGATGAGAATATTTTCGAGTCAAGTCATTATGAAGGTTCAATGCCAGACGCTAAGTGATGATAATTTTGAAGTTGGTAACCCTATCTGAAGCGATCGATCGTATTTTCCCCCCACCCTTACTATCCCTTTGCAGTTCTAAGTTCCATTTCGCAGATATATATTATTATTGTTTATTAAATCATGAGTGGAGAGAAAAGTGCTTACCAATGCCTTTTCAGAAAAGTTTACAACAACACTGCTGCTAATTAGCTGTGATAAAACAAACAACCATTATATTTATTTGGCAGTAGCAATTATTTATTGCTTGCAAGGAGCATCACAAGAGTGCCGGGCAGTCTCATGTAAAAATTGAACTTAGTTTTGTTTTCATTCAATTTTAAGAAAAACCTCCTATTTGATAATATTTCACCTGAAAAATATATCTTTGTTGAGATTTGAAGCGTACTAAAGCCCTTTAAAAGCTGCATTTAGATTGGTTCTAGGTTATTTTTATTGAGAGTGACGTATAAGCTTTATATATTCAAAATTATTGCTTTTATCTAGAACATTCGTAATTTTTTGCTTGGGGTCATAGGGATTGTTATAATGCAGGATAAGTTTTTTTACGTCAAAAAGTGGTTTTCTTTTGAGAAACCTATTGAAAAATTCCTGCTGTCAAAATCTGCTTTGTAAAATGAAGCTTGCAAAAGAAACATGTATGGACAATTGTAACTAGTAACTGCAATAACTGTCTTATAGTAGGTATGCTGAATTTTAACTTAACCTCTAAGTAGTCGTGTAATGGTATATATAACCCTGCCTATTGTCATATATTTCGCTCTATCCCACCACCCCTTATACTGATAATGGGGCCCATCTGTATAGGTGGCCTGGAGTAACTCCTAAACCCTCACATAGAATTCTGAATTTCTTTCTGTATTTTAAGGTTGCATAGCTTTCAGAAACGTTTGCGGTCATTTAGACCAATAGCGCTTCAACCTTGTCAGGTCTGGAACAGTTACTTTTTTTCAGCGTAAGCTTTAAATATTGTTGTTCATCTTCATTGTATATAATGTTCTTCATTTTGCATAGTAAATGGTATCTATTCTATTAGTTGAAGTAAACACGAGAAGAAATCATTAAAAATTCCTTTTCTTTTCATGGATCGCTAGAGCGGGGAAAAAACCAAAACGTCAGCACTAAAGTTTCAATAAAAAGAGATGCCACTACGCCCGTGTTAAAAATGGGTAATTAAATGGTCTTAAATACGGTTCTTATATATGCTCCTGTGCAGTGCATAAAGTAAATAACTTCTTCTTATCTAGTAACATTCACTTGTTGAAAGGGGTAGGGGGGGATTCACTGTTGTCAAAGGCCCCATTCTTAGAGTCAGTGACATCTGTGCAGAAAGTTTTGTGATGTCTGAACTAAAATATGTGTTTAAACATAATGTTGTAAGTTTGCTTTACTGTTAAGAAAGAATGTTCTTTTAAAAAAAGAATGGTAGTTATGCATTGTTGTATGCCAGACTTTTTCACATTATTAATTAATTTTAGGCCTGCTTGGAGTTCTTTACCTTGCCCCAGCTATGCAAACTTCTTAACGTGCCAATTACTGTTGGACATAACTGAGGAAGTGAGTACTTATACCATTCATTTTTTCATGTATTATTGTTTGCCAGGGTTGCAAAGTATAGGACACTACGGTACAGGCCATGGTTTTTACTGTCCTATTGAAATCCTTGAATCAGAAATTTTTCCAAAACTATACAATTGAACTCATTTAATTCAAATTAATTATGGGCCTGGATTTTTGAGGAAATCAGAAATACTTGGTTGGTTCAATGTTAAGTCTATGGGAGCATACCTCGCTTTTATCAAGCAAATCCTGCTCAAAGGGAGCAATATTTTTGTGATTCGTAAAATTTCTTTTGACTTCCAATTCAACTTATCCTTTTTTTTGGTAAATTTTCTTTTCTATTCCAAAGTCAATCAAAGTTAGTTTTAAATCATAAATCCTTAGAACAAACAATGACAGCACTTTTTTTTATTATTCGTTGAGTAAAGAAACATTTACAAAAATTATATGCAATGTATGTATTTGTCAAAAACATGGGAAATAAGTCATTCAGACAGTTCAAAGCAAAGTAACCAACTTATTTGGTGTTGTGATGAGATTAAAAAGAAGATAAAAAAATGCAACTATGATGAATTTTTATTATTTTTTTCACGAACTCGCTTTTTATGAGCACTCAGTTAACAATTGAATATTGCGGTCCCTTTGCTTTCCTTATAGGCCAGTTTGACTGTATTTTTAATGAAATTGTCCTTTGTGAAAAAGTATCAAAAAGAATATATCTGTTAAAGTAATGTTATATTAAAAAATTTGTTGAATGCGAACATTCTTCAAGTATATATATATTTAAAAATATACAAAACTTATTTATAATGCTAATTTTAATCTAGTGACATGGAAGTTGCAATTCTTCATTAAAAATGTCATTTAGTATGCATGAGTTAAAATTTCTTTTTAAATTATACTAGTCAAATTTTTCTGCATGCAGGCCCATTATTTCTAGTTTTCCCAAATGTCCTCAATACAAATTTTATTGGAAAGCAACAAAAACCATGGCCACTTTTTTGTGAAATCATTAATTTTTCAAAGCCAGGGGTCCAGGGGTGTGTCCCTCATCTCTCTAAATGACGGGCCTTCCTAGTACAAATGAGGGTGTTCAACATACGGTGCACTTATTTACTTAATTCAATCAGTGTTCGCGCTCAACTATCCGTAACATGGGTCCCAGGGACCCATTAATGAAATAGATTTGGGTCCTTTGGTGGAAAAAATGAGTCCCTTAAATTTTAAACAGAAAATCTTAGTGCGTAAATGAATAATATAAAAATATTTATACTTGGGGGGGGGGGGAGGCATGAAATAAAATAAATTGGTTATTTTTGGCCTATTTTTTTTGTGATTTTATCATTGTAAAATTATTTTCAAATAATACACTTGCAAGACTCAGTTATGTGAGAAACTATTTGGTCAGTTACAATGAGATTAACTCAAAATTTACTTTAAAAATGGGTTTTTACCATAAAATATAAAACAAGTGCCTCTGATTGATCAAGCAAAAAGCACTCCTTTAACTTTTATTTTCCTGGAAATTTTTCTTAGTGAAAAAAGCAAACAGACCCCCCCCCCCCCCTCCCAATTATCATTGGCAATTACATAATAATAATAATAAATCGCAAGCGAATGAACCCAACGCAAAAATCGTGATCGCAAAAACGAAACATTTTCTCATATGAGTGTGAAAATTGCTCATTTGCAATCTTAAATCAGTATATTTGACTTTATTTTGACTTGTTCAAAATATCTGTTTTGATTTTTGTTTTATTTTTAAAATCGCGCCATTTTGAAAATGGCGCGATCGATTAATACTCGACTTTTGCAAGTCCAAATAAAAATAACCCATCAGAAAGAGATGAATTATTAGAAAAAGAACAAGGTTAAAGTGCTTTTGTATAAAATTCAAGTATTCATAAGCAATTTAACAAGAAAAATGTAAAGTTCCGAACTCTTTGTGTTTAGCGCGATCTGGAAAATATTCGCCATTTTTTTCTCCCCTCTTTTTATTGGGGATGCAAAATGATGATTTTCAAAAGTAATTCTGGTTACATGAATACCAAATTGCAATATTTTTACTGTACAATTGTCTTGTATTAATCCTGAAGATTGCATTGAAAACCTCTCTCATTTTTAGTCTTCATTTCTGTTTTTAGGAATTTCCTCAAGACAAAAGTTGAGGGAAAGCTTATTCTTAGAATACAGTACAATGGGCTATTTGTGAACTTGCTCCCTGAGCTCTGCCCAGGAGGTCACTGTAAGCTCCAGTCTTATCACTAAAATTCCATTGACTGGTCCACAATTGGGGTGTGTTTGAATAGCTGATAAACAGATAGGGTCATTTTAGTCCCTTTCTGTTGATTCTCCTGGCCATTTTGAAGCTTAAAAGCATTTACTAAATAGATCTTTAACATTTTCTCCCATTTTTTTTTCTGGTTCTTATCTTTTGGGTTTTCTGGGTCCCTGGGACCCGATTTTTCGCGGAAGTTGCGTCCCTTTCCAGCGAATTTGCGTAAAAAACCCGCTATAGCGCGTAAACGCGAACCCTGTTCAATAAATGAGTTTTTCAATTGAAATATATATTTGACTCTTTTACAGCTTTGGTGTAGTTTTTCTTCTCCTGACTATAGTGATGAGATGACTATATTTGCTATTTGAAAATCATATTAAGTAGTTTAGACTAATGATTTTTAAGATGAAACTCACTAGGGCAGTTCTCAAAAGGTGGGAGCAAACTCAGACCTCAACTTTGAAGCTTCAACACCAAATAACTTTCATTTTAATTAATTCAAAAATTTTTGAGTTAAATTATAATACTGTATAGAGACAAGAATTGACATAAATTATGGAAAAATTGCTCTTCAAATGCCCTTAAAAAAATATTTTCTTTGCCAAAAGGCACAATTTTGGACATACCAAAACGTTAACTGAGCAAATGTACCATTAAAAAAATTTTTTTTTTAGTTATTTCCATACATTTCAAAAAAAAAAACAAAGGTATGAATCTTACACTGAATAATTTTTTGTTAACATTTTACACAAATAACAAAAGTAAAAACAGATTATTTACTTTGTAAACGATTTTAGAAAAAAGTAAGTTTGAAATTTGATGTATGTCCAAAAGTTACGATCTTTACAATGCTATTATTTGAGAACTAAGTATATGATGTTTTCGTTTTAAAGGCATTTATCGATCCTGAGAATCAATTTTTAGTTGTTTAAAAGTGTTTTCATAAGCTTTTATGCAGTATCTTAGAAGAAAAATAATTTTTCTTAAACATACATGTGAGATGTCCAAATGGCGTTACGATCTTGACGCCGATAATTCTGTCCGTTTATTCATAATTTTTGATCATCCACTGTCTTCTAACCTCAATAAAAAAGGTTATTATAATGTTATCTTCTTTAATCCATTGGTATTTTGCATGATTAATACGTTACACATTGAACAATACATAAATTACAGTATAAACATGGCTGGTTATGATCGAACGAAAGCCATTTTGCGCTAAACTCTGTTGGCGACAACACAGTGTACGATAAGCTAAAGGTTACCAGAGGGGAAAAACAGTTTGACAAATGTAGTTTTTGTTGACCTAACAAATTTTGTCTAACTCCCGCAAGGAAGGTAAACACTATGTTTAGCAGATGCCTTCTGTTTCACATTCCTGTAGCTATCAAGTGAATGAAATGTCAGAATTCAAGTTGTATGGCTAAATCATTTTATTTATAATTATCCTATAATTAACAATTGTAAAAACAAAACTATAACATTGATTAAAATGTATAAACAAATATGAGGAATTTCAACTCTCAAAAACATCCTTCATGTTCCAAAAGAACATCCTCCAAAAAAAACACATTTGACACCCTAACTTGACTTATCCTAAAAATGTTTCAAAAATTTTAAGTCCCTAACTCTCATGGTGAAACTCTAAAAGCCATTCCCTAAGTGCAGGACGTCGCCACAACAGCGAACGATCCTCTCAAAAATACGACTATCGTCAGTCGAAAATGAGAAACGCGAGCAGAAGAAGTGATTTCCTTCTCATTTCCCCCTGCTTATATAATACGGCGCACTCTATGCACGTCATGCCGGATATGCCTACGTAAGAGCTCAGTCTGGATGCTTCCAGAACATTCGATTTGCCGCGGAGCTATCGGGAGATTACATCATCTCCGCTCACGCTCTGACCTCACATCCTTCTTCCTGACGAAACACGTCGTTCGAAGTCGCTCTGATGTTTACAGGTTGATTCTCCCGTACGCGAATTGAAACAAGCGTCCTTTAAGGGACAAGATTAACTGCCTTTTTATTATTAAAGAAATAGAAGTGAGTAAAAACATTTACACTTAGTTTTCACTTAGCTTTCAAATCGAATTGTTGAGAATATTTCTCAAATAGATATTTTTGGCTATCAATGCCCTCCCTTCTCGACAATTCATTTGATCTCATATATTCATTTAATTTCAAGCATTGTCTGATTTAAATTTCCAAAAAATTCTCACTCTTCAAAATTTCTTTAAAGACAATCAGGGCTCCCAAATGGTCCGCTTTTCCCGCCAAAGTCCGTTTTTCAGGGTTAAGTCCGCTTTAGACCGCTTTTTAACATTTTGGTCCGATTAGTCCGCTTTTACATTGTTTTTACTTAAAAATCAGAATTTTATAAAAGTTTTCTATTTCGTTAAAAGACACTGTACACCCAAACACGCGGCCGCGGCGCCTTAACCTGACTTTCCCGTATTATGTCGCTTCAGATTGACGTCATTACTCCTCCTTCAACCTCTGCAGCATGGAAATCCACAAAAAAGAGAGGTTTGGGGGAGGAGTTATGACGTCGAATCGCGGAGCAGGGTGCTACCGATATTTCTCGGAATTAAAGCCTCACGTTTGCAATAAGGAATGAACTTTCCGATCTCAAACAAATCTCGAATATTCCTTTATTTCAAAGTTTTCATTGGATCCCAAGCTCTTGAGACTGTTGTGGAAACTTCCCATAACTCGGAACGTTTTAGCCTTAGTCGCGCGTTAACTGCAATAGTAACGCTGCTATGAACCACCCCTTTTGCAAATGAATTTGGTAGTAATCTCGTGGCGCATGCGCCATTTTTTTTTACAGGCGCATATGTTCGTAAATTTTACGCCCTTGAAAAGATCTTGGGGGGGGGGGGGGGAAGAGTTCATTTTCCAAGTGCTTGAATTGAAAGCCTTGAAAAAAGTATGAAAAGTTTCTTTATTGCTTGAATTCCTTCAAAAATCATTACAAGCAATCTAAAGCATACTTTATATTGCTTGTAATTCTTTTAAAAATATTTCTTTAGTGCAATTTTCTGAACATATGTTCGATATGCAGTACCGCGAAAAATTACTTTCATGTTTGAGGTTTCAATCCTTTTGCATCTTGTAAATATTTTGACGATTTTTACAATCGGAAGTTATTTTGACACGTGCTATCTTAGACTAGCTTATTTTTCGTTTAATTTCAATAATTAACTAAGGAATTAGTTTGGAAACCATTACAACATTGAACTTACTCAGACTTCGCGAAAAACTGCTTCTCGCTTTTGAAATTTCAATCCTTTTGCATCTTGTAAATATTTTGATGTTTATGACAGTGGGAAGTTATTTTGACATATGCTACTTTAGATTAGCTTATTTTTCGTTTTATTTTCAATAATTAACGAAGTAATTATTTTGGAAACCATGGTGACATTGAACTTACTCGAACTTCGCGGAAAATGAGTTTTAGTGTTTGAAATTTCAATCTTTTTGCATCATGAAGATATTAAAATATTTTGCCCAATCGAATGTTATTTTCCCAAATGCTACCTTAGATTAGCATGTTTTATGTTTAATTTAGTAGAAAATAAATAAATTTATTTTATGGGAAACATGCCGAAATTGAACTTGGTTCGTGAAAATTTGCTTATCTGAGCTTTCAATCGTTTTGCATGTAATAAATATTTTTATATTTTTGGCAATTTGAAGTTGTTTTGACATGCTACATTAGATTAACTCGTTTTCATTTTTATTTAAATAACTAAAAAATTAATAACATTTTGTTTTTAATTCAAATTTCTAGTTTTGTAAACTTAATTTTAATTATTATTAGCTTATTTTCGGTTATTACTTTTTTTGGGGGGGGGGATGTTAAATGTAAACAATTGAGTGCATAACAATTTAACTTAGTGTTTGTATTTGAAACAAAATTGAATTGTAAAATTTTATAAAGTTGAATTCATATACATCATTTTATTGTCATGCTGCCTGCTATAGAGGGGAATATTAGTCCCCCCCCCCCTTCCACCCATAAAAGTTCAAAAGCACTCATAGCCTTGCAATCATGGAGGTTTTTTTTTTTTTAAATCTAAGCTTTATGATTCTTAAAAATATACTTTGAATATGAAAATTGCAAAACTAAACCTCATGTGATCTGCTTCTTTTTATGATTAAGCATTTCAGACATTTTTAGGAAAACTTTGAATACAATAGATCTTTTTATCAAAGTGTCTCTTGTAGAAAAAGCAGTTTGTTTTCCTATACTTTTTATATTACTTTCTCTTATTTATACGTTAGCATTAAATGAAACCTGCATGTAATATTTATAGTGCGAGTTTAGGGGTAGTGCCTTGAGCCTTGAAAAATATTTTTTTACTCTTGAAGAGTGCTTAATTTTTTTTCTCCCTAAAGGAGCCCCCCCCCCCCCTATAAACCCTGTGATAAGAGATGAAATTTAAAATTCAAATATAAAATAATTTTATTATAAACTCAGTTGTAGCTTTGTTGAAAATCAAAACAATATATTTTAGGTTTCAATGTGAGTTATGGGTAAGTGCAAAATTTCTCACCAAATAGTTAGATGAAACTGATGAAGATGGAAACAAAATTAGAGACTGGGGAAAAACAACAAGAGAATAACTATTTTTTGTTTGGTGTATGATAGATTAATATCAGTTGAGAAGGGATATAATGCTGTTAAGAAGCATTACAAGACAGAAAAAACATAAAAATAAGTTTAAACTAAATGAAGATGAAGCGCAGCTTCATCTATGCTTCAGTGAGACTACCAGCATCCCTGGTTCAAGTCAAAATGTATCATTATGCTTATTTAGTTCTAAAGAGACTGGTTTAAGTGCCGAACTAAGTGCCCCGTCCCCATTCAAATATTTGTGTAAATAATATTATTCAATGAAAAAAAAGATCAGTTTCACAGGTGATAAAGGAATTGTATCATTATTATAGTTAATTAACCAATTATCTTCACGAATTTAGCAGTTGGCAACTAATTTCCTTTTGGTGCTTTCCTGAGTTTAACTATGAGTAGTTCTCCCAAGGTCCTCTTTTTTATCCTAACTGGTCCTCTTTAGTCCCCTTTTTGATTGAAAATGGTCCTCTTTTACCCTTTTCTGAAGCTAAAATGTGTTGGGAGCCCTGTACAACTTATGACTTTGAAATAAAATTAACCATAAGTTGAAAAAAACTGTTGATGAAGTACAAAAAAAAAGAATGCTCCTGTGCAATAATTTATGATGTTAGTGCTTCATTAAACATTAATTTTGTTTTTATCATATTTTAATTTCAACTGAAAAGTATTTTTTTAGAATTGAATGTAGTCTGGAAAATTACCGTTTATTTATTCTAAGGATTTATTTGTTTTATCTCTGTATTTCAAAATTCAGCACCTACTTCTCAAAAAAGGGATTTAACAATTTATGATCAATATTCTTATAACACCATCAGCATTAGGCAGATATATGTCAAG